>NC_083381.1:16950000-17310000 GCF_031755915.1 Ziziphus jujuba
TTTATGGTCCTTAAAGTTTTTTTCTTTAATTATTAAATATTATTTTTATTTGTTTATAGCATTATATAAATGGGAGCTGCATTCTTTTTCAAGATTAAGGTAAGGTATAGAGATGCAAAATATAGAGATGCAAAATTTGAAAATGGCTTTTCTTTTGGGTTGAAGGTCTATAACAAGGCCTGGGCTTAATCCAGCAGTTGGCTGATGTACCATTTGATGTCAAGTCAATAGTTAGGTAGACATTGGTGGCAATACAAAGATTCATCATGTAAATTAAATTTTGCATTCTTGGTCTTTGTGGGTGTTTAATTAATACCCCGGTTTATTTTATGTAGCAATTTTTGTTTTTGATAGATTTTTTGTAGCAAATTAATTTTTTATTTTTTTGACATGGAGGTTTGATCTTAGAATTATTGTCTAAGAAAGTTGTGGTTTTGCTATTGGTTCAGCAAAATGACCCATGAAAAGTTAGTATATGCATTCAAAAATCCCAATTGATATTGATGATGCCTATTCCAGAATCGATTTTAGTTACCGAAATTTTATTTGAACGTGTATGTGATATTTATCTGTAGGCACTAACACAAAATCTCTTGCTAGACAAGGGACTGCCAAATAGCTTTCCGAGACATTCGCAGAGGCATTCAACTAGACCAAGTATAATATCAAACATATTCATTGCAAGGAGTTGGATTTAATTACCTATTGTGAAATATATACAATTGATTTCTAAATGTTGTCAAATTCATTGTTTCAGAAATATTTATGATTGAATGGTAATCTGCCTTATCTTGCACTCAGCCTTGATTTGTTATTTCTTAAACAAGAAATTTAACCTTGTTCTCTTATTAGTTTCAGTTGTAGATGGAAGTCCTTAATCTTCAAGTTTTTTTGATTAAAAAGGAGGCAGCTAATCAAAGTTTAAAAACATAAAAAAAAAAAACCTAAAAAGAAAAAACTAAAACATGACGTAATTATATTTCTTTTATCGTTAAGGGGGTTAATTTGTAATTTTTGCTTTTATTTCTTTTAATACATTGAAAATGAAAAAAAAAAAAAAAGGCTTTTCAGAATTCATCTAGATTAACACAAGTCGATGCTGATTTTTTCAGATGTTTCTATTTTTTATTTTGTTTTTGTTTTTCATATCTCAGTAATTAAAGATTCAAGTTGAATTTTGATTGAATTGATTTTGTGTAGTATAAGGAAACTATTTTTCTATTTTTATTTTTCTTTTCTTTTCATGTGTCATGGTCCTTAAAGTTTCTTTTCTTTAATTATCAATATTATTTTAATTTGTTTATAGCATTATACAGATGGGAAGTTGTATATTCTCGGAGGTTAAGGTAAGGTATAAATGAAATCGTTGTAAATTGCTTTTCTTAAGCGAAGTGGTAGAGCAAACATGGGTTTAAAAAGGCAATTGCGTGATGTACCATTTGATAACAATAGTTTTTTTTTTTTTTTTTTTTTTGGGGTAACAAAAAAAGGTTGTATATATGGATAGACGTTGCCGCATCCCCGTAATCTTGAATGGTGGGTCTATCTGTGTCAAACGAGCAATCTACGTAGATTTATGTTTTTACTTCCTCGGGTATAACCGAATCTTCAACCTGGATGATGGAGGGATTTGAATAAGAGATTAGAGTTCAAATTTCCTTAACAACCCATTTTTTTAGTACTTGGATAAAAAGTCAATAGTTAGGTAGACATTAGTTATAATACAAATATTCAACATGTAAATTGAGTTTTATATGCTGGTTTTTGTCGGTCTTTAATTAATTTCCCCATTTATTTTATGTTGCAATTTTTGATTTTTTGTTTTTTGGTTTTTGATAGATTTTATGTAGCAAATTTTTTAGAGTGAGGATGTGAGGATTAGAATTGTTGCCCAAGAAAATGGTGGTTTCATTGCTCTGATTTAACAAATTGAACCCTGAAATTAGGGAGATGTAGGCATTAAAAATCCCAATTGATGTTGCCTATTCCAGAATTGATTTTAGTTATTAAAATTCTATTTGAACAGGAATGTGATATTTATCTGTAGACACCGAAGGCCATCTTTTTTTATACGAAATTTCTTTCAAGTTTGCGTTGTTTTTCATCTAGTGCAGCAAAGACTTCTTTGTGTTGGTATATTCATATATATATATATATATATATATAAGCAAAAATAAAAGTAATGCCTCATATATAAATGAAATAGGCTCTTTTTGGAAAATGCAATCAAATTGACAGCTACTCTATTCCATATAATTTCTTGGTAAACAAGCATCTAACTATTAGCTTTATGAGGCATCTATTAGCTTTATTAGGCGTTTGCAGAGGCATTCAACTAGACCAAGAAGATTAATGTCAAACACATCCATGGTTAGGAATTGGATTTAGTTAGGTTTTGTTTAACACATACAGTTGATTTCCAAAACTTATGAAATTCATTGTTTTTAGAAATATGTGATTAAATGGTAATCTATCTTAACTCGCACTCAGATTTAAATTTGTTATTTTCTTAAATAAGAAAACTTAACCTTGCTCGTAATAGTTTCAGTTGTACCTATTTTTCTTTCATGTATAGAGCATCAACCTTCCTTTATGGAAGACTTGTAATTTTTTTTCACCTTTATGAATTGTTTCTAACTTTTATAATAGCATATATATATATATGAACAGCATTTTGTTTCATTATCTATTATTTATTTATTTTGATATATAATTTATGGCATTTTTTAGAGTTTTTTATCTTATTTTAGCGGCCTCCTTTTTAATAAAAAAAAACCAGAAGACATTAGTTCCTTAAGGCCTATTTGGCTATCTGTTTTTAAAATATTTTTCTGTTCTGTAAAACAGAGAACTATTTTCAAAACAAAAGATTACATATTTGGCTATCAGTTTTCAAAAAAAATTCTAAAAAAAAAAATGAAAAAAAAAATAATGTTTTCACCTATTTTGAAAATAATAAAATACAATTATTTTAATTTGTTTTCTTTATTTTTTTTTTTAGTCTGCGTTTCTCTATTTTATAGAGAGAAAGTTGTAGAGAAAGAACATTACTTCAATTCTTTTGAATATCTTAGAGAGATAAAATTGTAGAGAGAAAAAAATAAAATATTATACTTTGATAAATGTATCCAATTAAATTTTCTTATTCTCTTATTTTATCTTTTTCTCTCTTTTTTTTTTAATAGAACAACTTAAAAAAAAGCTATTTTTTTTTTAATCGATTGTAAGTTACATCAATTATTTTTTTATTATTTTTTATTTTCTTTTCATTCGTTATATACCTACTAGTTTTTTATTTTTTATTTTTTTATCTTACTTCTTTTATTAGTTTTTTTTTTGGACAAATATTTCTTATATCATTTATTTATTTTTCTATTTTGTTCTTTTTCCTTATTTTTCGTCTTTTCCTTATCAAATATTCTCTCTCTCTCTCTCTCTGTTTTCTATTTTGTTCTTTTTCCTAATTTTCCATTTTTTTTTATTCCATTATTTTTTTTCTTATTTTCCATTTCTATCCGTTTTTTTTTTCAATTTTTACTTTTTCTTTTTCATTGTTTTTCTGTTTTTCTATAAGTTATTTTTTTTCCTCTCCTTATCTCCATTTTTTATTTCCCCTTATCTCCCATTGTATTTATTTTTTTTCCTTTTTATTATTTATTTCATTTTTACCTTTCCTCTGCAACAGTGTCAAGAAGGTCTAAATATGTGGCTTAACTATGTTGGTAACATATAAAAGTTAGTAGTTTTATTATTATGTTAATATGAGATTTTATGAATGTTTATAGGTGGAAATATTATGTTAGACATGTAGAATTTAATTTTTCAATTAATGAAACTATAATCTTCTTTTTTATTTTCTATTATTTCATTCATACCCCTCGGAATAATTTGATCTACATTCCTCATAATAGTCTTAGTTGTAATTTTCAAAATTTGAAAGGTTAAATTGAAATTAATGCAAACCTATGAGTTTAAATGAAAATTCCCAAAAACAATATAGCTATAAATAATATATATATTGTTAATCATTTAATAATAATTAAAAAAAAAGTTCAACAGAAAATAAATATTACATTATATTTTGATATATATTTAGATATACAATCCATTAATATGTGAAAGCATTAATATATATATATATATATATATATATATAAATATTATAGCTATATATATTATATATAAGGTTCCTCGTATGTTAAAAAAAAAAAAAAACAAAAAAGTTCATTTTATGTTAAAAAAAAAAGTAGAAAAAATGAAAACTTTTTAAAAAAAAATTTAAAAATTGTTTAGCCAAACATCTTTTCCGTTTTTTAGTTTGAAAATTGTTTTCAAGTATTAATGGCCAAACGCTCTTTGTTCTTATTAAACAGTAGAAAACAATTTTCTTTTCTCTATTTTGAAAACCATGTTTCGAAAACAGAAAATAGAAAACATAGCCAAGCAAGCTCTTAATTTCTTTCTCAAAGCAAGTTGGGTGTTCTTTTTATTCCCACTCTAGTTTGAGGGGGTATGCTAAGGAAATAAATCAAGGGACTAATGCCAAGAGACTAATGCCAACAATCAAGCTACAAAGTCAAGGATGCAATTAGCCAAGTTGGCAAATGCCACACTTCTTTAACTTCTTCTATCCAGGTTCGAACCTGTGGCAAATCGATGATGTCGTTAATTATCATAAAAAAAAAGAAAAAAAGCTACAAAGCCAAGCAAGAATGGAGGAGTAAATGCCTACTATCCTGGAGGTATCAATGCGAGTTTCCAAGGATGACAAGGTCAACTAATATGATCTTTATATGGTCAATCCTATAATTATTCCTGTAATTATATTTAATTGGTTCTCAATTTTTTTTGTTAAGTTTGAATTTTATTATTTTGAACGATACTTGCAAAAATATAAAAAAATTACAAAAAAATAAAAAAAATAATAAAAAATTGTGGGACCAAAGCCAATGTTGGGATGTAATAGCGTTGGCTTTGGTCCCTCAATTTTTTTTTTCTTTTAGGTTATCTTTTCAATTTTGTAATTTTCAATTGGTCCTCAACTTTTTTTTTTAAAGTTTGAATTTTATTATTTTGAATGATATTTGCAAAAATATAAAAAAATTACAAAGGAATTAAAAAATAATAAAAATTTTTAGAAAATTGGGAGACCGGAGCCAACGCTGTTAAGATGTAATAGCATTGGCTTTGGTCTTACAATTTTTTTTTGTTATCTTTTTAATTTTGTAATTTTCAATTGGTCCTCAATTTTTTTTGTTAAGTTTGAATTTTATTATTCTGAATGATATTTGCAAAAATATAAAAAAAAATAAAAATATAAAAAAAATTACTAAGGAATTAAAAAAAAGAAGAAGAAAATAATAAAAAATTTTAAAAAATTGAGGGATCAAAACCAACGTTGTTGGGATGTAATAGCGTTGGCTTTGGTCTCCCAATTCTTTTTTTGTTATCTTTTCAATTTTGTAATTTTCAATTGGTTCTCAATTTTTTTTGTTAAGTTTGAATTTTATTATTTTGAATGGTACTTGCAAAAATATAAAAAAATTACAAAGAAATTAAAAAAAATAATAAAAAAATTTTAAAAATTGGGAGACCAAAGCCAATGCTGTTGGGATATAATAGCGTTGGTTTTTATCCCTTAATTTATTTTTTGGTTATCTTTTCAATTGGTGTTCAATTTTTTTTTGTTAAGTTTGAATTTTATTATTATGAATGATACTTGTAAAAATATAAAAAAATTACAAATGAATTAAAAAAAAGAAAATAACAAAAAAAATAAAAAAAATTACAAAAGCGTTAAAGCTTCCAAAACTCTACGTCCTCAAACCTCATTCTTTCCAGTATTCAATTCAACCCACAACACCACCATCTCAATTCTTGTTCTATGAAATCCCACTACTCTAACTCCTCTATTATTGTCTGGTCATCCCACACAGCTCAATCGAAACTCTCCAAGTAGGAACTCCTCAACCTCATATCCGATCAAGATTGGAATCTCAAGACTCAAAAGAACTCAATCAAACGAGACTCAATTATCAAGGCCATAGACTTCCTTTCTTCTCTAGACAGCAATACAGTCACCACCAGGACTTCACTCTCAGCCACGTCAAGATTATTGTGGACCACCAAGAAAGAGCAACTCTTAATTTGGAGGAAAATACACACTTGTTTGGTACCTAGGCTGGTGACTTTTTACAGGTCATCGATGACATTATTTTTTTTTTCTTTTTTTGAGTTTTTGTTCACACTTAAAAAAAAAAAACAATGGCTCACAAATACTAACCTTTAACCCAAGCTTTAATGGATTTTTGATTGTCGAGGAAAAGGCACGGGCGATAGAAGTAACAGAAGAATATCTAGGCCTAGAACGGTGGAGATGGTGGATTTTATTTGGAAATTTTGAAAAGATGAGAGATGGTGGATTTTATTTGGACATTTTGAAATGGTAAAGTCTGTGTGAAACAGTGGTGTGAGCGGGAAAGAGAATGATATTTTGAAGCGGGAAGGTTGAAGGAAATTTTTTTGAAGTTCCTATTTTCTCACCTGTGACAAAGAAGTATCTGAGCCATTTATTGGATAAGTTGAAATTCAACGGTTAGGCAATTTTCCACGTTTTTGGACCGCACCATTTTCGTTAGGTCGGTCTTGACCATATAAAAACTCTATATAATGGTATATGAATATAATACAAAGTTTGGGCTATTTTTAATCAGGTTTTAGTGGTATATCCTATATAAAAGTAAGTGAACCCTTTAAAGGGTATAATAACACTTAGATAGATTTCCTTTCTACAAGAAATTATTTTGGTAGATTATTTGATTTCTCTAACATTTTTTTTTATTGGATCTTTATCATTATTCATAATACAATTTACAAAGAATAGTCTCCTCTTGTTTTATATCATGAGGAATATGATAATATTCTTATATTGAAATAAATGTAAACACGCTTTGACCACAAATATGTTTAAAATTTATTTTTTAATTATTATTTTTAGTTTTTTTTTTTCCAAAAAAATATTATTTTAAGTTACTTAAAAAAATTATTATCCTTGTTTATTATTCTTGTCTCGAACATTTTGTTTTTTCCCCTAATTTTTCACGGCAAATATATAAAAGCTTAGGTATCAGTTTATCCATATGTATATGCTTGTTGTGGACTCCTTTCCTTTTAAGTTATTCACAATTGTTGTGGACTCCTTTCCTTTTAAGTTATCCTATCCACAATAAGACACTAGAGTTTTTCCCAAATATATATATATATATATATATATCTTGTCGTAAGCACACCTTTAAATCAACTAAACATGCATAATCAGCAGGCCTCTCTCGTAATGATATGGTGACAAATCACAAACTTATAAATATATCATTTTGAATTATCATGTACCCTAATAAATTTTAAATTTTAAATCACTGATTTTGATCACTTATGTCATAAATATGTTTCCCCGCAGAATAATATGTTATATTGTTGTCCCAAAACAGCATATTATATCTCCACATATGTATAAGACTTCTTCATTGTGGCTTGATCTTGTCGGACTAGAGGTGTCGTGCTAGCATGACCCATTTAACATTGGTGCTTGTGCTCTGTTTATATTAGCCTATTTATTCATCATACTCATTTTATATTTATGCCAATATATTTTATATTTTTTAATTATTTATTGATTTAAATTATACATTATAAAACGTAAAAATAACAAAGTAACTTAAATTATCTACCATAAACTTATTTTATGATTTATTAGGCAATTAAAATTTAAATAAAAGAAGAAAAAATACATAATTAATTAATTACATATATATATATATATATATATATATATATATATATATATTAAAAAATGTTTAAATAAACAAAAGTATGATCGTAAAAACAATTACAAAATTTAACTTTTAAATAAAGATTAATTTAAAAAAGTATTATAATGATTAATTTGCAAAAATTAACAAAATAATTAAAAATATAAGTTAATAAATATAATTTATTATCCATATCAATTGTGTCACGGGCTCTATCGTGTCTGACCTATCAGGTACTCGAGGCGTGTCTAGTCAAATACAGTTTGTGTCATAGCGTGCCTAAGCCGTATCCAATTTTAATGTGCTGTGCTCGTATTCTACCTGTGTTGTCAGGCTCATTTTGACACCTCTAAGTCGGACTATCCTTTGCAGGCTACAACTCTCCTTGGCATTAGATTATAAGTCTACACAACCAAGTGTCATATATTTTATTTTGTCTCAAAAATAAAAAAATAAATTTTTTTTTTTACCTTAATTGGATAAGAACATGCTTATGGGAACTATAGATTTTTTGTTTTTTGGCAGTGGGGAATTATATCCTCAAGCCTTTTTTTTTTTTTTCCTCTTTTAGGACATATAATTATATATATATATATTTTTTTTGTTTTTAATAAGGCAGTTTGGGACAGGTTTGTTGATGAAGTAAGCTACAAAACTTGAATAAAACCCAGTTGGTTAACTCCAACATGCTCTGAAAGTCAAAGGCGTCAAAACGCTTTTATTAACAAGCTGAAAACCGGCCAGCTTCGCCAATACCAACCGAGCGGATAGCAACGTCTGTCTTCCATCGAAGAAGACGAGGTATTTAATTTTTGCACAAATTAAGGCATCAAAACGCTGCGTTTTAACTTTTAATCAACGGTCTCTGAAACTGAACAAACAAAACAAATTGAAATGAAACGACAACGTTTTAAAATAAGTGAAACGGTGCGCCTCAGTAAACTGACAAATTTACCACACAACTTTTAGCCAATACTGATTGCACATGGTCATACATGAATTTAATGTGTTTCATAAATTGCACATGGTCATCCAACAGGGTAATATGGATCAATTTTACCCAATTAATTAATAGAAATTCTTTGAAACATTACTTTTCTCTATGGTATACTCCAAGTTTTGGATCATCATAGTAGTCATTTACCTTCTTCTGAAGTATATTGATATATATTCTGAAAAAATCTCGAGCAAATACTAAAGTAGATTAACCACTATCTAAAAAACGAAGCTTGACCTTCAAATTTCAACCTTTTCTCATTACCATAAACCAACCAATTTATATTTACCAAAATAATTATACTAATAATAATAAAATAAACCAATCAATTTATAGACATAAATTTTCTCTCCCCCCCCAAAAAAAAAAAAATTATAGATATAAATTAGTTGGGTTCTGAAACAAACACGTGTGGATCCCACCCAATGATTCCACCAAGCAAAAACTCTGTAAAAAGGAAATCTAAATTAGGATCTTCATGTATTCTTTCATTATATCTTCATGACTTATTCTACTCAAAAATGATTTTGTTGTTGTCCAAGCTTTATATATGTAATTCTGTATTTCCAATTTCCAATTAGAAAAGAATATTCTTTAAGCTTTTAAAATTTAGTATCAAAAGTGTTAGTTAACTTTAAGGTTTTCATTTAAATAGAGTAACCAATTTTTGGTTGGTTATAAAATAATTTCACTACTTATTAGCTTATTCAAAAAAAAAAATAAAAATTGACAAATTCAAAAATTATGTATATAATATGGTATAATCCACAACTGTGAAGATCAACAAAGAACCCAGAACCATAATTATAAGTGCCAAAAACAGAGAAGAACAATATTTTTGTTCACAGATAACAAATGAGTACATAAGAAAAAGAAAATGACAAACTCAACAAACATTGTATGGACATGGACAGTCTTTCGATGCTACGAAAGATTGTCCAACCACCCACTATATGATAGGTGTGCACACCCAGTATAGGAAATTTGTATATATAAACACTACCAAAAGATCAGCCATGCACAATCCAAATAGGAGCTGAACTATATTCTTCCACATCAGAATGACACTTTAAAAGATTTTCCTTTAAGTTGTATATTCCAAGATCAGGAGTTCCTTCGATGTTATAATCTACAAAGTATGTTGAACCTTCTTCGCATCCTGGAAGACCTCGAGCACATAATGATATCGAATGGTTTCTACCCAAAAAAAGAGCTTGATCCCCCAAACTTTCCACCTTTTCCCATATTTCCTCATTCCCTTTATTCTCCAACTTATAGACATAAAATTTCTGGGAACCCTCACTGTAAGCAAGCGTTATCACTTGCAAAATATCTCCCAGTGATTCCACAATGTACATATGAACATGTCGTAAACAAAAAACTTGGCTTCTAAAATCGTCCATTATATACTTGCCACTAGGTTTAAAAGTAACAACTTTTTTGGGAAAATTAGGATTATTATCATTATTGAGAGAGTCCCAAATTTCAACCATGTATATCGTCGTTGTTTTTTAATGCGTAGAGCTGACCATTGTGGCATATTATATCCAAATAAAAATTGAGTTCCTTTCCATTGCCATGGTCACTGGAAGTAGTCCATGACTCGTCTCCTTGCTTATAGAATGCAAGGAATGCAAATCTTACTTTGAATATATTATTTATAACCACAACCACAAAGCTTTTGGTATGTGATGGATTGGACAAGAGAATAGCTTTAGCATGATTTTGCTTCGCAAAAGACGAGACATAAATCGGATCATTGAACGATGGAAGTCCAATTACATCTCTTGTAAAAGGGTTAAGGAGGGATGGCTTATTTGTTTTGTCCAAAAGTATTAACCATCCATATGACGATCCAATACATCCATGAAAACCTCTTAACACGATGTTGACCTTGCAAACTTGTTCTTCTCTAAAATTTAAGAAAACATTATTGTTAACCTCTTCGTCTTCAAATGTTACAAAACAGCAAGGATCATGGCCTTCTTTTTCTATTTGTTTACTAGGAGGAAGCATGAGCCATGGAGTTTGAAGCGACCGAGAGTAATGCAGAGAAGCAATAAAGGATTTTGCAGCCATTAACCAAGAACGACAAACAGCCTTGAAGTGGAACAAGTCTAGCAAAGCAAGCTTTTTGATTATTAGTTCCAAGAGCTTGATTGAAAGATTTGACTATTTTGATTTTGATTTTTGAGAGATTTCGGTCATTGTTAAACGGCAGAGAAAAAAAAGGTGAAAAAATAGAGAATCCAACTGAAATTTATTAGGTTTATCTTACTTCAGAGGTGTGTATATATATATATATATATAGAGTGAGAAATTCTCACATCAGAATGGCTTCAATAGAAAAGCATTTACGGTTTTATTTTTATCATTCTGTACATGTAAAGTTGTTGTATTGGATTAGAGTAGACTGGACTAAACTATTTCAAATCTAGTTTAATCAAGTTAGGCCTAGCTTAAAACTAATTGAACTAGACATAAAATAATCCAGTCAAATCTAAAAAAAAAAAAAAAAAAGAAGAAACGATATCACTGATGTAACACCCTGTCCTGAAGTACATTGGAATTTTTTCAAGTTGATTAAAGTTGACCAGGTTTGACCATTATTGACCAAGAGGGCTCAAATTTTGACTTTTTGATTCGGATAAAATCCTAGGTTGGATGAAGTACCATTGATAAGTACGCATTCGATCCGAGTTTGTAGACTAGTAGCACATTGAAAACGGAGCTACATTGAAAACAGAGCTACGGTTTGAAAGTTATGATAAAAAGAAGTTGAGGTCCGAACTATCCAAGGGTGCCAAAGTTGACTTTTTATTCTTGTAAAATTGAGCTTTGACTCATGTTTGGTTATGAGGTACTCATTGATACGAATTCATAGACTAGCGGCATGCCTAATTTGGGCATGTAGTTTGAAAGTTACGGACCTATGAAGTTTTACTGAGATAGTAGTTACTATTCATCGATTTATGTGAGTATGTACATAGTATTACCACATGTCAATTTCTTGGCCAATCCGGTGAGTGCACAGTGGCACTCACCTGAGGCATTTTGATTGGGCAAATGGTTGGGTGAAAAGGAGTGAGGTGGTAGAGAGGAAAGAGAAGGAGAAAGAGAACTAGCCACCACCGAACAATCCTTTTTCAGCCACCCCTTGCTATATGCACTAAACCACCATGAAGCCAACCTGAAAACAAGTCGGCCACCAAAAAATTCATGACCAAGCGGGCACCCATGAGCCCAGATCGACCATTTTTCATCGCCGATGTTGATTTCTTTTCCAACTGATTTCTTCCAAATCAGCCACCCATTTTTGACACCGCCAATCCCATTGGCCTATCCATTATCCAATCTACCTTCTCTCCAAGTTTCACAGCCATTGACCACCGGACGCACCACCGGCGGCAAGTTTCTCGGGTGGGCACGACGGCTTGTTGTAAAATCTAATTTCGGTGAGTTCCCGGTGATCCCACCTACTCTTCCCACTAATTTGACCTTTTTGAATCCAAATCAAAGGTCTTTTTTTCCCAATTCTTGATGGATTGAGAGATTTGAGCATATTAAACCCAAGATTTTTTGGGCAAGATTTCGGCCACCACAAGTTTGATCTCCGGAAGGTAAGACTCAATTTTGGTTAACGTTTGTGCTAAATCCCCCTATACACTTGTATAAATTACCTTGATTAAAATATTAATTTAATCAATTTTGTGTAACCTTGATGTTTTAAAAGCACATGTGAGTTGTGGAAATGATCCCGTGGTGGATCTTGGTTAATACACGTGCTCGAGGTGAGGGATCCACCTTCAAATTTATTTTGGGAGTTAAATTATATATATTTTGTAATAGTTTAATAATTGAAAATTTATTATTGTATGTTCACCAAAATTGGAATAAATTGAAGTATATACGTGCATTAAGGTATGTTTTGATTTTTTATAAATGATGAAAAATCAATTTTTATGCAATTTGATTTTTATGAATTTATGAATTAATTTTTATTAAAATTATTGTTGATTTAAATGTTGAAATTTTGATGCATAAATAAGGCCTTATGTGATTTTAATTATGTGTGAATTTTTATGCATTTTTTTTTATATTGTTTTGATATGGATTGATTTTACGGATTGAAAGAAATTATTTATTTTAAATTTATTATGCATTGATGAATTGTGGAATTAAACTATGCATGAATTTTATGTGGTTTTAAGGATATCTTTAATTTAAATTGATTTTGAGAAAAAATATTGTTTTAAATATTTATGCTTCAAAAATATATTTATTCATTTGATTATTGGTGGATTTGATCTAGCTATGGTGAAATTGATGGAGTTTCAATCACGTATTTCAAGTGATTGATGTATGACGATGATTTAAAAAGAAATGTGGAAATTTTACAGGTTTAAAGGTGATGTGGACCAACGAATTTGAAAAATGGTATTTATGAGATTTTAAAATTTAGAAAATATATAATTTTTTTGGTTTTAGATGCACCAATGCAGTACTAATGTTCTGTAGTTGTGGATGTGATTAGCACGCAATTTGTATACTCTCCTATGGTTGCCATCGGACGAAGGGTAGGCAAGTTTGATATTGACCATAGCCGTCCCTTTCTATGGCTGGGATTGAGGGTTATAGCATCGGCGCTGTTAGGACGCCAAGGCGGCCTGAATTCAGGTTTCTCTCTATAAGCTCTCCATCAGGGTGTGCTTTGGGACGCTGGGCACTATTGGGCATCACTGGTATATAATATGGTGTATCAGAATATTTTCGACATGAATTTTCAAACAAAATATATTTTTAAAGAGTATTTAAAAATTAAAATATATTTTTATCATTTATTCAGATTAATGTTTTAAAAATGCATTATACCATGATTTTATTATTCAAATGGATTTGTTGATTTAAAATGGATTTTGTTATATTTTTACCATTTATTTCAAATAGATGTATAAATTGGTTTAAATATTTCTATTATTAATTAAATGATTTATTCTACTTATTTTAGATTGATTGTTTAAATGCATTTTATCATGTTTTTATTATTTATTTTAATTTGAGGTTTTGACATGAATCTTATGGTATTTCATTATCTATCTCAAGATCGGGTTTAAAATTTGTTAAATTATTTCTTTGATTATTTTATTAACTTAATTAATAAATTTTATAATTATATATTGAGTTTATTTTTGTTTTATGCCAAATTTCTTAATACAAGTTTATTTATGATTTTATTTTATTTTATCTTCTGATATCTTATTCTAAATTCAATAATTGGTTTTTAAAGTGTTTCCAATGTAAACTTTGAGTTCTAAATTATTATTGTATTTTATGTGCATTTTAATTTATTGCATTTTGTTGTATTTTATTTATTATTTATAATCTCAATGTTTGTAGGGTATAAATTATGGGGTTTTATGAAATGTTTTAAAAATTGGAACATTTCTACTTGAGTGAACTGTGAGGGTTTTGAGAAAAAATATTATTTTCAAATACTTGATATTTATTTATTTACGTATTTATTATTAAGTAACCAAGTTTATTTTATTATTATTATATAGTAGATTAAGTCACTTTAGCATCTCTAGTTCATGTTGTAATAACTATCACACTTAGAAATTTTATAAATGCTCTGTATACTATATTGCATGTATTTATCTAATTTTGCACTGATTCCCTATTTATTTATTTGAAGTGTTGCAAACTTGTGGTAATAAATTGTACTAAAGTGGAAGGAAAAAAGGGATATTTTAGGGTTGTGTTTTCTGTGTAGGAAATTTTGTGGTAAGTACAACCTTTAAGGAAGATACTGTTGAATTTTCTATTGGAAGGTTCGGTAATATTTTTCTGGGATCAGAACTTATCTAGAATTCCAATAAAAAATCTTGAATGGATCCTGGCAACTGAAATATGCAGATATAGCTCAATGGCCATTGCCCAAGCTTCATAGTTGAGGAGGGAACAAGGTTCGCCTTTTCCTAGTATTTTTAAAACATTTTGATGAGGAATTCTTTTTTCCTCACTTTTTTTTTTAAATTTAAAATTTTTTAATTGTTCCGCATTTTATCTTTTCTAGTCACTCTTTAAGAGCTTCATAGTGAGGAACAACGTTCACTTTTTCTAGTATTTTTTTTAAAAAATTTTTTACCCGGAAAACATTTTGATGAGGAACTCCTTTTTTATATTTTTTATCTCACTTTATTTTTATTTTTCTAATTTCCCCACAGTTATTTATTTATTTATTTTTAATTTTGTGATATATGCGGCTAATGTAACTTTCTTGATCTGCATAGTTCATCTTCTTTTGTGATTGACCTTATTTTGATGGAACTTGGATAAGATCTATTTATTTCTTTCACCATATTGAATCTTCAAAACACAAATGCGATAGCTTTTTTTTTCCCCCCCCTTTTTACAAATGTTTTATTATTATAATTATTATTCTAGATTAATGATTACATGGGAATAATTAATTAATTTCACATAGATCTCTATTGGCTTATTTTATGTGATTAAAAATATATATTATATTCAAGCTCAACTATCTGCAATGAGGTGAAATTTTGCTGTTTCGGAATTGATGATCTTGTCTGATCAATTTGTTTTTACTCATGATTTTTTACTTTTACATAAAATATATAAAGAGGGATTGTTTTTTTTGCAGTGCATCACTATGAAAGGACTCAAAAGACAGCAATAGAAATTTAATTTGGATTAGTCATAAAGTTCCTATGATCAGTCCAAGTTCATATTTTATTAATTCTATTATTATTTTTTTAACGTTATTATCATATATATACTAATGTATATGAAATTGATATTCTGAGGATTATTACATATTATTTTGGCTTGGATGTAACTGAGAATTAACATATACATACATACTTGTTCTGAGAAATTAGCTGGAGTATAAGAAATTGGTCACTCGGTTACCGTGTCATTGGTGAATGAATGTACTAAAACTTATTTTATCCGTACATGAGAGTAAACTTTTTATCCGGATGCACATTTTTCTGAAACTTGTATTATATATGACAGATTTTCAGGGGATCCTTGTCAGCTAGCTTAGCGAGATTCAATGGCTGCTAAGCGAAGTAGTGGCCGGGGAAATGTAGGGTCAAGCAGAAGCAGAAATACTATTCATGGACCAAATTCTTCCAAGACAAAGCCAGTACCACATTTTTTGTAAGATGGTAATTCAATCCGCCCTTGATAGCAAAAAACTGGTAATGGGGCTTCTTCTTTTGCTTTCATTTGTATGTTTGGTTTATGAGAAAAAAAAATAAAGTGAGTGAAAAGAAAATATAAACTGTCTTAATGGCTCTTTGCAGAAAATCCCAAAAAAATTTGTGCAGATTTATGGCAGGGGACCGTCTTCAATTGCTACCGTTTCTATTCCAGATGGTGGCAAGTAGAAACCTGGTTTGGAGAAAGCTAATGGAAAAGTTTCATTTGCCGATGGATGGCAAACGTTTACAAGACATTATTCTATCGGTAGGGGATACTGTTTAGTATTTAGATACGAAGAATTTTCGAAATTCCATGTCTATTTACTCGATGCCAGCACCTTTGAGATAGATTACTCGTACAACGATCAAAACAGTGGTAATTCTGAAGATCAAGAGGTGGAAGCTACAGATGATAATGAAACTTATGATGACGACGATGAAGATGAGGATGAGGTGGACGAGGAGGAGGAGGGTGATGATTTTGAATTCAATTCTCGCTTTTCATAAAAAGGAACAATCATCATCAATGAATCTATAGTCGCACGCTGTAGAAAAAGGAAGAAGATGCATTCCTCAGGTGATCGTTTGCTAGCAAAACGTGAAGATGGACAAATGTTTATCAGTCAAAATTTCTTTCACACTAAGATTTCAAAAAAAAGTGTGAGGGCAACTGAACATGATGTTGATGATGAAGACGATGATTATAGTGGTGGTGGTGATGGTGGTGGTGATGACCAGAATAATGATGACGAGGAGGAGGTGGTGGTGGATTTCGAACTCAATCCTTGCTTTTCATCTAACAGAACAATCTTCATCAATGAATCTGTAATCCAACAAGGCAGAAAAAGGAAGAAGATGCATTCCTTAGGTGACCATTTGTCAGCAAAAGATGAAGATGGACAAGTGTTTATCAGTCAAAATTTCTCTCAAATTAAGATTTCAAAGGAAAATGAGAGGGCATTTCTAGCTGCTAAAAAATGCAAGCGTACAAATCCATGTTTCATGGTTGTCTTGCAGAAATGTGAAATAGAACACCATAACTACATGGTGAGCCCCATACATGTTTACACATATACAATTAAATTTTTGTTTGTTATTAATTCTAAGTCTTCTGTTTGTTTCGTTACAAATAACATGCGTGCTTTCTTATATAAGCTATTTCCAACTATATATTTTGCAGAGAATTTATCAAGAAGTACACGAAGAACTGCTCAGAATACAGAACTCTTAAAACATCTACTAGTGGAAAGAAGCAGTGGCTTGTGAGGTGCACCCCAATACACAAAAAAAGATGGCCTATGAAAATTAGCAGAGGATGGAGTGCATTTAAGACAGACAACACCCTGAGGGAAGGTGATGTCTGTGTATTTGAGCTGATGAAGAAGAATGGCATTTTGTTTAAAATTTCAATATACCGTGCAGCTGAATAGGCACATTGAAGGAAAAGATTTGCTTAAAAGTGAATATTTTTTTAAGTTTTTGAACTTGCGTTTTTCGGATGTATTATTTGTGTGTTAAGGCTAAGCTACATAAATTGTCTGTACTATCTAATTTATTAATTGGATGTTTTGTTTAATTACTGATAATATCCAATCAATACTCAAATGGGTTTTCAAGACTTTGTTGTAGTTGTTGTTCATCTTGATGGAAGTCTATTAGGAATTTGTTTACGAAGGCATATATGTTACATTAAATCTCTGTGTGTTGTGCGTGTGTCCTACTGTGTGGACTGGACGATTTCTTCGTGTTCTGATATTTTTTTGGTTCTCAAGAAGACACAAAGCCCAGTATCCCAACAAAATTACGTTAACTGTCCAATCAAAAAAAAAAAAAAAACACTTATTCTTAAGATAATATTTAATTGAGATTTTTTTTTTTAACAATTATAAAAGAACTTGTTCTGTATATATTACTATTTAAATATATAAAAAATATAATATAACTTTATATAATATTTTTAATATTTAAAATATCCATAATTCATAAAGTTTTAGCTAAGAATAAAAATATATTTTTTTTCTTTTACCAAAAATCACTTGCAAATCAAATAACACTATACAAAAACTTTTCACTATGATTTTGAACGAAATTGATAGTCATAGAAATTCAACAAAATTTTCTTTCTAATTAGAACATCTTTGGGTAATGAAAAAAAAAAATATTTTTTGGAGTTTTTGGTATTAAAGTTATGGACGTCTATAAAGATGTTCAATGGTATACTTCTGAACAAATTTGAGATGTTCAGTTCCATACTTCTGAATATATTTAAAATGTTTGTATATGAAGACGTTCAGTCATATATTTCTAAACGTATTTAAAATATTCAATCATATACTTTTAAACATATCTAAGATATTCGTATTTAAAAATATTTGATTATATATATTTAAATATATTTAAAATGTTCATCACATATTTTTGAATACGATTTAAAATATTTAATTCTATATTTTTAAATATAAATATATTTAATTAGTAAATTTTCTTAATAATTATTTTGAATGAAGATAAAAATATAAATTTATAATAAAATTATATATAATTTATTTGATATTACAACAAGAATTTTTCTATTTAATTAAGCTAATGAAAAAAAAAAAAAAAACAAAAAACAAAAAAAAGAAAACAAAATCCGCATCAGGCACTGATAAAGCCGTGCCAATAACGTCGTGGAGAATAGGGCGCTTAGTAGCCCAATTGGTCAATGGGTGGGTCCAAGAGCTAGCCCATATACGATGGAGATTGCCAAAGAGCTAGAGATGTACTTTTAATCATTTATATATATATATATATAATATATATATATATATATATATAGAAAAATAAAAAAATAAAAAAAGAACATGCCAAATTCGGAGGCAATGTAAAATTGTGGCAATGTGTTTTTGTTCAAGCGGGGAAAAATACACACACACACACACACACATATATATATATATATATATATATATTAACTTCAAGAATTTATAATCTATCCTAGTTTGCTATTGCTTTTTGTTGAATTTTCTGGAAGATTACAAATTTTAACTTTTTAAAAGAGAGTTTTAGATGCTGAATTTCAACCCAAAAAAAAAAAAAAAATAAAAAAAAAATAAAAACAAGTTGGCTTCTAAAACTTCTTAAAAATTCCAACCTTTTTAGAGAAACTTTGTTGGAAAATATGTGAATGAACGCTGGCGAGATTTTGTGGCGCTACTTAAACAAAATTTAATTACATATTTTGAATTTTACTAATTAATGCTATTACACAGGTCTATGGAAACAAAGCACCACAAAAGAGGCAGAGGAAAACAGAATCTTCAAAGTAGTTGCTGACAACTCTAGCATCATAAACAGTTTGTCAAGCTTCTGAATAATATTTTATAGTTTTTTGTATTTTGATTTTCCCTTTTCGTCTTTTTTAAGTTGATGGTATAAGAATTGCTCCATCCTTAATTGTTTAAACTGAATATGTATCATCCAGAGAATAATGACTCATAATTTCCAGAAAAAGAGTTACCAAGCATCCACCAAAAAAAAAAAAAAAAAAAACAACCTATCAAAATTAGAAACTTTGACAAATTTGCTTGGTTGCATATATAAGTCTAACAGGCAGATTGAATGCCTAAAATAACACGCAATCTTCCTCTAAAAAAAGGGAAAGTAAAGCAAACTATAACATGACAAAACTATTTGGTGTAATTTTGGGACCACAGAGTTGAAACAAATATAGATTTTTTTTTTCTTTTCTAAATAAGACAAATATACATAATATATGATTAGTTGTCATTATATAATGATAGTATTAACTGATTTTATACGTTAACCAAAAAATAAAAATAAAAAACAGATTTTATATATTTTTAACTTTTCTTTATTTATTTTACATAAATTAATTATTAGAAGCTTTTTATTTCATTTACTATATACGGATTTGTTGCAGTATAAAAGATTTTTAGCAGCCATCTCGGCTATTAAATGATTGTTAGGCAATCAAGCCATTCCTCTAAAAATGAATGATATGACCTTGGTCAATTTTTTATGGATTATGATTTCATTAAAATATATTAATTACTTAAATAACTACCTCTTCTGAAGTAATTATATTAGTAATAATATTTTTAGCAGTGAGAAAAGATTTTTTATTTTTGTGATGTAGAAGCAAAGAATGACAACTAGCTAGGGTCGTACACGCACATATATAACGACGAAATAAAGTCACTGCCCCTCGTCCCCTTCTACTAGCTTGGTAAAAGAGTTGGACTTTTGGGTTGGCCATCCAATTCTGAATCTTCTTTGTGTGGAAAGAATTGCAAAAGACTTTTGGGTTGGCCATCCAATGCTGAATCTTCTTTGTGTGGAAAGAATTGCAAAACCCTGTTTTGGGCCACTCACTCCAATAATATCTTCCTCAGATAATAACCACCTTGTTCAAGTAATAATAATATAACACACAGAAATTAAGGGCTTTATATCTATCTATATAAACCCACCATAACCTTGGATCCCTGCACAATTCAAGCATCACTTGTACGTTCAAGTAATCCATCTACCTCTCTGCCAAGATGTGGAAAAGCATCATCAATCACCCAAATCATCACTACTCTCTCATGTTTTACTTCATCACGATCCTCCTCCTCATCATCATCTCCTGTTGCTGTCCATATGTCTCATGTTATTCCAATGCCTCTACCACTTTATCTTCACCAAGATTTTTATGCCTCCCTCACCAGCGCTCTGCTTTGTTGCAGTTTAAACAAGAGTTTGCATTTCAAAAACCCAACTTCACTTCTTATCGTCGTTTCTGTTCCATATATCCATATTCTTTTTACAGCAATATCTTCGAGTCTTATCCAAAAATGAAGTTTTGGAAGGCAGAAAAGGATTGCTGTTCGTGGGATGGTATTACTTGCGACTTCAAAACTGGCCAAGTAGTAGGCCTGGACTTGGCTAACAGCTGGCTTCAAGGACCTTTGCATTCCAACAGCAGCCTCTTTAAGTTGCGTCAACTTCAAGAGATCAACCTTTCCTTCAACAACTTCAGTTTCAGCCTCATCCCTTCTGAGTTTGGCCAGCTTTCCAGGTTAATAAATCTCAACCTCTCTTTCTCTATGTTTTCTGGGCATATCCCATCTGAAATCTCATTTCTTACCAATTTGGATTCTCTTGATCTCTCTTCTTTTAAGCGTTATGATGAAACTACTCTTTTACATCTCAGAAAAATAGACTTTACAAAAATCATCCAAAATATGACAAATTTAAGTCAACTTCACCTGCTCCAAGTTGACATTTCATCATCAATACCTGAATCCTTGGCAAATTTAACTTCTTTGACATCTCTCGGACTTGGTGGATGTGGATTACATGGCAAGTTCCCGGAGAATGTCTTTGTCCTTCCTAACATATATTTCATCTATCTACCATGTAACCATCTTCTATCTGGATCCCTTCCGCAATTAATTGAACCTTCTAACTCTCTGAGGTGGTTGGTTCTTGACAACACAAATTTCTCGGGGAAATTGCCACAAACATTTGGCTACCTTAAGTCCTTGAATAGATTGGCTCTTTGGAATTGTAATTTTGTAGGGCCTATTCCTTCTTCAATTGGGAACCTTTCTGAGCTAACGTTTCTTCAGCTTTCATTGAACCACTTCAAAGGTCATGAACTTCCATCTACATTGGGAAACCTTGCAAAACTTACTGCTCTAGCCCTTGATTCTTGTGAGCTTAGTGGTGAAATACCCCTTTCACTTGGAAACCTCACACAATTAGTATATTTTAGTCTCTCAAATAATGGTTTCAGCGGTCCAATCCAAGCTAATTCACTTGGAAACCTCACACAACTAGAATATTTTAGTCTCTCAAATAATGGTTTCAGCGGTCCAATCCCAGCTAATTCACTTGGAAACCTCAAACAGTTGCAATATTTAAATCTTTCATATAATAGTTTTAGTGGTCAAATTCCTTCATCACTTGGAAACCTCACAGTGCTTAAAGGTTTAGATCTTTCATTTAACAACTTGGGTGAAACCATTCCTTCATTTTTGTTTATGTTGTCTTCTTTGAAAGTGTTGTATCTGCGTAACAATCAGTTTAGAGGCTCCCTATCTATCCAAAATATCTCTTCTTCCCAACTAGAGGTTTTGGATTTGGGAGAGAACAAATTAAATGGACAAATTCCTCAGTCGATGTTCAAATTGGTAAACCTGGTAACAATTTCCCTTCCCTTCAACGACTTAAGTGGCACAGTTGAGTTAAGCAACTTCTCGAAACTGGTCAACCTCCAAGTACTATCGCTTTCATGGAATCATCTATCTATCACAAACTTGAGTACAACTGAACTTCCAAAGTTTCAACAGTTAGCTTTGGGCTCATGCAATATAAGTGAATTTCCAGATTTCCTTAAGAACCAAGATCAATTAGAGTATCTAGATCTTTCTTTTAATAGAATTGAAGATCAAATTCCAAATTGGTTATGGGGTGCCAGAGGGAAAATGAAATTGGACTTCCTGGTATTGCAAAGCAACAAGTTGCATGGATCACTTATTGTTCCACCATCGTCCATATCCTATGTTGACTTCTCATTCAATAATATTAGTGGAAGAATTCATCCATCATTTCAAAAGTGGAGTAATCTTAAGGTCCTTGACATCTCTAATAACCACTTTGGCGGAACTGTTCCGGGATGGTTGTGCAACTTTAGTAGGTCTCTAGAGGCGTTGAATCTGAAAAGGAACAATTTTGAAGGGAGTCTACACCAGATGTTCACATGTGGAGGCATGCATAATTTGAAGTCTCTAGACCTCAGCCATAATCAGTTTCAAGGTCAGCTTCCACATTCTTTGGTTAACTGTAGTGAGCTACAAATTTTAAATCTTGGACACAACATGATAAGTGACACATTCCCTTTTTGGTTACAAAGTTTGCCAGAGTTGCGAGTCTTGGTGTTACGTTCGAACAAATTTTATGGTCCAATATGGGATCCAAATAAACTTTCGGGTTTTGTAAAGTTGAGATTTTTGGATCTAGCTTTTAATAATTTTAATGGAAGTTTACCATCAGGATATTTTAGAAACTGGGGTGGCATGGCGGTTAAAGATATTAATCATAAGAACCCATTCTTCACATATTTGAGAGTTTCTTCATCCAAATATTTCACTGTGTTTTACTATATTCCCCTTGTGATCAAGGGAGTAGAAATGGTGGACGGAAAGATCTCAAGTGCCTTCACATCCATTGACCTCTCAAATAACAAATTTGACGGAGAAATTCCTACTAGCATAGGAGATATGAAGGCTTTAGTTGTGCTCAACCTATCCAGCAACAGATTCACAGGAACCATCCCATCATCTATTGGAAATATGAAGGAGCTTGAATCGTTGGATCTTTCAAACAACAGGTTGTTTGGTAGCATTCCTCAACAGTTGACAAATCTCTCATTTCTTGCACATTTAAACCTCTCTCGAAATCAACTCACTGGCCCGATACCAAAAGGCGGACAGTTGGATACATTTTCAAGTTCATCTTTTGAGGAAAATCCAGGATTATGCGGTTCCCAAATATTGTCGACGAAATGTGATGCCAAGGAGACACCAATTTCTGACCAAACCAAAGATGTAGAATCAGAGGATGGTTTTACTTGGAAACCGGTAGTAATGGGATATGGATGTGGACTAATGGTTGGATTTATCATCGGATATGCCACCCTCCTTCAACAAGGCCCAACTGCTCTTTTTTGGACAAGCTTCATAGGAAGATATATCTATGCACGCTGGTGAATTTGGAGCATAACAGAGATGTAATTGTTGACGGTAATTTTTTTTTTTTTTTTTAAATTCTTTTATGTGTTTCTCATGTGTTCTGAATAATAATTACATAAGGAAAGATCATGTAATTAAATTCAATTGCTACTAATTGCTATTTTACTCAATTCAACAGCAAGAATCACCACAAAACTGCAGAGGAAATGAGAATCTTCAAAGTAGTCATTGACAACTGGGCCAATGTTGGATGACAAACACTTGGTCAAGCTGCTGAATATATATATATGTGTGTGTGTGTGTGTGTGTGTGTGTGTGTTATGTTTTCGTTATTTTGATTTTCCATTTTCATCTTTTGTCATACTTGTTCCATACAGTAAAATGATACATATATTAGTGGTTGAATTATATAATCATTTTCCATATTTATGTTTTTTATTAGTTCTTTTTTTATATCAGCTATTGAGACTAGGGAATTTGGTCACACGATTTTGTTATGATCAGGGAACATAGTCTTTGTTAGACTTCCTTCTTTATGCGTTGAAATTCATAGGCCAATTTCTTTAAACATGCGCTTGAACCTCCATTTAATGAAATCCCAAAGGAGCGTGTTAGCAACAAAGATGAATCTAAGCTCTATCAATGAACAATTGAGTAAACCTGGCATTTTACTTGAGCCTGTTTGGGCAAACATCCATGACATATTTGCTTAAGTAAATATTCCAGCTGATGGTGAATAACTCCTTTAAATTCCCAATACCACATGTTAACAAAAAGGTAATGAGTATGTAAGGCAGCCACTTTGTTATTACTGATAATAACATTGCTTCGTACATGCTTGACAACTTAATATGTAGCGTAATATTCTATTCCGTGGTTAATATATTGCAATATATGTTCCTTCACATACTTTTTTATAATTTAAATTTGATTTTGGTGTTTTACCAACTAGCAGCAGAGAGGACAGTTGCAATGCCGGACGGCTGATGAACAATTTGCGAGGCAAATGCAGGCAAGATTTTTATGTGAATATTAGAGACAACCCAAAACTACGACATGATAAATAAATAGGATTTTTATGAATATTAGGTTTTTTATGCCACAATAAGCCTGTTTTCTTCTACTCTAAGTTCTAAGTTCGATGAGGCCTAGGTGAAATCCTCTCTTTCAAAATGTTCATATGCTTTCATGCTTCAAGTTTTTATAACGAACGAATTTGATTCTCAGGGCCCTTTGCGGCTTTCTCCAATTATATGGTTATGAAATTGATTTAACCAATCAATTGGAAGTCTGCAATTCCATCAAACAATCATGAGTACAAAACCTAAACAAAATTTGGAAACCACAATTATAGAATAAATAAATAATTACAAAAAAAAAAAAAACATATATATAAGTATTTGAAGCATTTTCCAGGAAAATACAGAGTTTTTCTATTCCTTTCTCTTTAGGTTCTTCTCTAAGTTTTCTTTCTTCCTCATTCACCTCATCTCCAAACTTGCACAGGGGCTGGGGATTAGGCACAATCCAAAAGGTGGATTTTGAATAAGACTTCAAAAGCCCTTTTGCAATCTTTTTTTCTAACTTATGTACTCCATTATCGAGTCTAAACCCTGGCACCACGTAGGGTTCCATAGACAAGTAGTATATTGAATTTTTCCTGCAATTTAAAGGTTTTGTAGATGATACAGACATTGCAGATCGGTTTCCACTTAAATACCGAATCCACTCTCCGAGATTTTCTACACTTTCCCATTTTGGTGTTCAATAATCTAGCTTGAACACATAAAAATGGATGGTTTTGGCAGGTGGTAAGTCGAGAATAACTTGCACCACAAGCAAAACATCATCCAATGATTCCACCGAGTAGTATACCTTTCCAACTAAATTTTCGGAAATCTCTCGTACTATATGCTCTACGTTATACAAGGATGAAACTTTGAAGGGAAGAGTACTACTTTCAATGTCCCAAATTTCAACCAAGCCTCCATTGATCAATGCATAGAGCTTATCCTTATGGCATACTATATCTTCGTAGAATCATTTCGAATGTTCACTAAATTGAGTCCATGTACCATTATTTTTATAGATTAATAGCCTATTTGACCATGAATCTATAACTCTAGATCTGCTTTCGGTACTTGATGGCTTTGGAAGGATTAGATTTTCCTTTTAATGGGAAAATAGTTTTAAGCGGTGGGAGTTGAATTTGAACTCTAGAAAAAGGATCAAAGAAAGTAAGTTTTGAAGTAATTTGATCATAAAAAAACCAACCGACCACATGAAGATACAACCAAATTTTTGGACTTGTGATAATCCCCTGTGAACACGTTCATGATCATGTATCACTTTGTCTTTTCAAGACTATAATAGAAGCATGAATACATATTGATTTCTGGGTTTCTAGGACAAATGAGACATGAAGTTTTAGGTATATAGGAGTTTAAGGTCTTGTACCATGAAGAAGAAACTCCTTTCAAGCAGATGAAATAGGGGTAATCGAGTTTTTTGAAGATTGATTGAAGGAGATTGGCTTGAAGATCCAACCAATTAATTGAGTTTTCTGAAACTGAGAAGAGTATATATATACTAGTATGGCTTTGAAAGGCTCGATAGTTTATTCACATATTGATGGAAGTATTTACATATAGAATCACATATGTATATCTTGATTACATTAAAAAAAAAAAAAAGGTAATTAGGTAAAGAAAAAAAAAAAAAAGCAGTGTATATATCAAAATACATCTTTATCAATAACTAGGTACATCTAGGATGTGCTGCAATGCAATTGGAGAGTTTGTGTTTTGGTATAAATAATCGAGTTGAATTAGTCAAATCATTTTTTTTTTAACATAATAATAATAAACAAAATGAGGGAATTCATATTAAAAAAAAGGTATTGTATTATTATATCTAATATAGTGTTTGGTGGTACAAGGGTATTCTAATATCCCTACGCTTTTTTTAATCCGCCCCATGTCGTATTAGTGATACACTTGATTTTCTTTGTATTACTTAATACGAAATAGATCGAACCCTAATGCGAAGACAAAGCGCAAAGAAGAACATGCCTGCTCATGAGAAGGAACTCCATTGGCATCATCCAATCTGCAGAGGTAAGCCTAACACCTGAATTTTTATTTCGTAACACCTGAATTTTTGTTTCCTTTGTCCTATCCAAATTGTTCAATTTTGTATTTATCCTTTCCAATATGTTCAAATTTTTTTTTACCAACAGTTAGATTTGTTTTGCAGAAGTTTATCTTCAATTTGTGTCCAACCCTTTCTCAAAGAAGCATCGATTATCTCTTCTCATTTGCACATGTCAGTGTTAGCCATTATTTCCTCTTTTCTCAACTCTCTTCTTACATTTGTAGAGATTGCTCTACTTGTTTTGTGTTTTGTGTTTTTTTTTCTTTCCCTTGCATTTCTCTTATTACACACATAAGGAAAGTTTTGATCATCTCCCATTTTGAATGATGTTATCTTTGTTATTGTTCAATGTTCTATGTAATTATTACTTTACACCTAGTTGTACATTATATTTGTCAGGACCCGTCCAGAATTCCTTCCCCGGAACCCTAGACAGCCCTGATCCCAGGGAAACCCTACCGAACCCTCCAACGGAAAATCCGACAGAGCCTCCCCTAAGGGATTTACTTACCACAATTTACCTGCACTGAAAACACACTTCTAAAATTATCCCCTTATTCCTCCCACAGTACTACAAATCGATTCCACAAATTGCAGCACTTAAAAAAATAAATACAGTAATCCAGTGCAAAATAAATACAACAAGAGTGAAAGAAATATTACAACTGCAATAAAAGAATAACAGGGTACTGCCGAACTAAAACAGCGAGGAAGATCAAGTCCGCTCCGAGTGAACACCGACAACCTGGTACCTAGAGGAACGGAATTTAAGAGTGTGAGATGCTAATCATCTCAGTGAGCGACCCTACTACTATACCATATAATATCACAGTAATAAGTATAAATAATAATTATTTGGAAATAATATTTTCTCTCAAAACCCTTACAATTCTCTCAGTTGGAAAGGTTCCCCTTTTAAAACAATTTCACAAAACCCTTTATCCATATTCCCCGAAAACCAAGACATCAATTAAATACCAGAAGCGGTAACAATTATATTTTTAATTCCAATTCAGTTTCCAAACATTTTATTTTTAAAACACAGTTCTGAAAATCATTTGATGCACCCACTATATACCAGTGGCGCCAACAGTACCCAGCGTCCCAAGGTACCGCCAGACAGGAGGTTATAGAAAGAAACCGGCATACGGTCGCGTGGCGTCCCACTGCGCCGCTGCTAACCTGGTGTCCCGGCCAAAGGGGGGTGGCCGCCCTCTCCGATGGCATGCACAGGACACCCTCATAATATCAACCGCGCGCTACTCACACCCACCTGCGCGCTAATCACAACCGTGTGCACACTAACCATATCACATATACCATATCACATAATCAGAACACCAGTACGTGCACGGTGCATCTAAAAATTATAAAATCCACAATTTAAATTATAAAACAAATTTCACATTTTTCATAAACATAGCGGGCATAATCCATCCGCTTGAACCGGGAAATTCTCCACAATTTCCTTATAATTAATACCATAAATTCCATGATTTTCAAATCCACCAACTCCCAAATCCATCAATTCAAATATCCACATTTTTTCCAAGCATAAATAATTTCTCGAAATATCATAATCAAATCCCATAATATTTTATGGGCATATTTCATAAAAATTGAAATCACCAACATAACCAAATATTTGCCTTGAAATATTTGAAAATCAAATCGTGCCCAATTTACCATTAAAACCACACCAATTTCAAAATCCTCAAAACCATAAAATAATTCCACACGGCATAAATTTGTAGAATTCGCATTTTCTTAAATCCAATAAATTCATAAATAATTCTACAATAAATCCAATAAATATTTGGCACATAGAAATTAAATTCCAAATATTTAATTCACACATAATATATTCATCAATTAAATTCCCCAAAATTAATTTGAAAGTGGGTCACTCACCTGGAGCACGCAATTAACCCATGATCCACTACGGGATCAATTCTACGACTCACCGGTGCTCCTAGAACAAAATTCACAGACAGTCAAATAAATTAATATTTTATTCGGGTAAATAATACCCCGTACCCGGGGGGTCAAAACACAAACGATAACTAAAATTTACGAATCATATACCGAATCGAAGCTCGAGTGATGCTAATCACAGATCCGGTCTTAATTTTCGATGATCGTACCCGACGGGGTCGGAATTTTATCGGGAAGCTTTTCGGGTTTCAGCTTTGCAATTCTCCCAAACCGTCGCGAATTGGTGGAAACGGAAGTCGGATTTGGGTTCAGGAGGTCGAACACTACGGACTGGAGCTGGCCGGAATTTTCGGGGTACTCGCCGGAACAGTAATTTCCGGCAGGCCGCCACGTCACCGGCAACCGTCGCCGGAACAGTAATTTCCGATGGTGGCCGTTTGCTGTGAAATTTTGCAGATTTGTAGATCGTGAGGAGAGCAATCCAACGGGACCGACGGTGAGCAAAACGGAGGTCGGACGGCGGAGAAATCACCGTTTGAAGATTTTCGACCCCTCGCCGGAAAACGCTCCGATCCCGGCGCGTCGGTGGTCCGATGGCCGTGATTTTTGGTGGGTAGGCCGGACTTGAGGAGAGGATGCTGGGTGTATGGCGCGTGTACTGTATATCGGCCGGAATAGTGCCGATTCGCGGTGGCCGGCGGTGGAGGGGAAAAATCGCCGCCAAACTTCGGACGTTCGATCCGGGCGCGTCCGGCGGCCGTTCGCCGTGAAATTTGGAGGTTTTGCCGGAAATGAGGTGGGCAAGCTTTCTGTCCGGCGCATGTACAGTAACTCGGCAGGAACAGTGGCAAAATCCGATGGCCGGCGGTGGCTCTCTCTCTCTCTCTTTCTCTCTCCTCTCTCTCTTTCTCTCTCTTCTTTCTCTTTCTCTCTCTTCCCCGAGAGTTTTTCAAAATTAAAACCCTGCATGACACTGTTCATGCCACGTGGACCACTCAGAAGCTGACACGTGGCATTTCACTGTTCACGACCCAAAAACATTAAAATAATACAGTATCCGATAAACTTCAAACGTCCATAACTTTTTAACCGGATGTCCGTTTTGAGCGTGCCGCTAGTCTGTGAACTCGTATCGACGAGCACTTCACAACCATGCATGAGTCAAAGCTCAATTCCCCATAAACAAAAAGTCAACTCCGGCACCCCTTGGACAGTTTGGACCGCAACTTGTTTCATCCATAACTTTCAAACCGTAGCTCCGTTTTCGACGTGCTACCAGTCTACGAACTCGTGGCATCGTGCACTTCGCCACGGTACCCTGGTCAACTCGAAATTCCCACCGAGTCAAAAAGTCAACTTTTGACCCCTTTGGTCAACGGTCAACCTCGGTCAACGTGCACGAATTCCGGTGCGATTCGGGACGGGGTGTTACAATATTCTTATTCATATCTACAACCATGTTTCTTATGTGTGTGCTAGAAGTAAATATGAATATGGTTGAGTCTTGTGACTGCATTACATTTTTAGCAAGATTATCCTGTGCAGATAACCCCTTTACACTTTCATTGAATCTGGAACTGTTTACACTTCCTCATGAAATAGCATTATAGGGTTAACTGGAATATAATATTCAGCTTTTGTATTGCAAGAAATACAATTAATAGTTGCATTATCAGGATCCATCCAAGATCCCTCATTGGAACCTTAGACAAGTCCTGATCCCAGGAAAATCCTACCGGACCTTCTAATGGAAAATCCGACAGAACCTCCCCTAAGTATTGAACTTACCACAAATTCCCTGCACTGAAAAAAAACACTTCTATACATATCGCCTTATTCCTCCACCTTACTACAATTTAATTCCACAATAATCAGCACTTCCATAAATTAAACAAGGAACTAATGCAGTATTTAATAAAATATATCCAATACAGTATACAGAGCATCATAGGGTACAATTAAGTATGAAAGTTATACAATAAATGATGGAAAGAAATATTACAATAGATATAAATGAAAAGAAAGAGAACTCCTCGAAATACGATAGCAACGAAGGTCAAGCTCACTCCAGACGAACATATACCAATCCTTGCACCAAGGGGAACGGATTTAAAAATGTGAGATGCTAATCATTTCAGTGAGTGACCCTATCTACTATACAACTATAATAGTAACGATAGTCATAGTACACTTGAATAATTAAGAATAAATAAGTAAATAAATAATAATTAATTGAAAATAATATTTTCTCTCAAAATCCTCACCATTCACTCCGTTGGAAAAGTTTTCCTTTTAAAATATTTTCGCAAAACCCAATCTTTTATGCCTCAAAAATCAAGGAATAATTAATTTAATAAATAATTAAATAATCCAAATACGAATAAAATACAATAAAATAATTTAAAATACTTACAAAAAAAATATAACATAAAAGTAAAATTCAATATATAATTCGTAAAATTTGATTTAATAAATCAAAATAAACATTGCCAAAAATATAATTTAAATAATTACAAACAATCATGTAAATTAAGTGGTAAAAAATATTATAAAATTCATTTTGAAATATTCAACCAATCTATATAATAAAAATATGGTAAGATGAATTTTAAAAACATTGATTTAAAATAAGTAACATAAAATATGAATAAATACATTTTAGAAAATACTAATTGGAAATAGGTGATAAAACAAGTTAAATACATTTAATTCAAATACGACTTTAAAATTTTAGGATTTGAAATTTATATCTGAAAAATAATACTTGACGCACCACACTATATAAAACTTGCCTGCCCTTGGTCCAATGGCAACTCACGGGAGATATTACGATTTGCGTGCTCATCCACATATACATTATAGAACACCAGTACTGTATGAATGCATCTAAAACAAATAACCATACTATTTTAAATATAATAATTTTTCCAAAACTCACCATGGGAATTATATCACTTTTCAAATTCATATTTCCACATTTTTCTTTAATGCCACCAGCATAAATCCATCGATATTATATAATTTTTCCCAAATCATAAAATTCACTAGATAATATTTCAAGTGCAAAAATATATATTTTGAAAGCACCATAACTTAAACCAATATTTTTCTTGAAATCTTTAAAATGAAATCATGCCAAAAATAATATTAAAACCACATGAAATTCATATATTCTTAAAATAATACAAACGCATTTGTTATGCATTATAAAATCAACATCAAACTCAACAATAATTAATTAAAAACCTTAAACCATAATTTCTTTAAAATCCCAAATACATTTTTGGCAACAACACATATATTAAAACCATCATAAATCGGCATTGTAAACTTAAATGGAAATTTCTTCAAATATTAAACATATATTAAAATTCACATGAAAGCATTTCTAATTACACAATATTCCAATAATAAAATCTAACAATTATTAACAAAATCCCATATCCATAAAATTCTTGGAATCAAAATATTTCTTGATGCACAAATAATTATAATTCATTCAATTTTTGCATCAAAATTCCAAATATAAATTTACTAAATATTCAACACATAAAACATATTCTTCAAATAACCAATTAACACAAAACATAAAACAAATATATTTTAACATCCCAAAATAATTTTGAAGGTGGGTCACTCACCTCGAGCATGCAATTAAACCAAAATCTTCCATAGGATCAATTCTACAATTCACATGTGTTCCTAAAACATTGGCAACACACAAACCGATTAAGTTAATATTTTAATCGGATAAATTATACACGGTTATTTGGAGGATTTAACACAAACGTTAACCAAAATTTGTGAGTAATATACCGAAATGAAGCTTATGGAACGAGGATCACGGATTGAGGCTTACCTCCTGGAGATCGGACCTGTGGTGGCCAAAATCTCGTCGAAAATCTCTCGGAATTCAAGTCCTTGATTCTCTCAACCCGTCACAAATTGGAGGAAAGCGACCTCATATTTGGGTTTAGAGAGGTCGAATTAGTGGGGAAGGATAGGTGGGGTGATCGGAAACTCACCGAAATTAGGCTTTCTAGTGAGCCACCGTGATCACCGGAATCTGCCACCTCCTACGGCATGTCCGGTGGCCATTGGCCGTGAAATTTGGTGAAGTGGTAGATCTGGTGATGGTTAACTCAACGGGACCAATGGTGAGGCAAACAGAAGTTTGGTTTGGGAGATATCGACTAGAGAAGGAAATCGACCACTCATCGAAAAATTCCTCAATCCGGGCACGTCACAAGCGATCTGGCCGTGATTTTTGGCTGGCTGATTGGTTTTCAAGTGGGCTTCAAGCTGGAGTGATGCGTGTGGCTTAGAAATAACCGAACAATGATCAACCGTGGTTGCCGGTGGTGGTGGCTTCTCTCCCTCCCTCTCTCTCTTTCTCTCTCTCTCTCTCTCTCTCCCCTCCCCTCTTTCTCTCTCTTCCCCCCGGCCCACATGTATTTTGGCCAAAATAAAACCCACCCATGGGTGACACTGTTCACTCATGGGATTGTCTAAAGACACAACACGTGGCACATACTGTTCACTCAAGTCAAAATATATTAAAATATTACGCCTTTCGAAAAACTTTGCAGGTCCATAACTTTCAAACCACATGTCCAAATTACGCATGCCACTATTCTGTGAACTCGTATCGATGAGTACTTCACAATCATGCATGAGTCAAAGCTCAATTTTACAAAATAGAAAGTCAACTCGGGCACCCTTGGACAGTTTGGACCTCAACTTTTTTTGCTCATAACTTTCAAATTGTAACTCTGTTTTCGACGTGCTACTAGTCTACGGACTCGAGTCGATGTGTACTATGTGGCCTTAGCTATAACATCCCGTCCTGAAATACATCAGAAATTTTCACGTTAACTAAGGGTTGACCAATTTTGACCGTTGACCAAATGGGTCAAAATGTTGACTTTTTGCTTCTAAGGGAATTTTTCATTGACCAAGGTACCATTGCGAAGTACGCATCAATCCAAGTCCGTAAACTAGTAGCACGCTTAAATCAGACCTACGGTTGGAAAGTTATAGGTATATAAAGTTGTGACTATGTTTTCCAAGACTGGTTTTACTAGGTAGCAAAATATTTGAGGGAGTCCTTAAAGTTGCGCCATGTGTCACCACTTGAAAGTTGCCATGTATAGAGAGCCACGTGTCACGATGGAAAACTGTGTCAGGACCCGTCTAAAATTCCTTACCGGAACCCTAGATAAGCCCAGATCCCAGGGAAACCCTACCGGACCTTCCAATGGAAAATCCGGCAGAATCTCCCTTAAGGGTTGGACTTACCACAATTTTTCTGCATTGAAAACACACTTCTATATACACCATCTTATTCCTCCTACCTTGCTACAATTTATTACCACAAATTTTCAGGACTTCAAATAAATAACAGGCAACCAGTGCATAATTAAATAAATAAACGTTCAAATAGTATACAGAGTGTTATCAGTACAATTGAATATGAAATTAAACACAATATAGGATAAAAATAAATAATACAAGATAGAAAGGAAAGGAAAAGCCTCTTGGACTTTCAGCAATGAACCAAGACGTCGAGTTCACCCTCAAACAATCAACATCGACTAACATGGCCTAAGGGAACGGAATTTAAAAATATGAGATGCTAATCATCTCAGTGAGTAACCCAATTTACTATACAATAATAATAATAATAAAAAGGTAAATAACTTAGTTAATTGATTAATAGGAAATAAGTAAATAAATAATAGGTAGTTAAAAATAATATTTTCTCTCAAAACCCTTACAATTCACTCAGTTGGAAAAGTTTCCTTTTTAAAACATTTTCGCAAAACCCAACATTTTATGCCCCAAAAATCTAGAAAATATTTAATTAATAATTTGCAAATAAAAGACAATAAATTAATAATCCAAAAATTTTAGTGAGAAATAATTATAAAAAAATATGCCTAATGACAAATATTAAATTGGGAATAAAGTATTGTAAAAAATTAATACGAAAACACAATAAAATTTACATTAACAAAAATGATCCAAAAAATATTTAAATAAATAAAATAAAACCAAATAATTAATAATAGATCTCAATTTAAAATGCCAAAACAATTTAATTTATAAAACACTATTAGAAAACATTTTAATTTAAATAAAATTCTAAAATATTGTATGATTAAAATCACGTCGTGAAAACCATTTGATACACTCACTATATACCAGTAGTACCAACAGTACCCAGCGTCCCAAGCACCACCAGATAGAAGGTTAAAGAGAGAAACTGGCATACGGTTATGTGGCGTTCCACAGTGCCGCTGCAAACAGGCATCCCGGCCATGGAGGGGCGGCCTACCCTCATCCGATGGCAACCACATAATCACCTGTGCGCCACTCATACCCACCTGCACACTCAGCACATCCACATGCTTGCTAATCATATCCATGCATAAAGAACACCAGTATGTGTATGATGCATCTAAAACAAATAACCATATTATTTTAAAAATAACGATTTTTCCAAAACTCACCTTGGGAATCATACCATTTTCCAAATTCACAATCCCACATTTTTTCTTTAATATCTCCAGCATAAATCCACCAATAATATATACAAATAATTTTTCCCAAATCATAAAATCAATCAAATAATATTTCAAGGACATAATTATATAATTTGAGAGTACCAAACTTAAACCAATCTTTTTTTCTTGAAATCTTTAAAATCAAATCATGCCAAAAATATTATTAAAACCACATGAAATTCATATATTCTTAAAATAATGTAAATGCATTTGTTATGCATTATAAAATCAACATCAAACTCAACAATAATTAATTAAAAACCTTAAACCATAATTCCTTTAAAATTCCAAATACATTTTTGGCAACAACACATATCTTAAAACCATTATAAAACGACACTGTAAAATTAAATGGAAATTCCTTCAAATATTAAACATATATTAAAATTCACATGAAAACTTTCTAATTACATTATATTCCAACAATAAAATTTAACAATTATTAATAAAATGCCATATCCATAAAATTCTTGAAATCAATATATATATATATATATATTTTATGCACAAATAATTATAATTCATTCAATTTCGACATTAAGATTCCAAATATAAATTTACTAAATATTCAACACGTAAAACATATTTTTCAAATAACCAATTAACACAAAACATATATATTTTAACATCCCAAAATAATTTTGAAGGTGGGTCACTCACCTCGAGCACGCAATCCAACCAAGATCTTCCATAGGATCAATTCTATGACTCACACGTGCTCCTAGAATAACAATATTACACAGGATCAAATAAATTAATATTTTATTTGGATAAATAATATTCGGTATCCAGAGGAGCAAACACAAACGACAACCAATATTCGCAAATAATATATCAAAACGAAGCTTACAACACAAGGATTAAGAATTGACCCTTACCTTACGGAGATCGGACCCGAGGTGGCCGGAATCTTACCGGGAAGGTTTAGGTCTTTAGGTTCTTGGCTCTCACAAAACTTCGTGAATTGGAGGAAACCAACCTTAGATCTGGGTTCAGGGGTCGGAATTAGTGGGAAAAGATGGGCAGTGCAACTGGAAACTTGCCGGAAAGGTGATTTCCCGATGAGCCGCCATGGTCACCGGAAACCGTCACTGCCGGCGGCGCGTCCGGTGGCCATTGACCATGATTTTTGGTGAGAAGGTAGATCGGGGAATGGGTGACTCAACGAGACCGGTGGTGAGGCAAACAGAGGTCTGGTTTGGGAGAAATCGACCAGAGAAGGAAACAGACCGCTGGCTGGAAAACACCCCGATCTAGTGGCGTCATCGGCGATCTGGCCGTGATTTTTGGTTGGCCGGCCGGTTTTGATGGGTGGGTCATGGTGGTTAGGTGCGTGTACTGTGCTGGTGGCCGAAAATGGGTGAACGGTGGTTGGCCGGTCCTTCCCCTTTTTCTCTCTCTTTCTCTATCCTCTTTCTTTCTCCTCCTTCTCCTTCTCTCTCCTCCTTCCCCTTCTCAACCAGTCAAAAATGCTCGTGGGTGCCACTGTGCACTCACGGCTGGGTCCACTTTTTGTGACACATGGCATCACTGTTCACACACATACAGATCCATAAATAGAAAATGCTATCTCGGAAAAGCTTCACAGGTCCGTAACTTTCAAACCAAATGTCCAAATCGAGCGTACCACTAGTCTATGAACTCGTATTGATGAGTACTTCACAACCATGCATGAGTCAAAGCTCAACTTTGCACAAACAAAAAGTCAACTCTAGCACCCCTTAGACAATTTGGACCTCAAGTTGTTTTGCTCATAACTTTCAAACGGTAGCTCTGATTTCGACACGCTACTAGTCCACAAACTCGGGATGACATGTACTTTGTAATGGTGCCTCGACCAATGCAAAATTCCACTTGAAACAAAAAGTCCAAATTTTGACCCTCTCGGTCAACGGTCAACCTCAGTCAATGTGTAAAAAAAATTTTCGATGTACTTCGGGACGGGGTGTTACAAACTGTCACCTGTTGTATTAATTAAATATTATATTATCATTTAATTCTTTTAATATTATTTTATTTTTATTTTTATTTTTTCTTTTCTTTTTCTTTTTCTTCTCCCCACGTGGGAAAAAACACAGCCCCCCCCCCCCCCCCCCCCCCCGCCCGACTCCTTCTTCTTCTTCCTTCTTCTTTCTTCCTTCCCTCTCTCCCTCCCGTAGGTCTCTCCTTACTGCATCTCTTCCTACCGCCGGAAGGCCACACGTACTGGACAAGCAGAAAGACGGCGGAAAACCCGGCTGGTAACTAGAAGGAAAAGGCCGAAAGTTGCCGGACGCACCCAAATCGGGCCTCCATTGTCGGTGACAGCAAGTTGGTTTTCTTGTGATCCGACCATCACCTGGTCAAATTGATACTCCTTTATACTATTTTGGACCCTTTGAGCTCAATTTTGAGATCAATTCAGCTCAATTCCTTGTTGTTTGAGAGATGTGAGAAGTTGAACTTTGATTGAAATTTTCCATCCATTTTCTGGTCACCACCGGTCGATTTGAGCCCCACGGAAGTTGGTAACGTATTTCTCATCTCTTTAGCTTTCTATTGGTATCTCATTTGCAAATTATGGTAGAGTATATTGAAAGATGCCCTTTTTTTTAAATAAAATATTATTATTTTAATAGGGTAGTCTGAAAAATGTCTGTTTAATATTTAAATAATTATTATTTATATTGTAGATGTCAAATTGTGCTGAATTGAACAAATGTGGTTTAAACGATATTTAATATGAATTGATTTGTAGGTTGAGGAATTAATTACATTAAATTACTGGGATAATATATATATATATATATATATATATGTGTTTAATTATTTAATTATTTATGAAATTGAATTGTTGTGGAAGAGATTAATTTTATGAGATTATGGTTTAATATTTATTAAATCTATGGTTGATTTGAATGTTGAGATTTTAATATGTAAATAATGCATTATGTGATTTAAATTCCGTATGAATTTTTATGCATCTTTTATTATTAGTTTGGTGTGAATTGATTTTATGAATTTGAAGGAAATATTTAATTAAAAGATATTTAAAATGTATTTATGAGTTTAATAATTATGTATGCTAGGACTTGGTATTATGGTGATAGGAATTGAAATATTTAATCTGATGTATTTGATGATGGATTACAAGAGAGGATGAAATTTTATGAAACTGGTAAAGGTGTATGATTTGATTATATTTTATCAAAATTCTATATTTTATAATATTATAAAATTTTATCGTTTTTCGATGCACCATACACGTACTGGTGTTCTGTAGTTGTGGATGTGATTAGCGCGCTGGTGGAGTGTGATGAGCACGCAGGTTTATACTTTTCCGTGGTTGCCATTGGACCTAGGGCAGGCAAGTTTGATATTGGCCATAGCCACCCCCCTCCATGGCCGGGATTGAGTTTTTAGCATCGGTGCTGCTGGGATACCAAGGCAGCTTGAATGCCGATTTTCTCTCTTTAACCCCCCTTTCAATTGGTGCCTTGGGATGTTGGGCACCTTCAGGCGCCACTGGTATAGTATGAGCATCAAGTATTTTAAATATATATATATATATATATATATGTACATATGTATGTCATGCTATACTATGTTTTATATACCACATCGTACGGGACGATGATTCGATGTGGTCCATGTAGAGCTAGCCTCGTATATATGTTGCCTATGAATCCAGGGAATCGGACGGTCAATTTAGGCAACCACCCTGGACTGTATGGGTAGCAGAATATCGGTGACAGCTGGAATTATGGATCGCACAGTATGTTAGATGGTATCATATATATCTCTGTTACAATTGTGCATACTTTATTATGTGTTACGGATTTTAAGATAATATTTTATCTTATGCTACCTTGTCTATTCGTGATCTGATTTCTTACTATTGATTTTATTATATATTCTTATTACTACTAATAAATTTTATCATCGTTATTATCATACGGTAACTTTAAACAAGTATTACAACCTACGGGTGAGAAAGATAGCCGTTGGGCAGGTGTGGTTATGTGATCGTGTCAGGACCCGTTCAAGATCCCTCACTGGAACCCTAGACAAGCCTTGATCCCACAGAAATCCTACCGGACCTTCCAATAGAAAATCCGGCAGAACCTCCCCTAAGGGTTGGACTTACCACAAATTTTTCCTGCAAGAAAAACACTTCTAGAAACATCCCCTTATTCCTCCCACCTTGCTACAATTTGTTTCCACAAATTTACAGCACTCCAAAATAATAACAGGGAATCAATACATGATTCAATAAATATGTGTCCAATCAGTATACAGAGCATTATACAAATAAATATAAAATTAATATAAAGATAGATGAAGCAATACAAGATGGAGATGAAAAATGGAGGAAATGCTTCTTGGACTTTCGACAAAGAACTGAGACGTCGGACTCATCCCGGACGATCAACGTCTCCCAACCTAGGCCTAGGGGAACGGAATTTAAAAACATGAGATGCTAATCATCTCAGTGAGTGACCCAATCTATTACACAATTATAATATTAATAATATAACAATAAAACAAACTAAATTAATCAATACCAAACAATTAAATAAATAATTATAATAAATATTTGAAATAATGTTTTCTCTCAAAAACCCTTACAGTTCACTCAGTTGGAAAAGTTTCCATTTTAAAATATTTTCTCAAAACCCAATCTTTTATGCCCCAAAAATCAAGGAATAATTAATTAAATAAATTATAAATAAAATACATTAAATTAAAGATCTAGAATGTATAATAAGAAACAAGAATAATTTTAATAACAATTGTTAAATTGTACACAAAATGTCATAAATAAAATAAGCAAAATCACAATAAAATTTACACAAAAAAAATAATCAAGGAAATATCAAATTAAACGGAATGCAATAATTTAGAATGCACATAAATACAAATATTAATTTAGAACTCAATATATACATTGAAAACATTTTAAAAAATCCAATAATTAAATTTAGAGTAAACATCACGAGATAAAATAAATAAAATCGTAAATAAAATTGTCTTAAAGAAATTTGGCATAAAACAAAAACAAACTCAATGTATAAATTATAAAATTTATTGTTTAAATCAATGAAATAATCAAATAAACATTTTAATATATTTTAAATCTCAATTTAAAATAGATAAAAGAATACAATAAAATTTATGTTAAAATCTCAAAATTTAAATAAATAATATCAACATGGTAAAATAAAATTCTAAAACACCAATTTAAAATAATTGATAAAAACATGAATAAATACATTTTAGAAAATACTAATTGTAAGTAGGTGATAAAACAAGTTAAATACATTTAATTCAAAAAACTTTAGGATTTGAAATTTATATCTGAAAAATGATACTTGACGCACCACACTATATACAAGTAATGCCCTATGATACCCAGGGTGCTCAAATTGGTGATAAAAACATGAATAAATACATTTTAGAAAATACTAATTGTAAATAGGTGATAAAATAAGTTAAATACATTTAATTCAAATACGACTTTAAAACTTTAGGATTTGAAATTTATATCTGAAAAATGATACTTGACGCACCACACTATATACAAGTGATGTCCTATGATACCCAGTGTCCCGAGCACCATCTGGCGGGAGGTTAAAGAGAGAAACTTGCATACAGTCACTTCGGCATCCCGACAGCGCCGCTCACAGAAAGGGGGCAACTCACAGGAGACATTATAACTTGCGCGCTCATCCACATACATAGTACAGAACACCAGTATTGTATGAGTGCGTCTAAAGCAAATAATCAAATTTATTATTAAAATACGTAAGTTTTTACAAAATTCACCGTGGGAATTATACCATTTTTCAAACTCACATTCTCACATTTTTTTCTTTAATCCTCATCATAAATCCATCACTTTAAAATCCATCAAGTTCAAATCCATCAATTTGAATATACAAATTTTTCAATGGCATAAGGTCAAGCCATTAATATTTCAATGCATAAATACTTTTAAAACATAATAATTTAAATCCATATTTTTCTCAAATTCTCAAAAATCAATTTAAATCAGTAATATAAAAACCATATAAATTCCACATATAATTAATTCATATAATTGTGCACAATAATTGAATAATAACCATAGTAATAATTAAAACAAATCAAAACCACAATTTCTTTAAATTCCCCAATATATTCTTTTGGCACCAAAACATATATTAAAAACATTATAAATTGGCAATACAATTCTAGATAGAAATTCTCATAATATTGAACACATAAAACATTATAAACTGTACTTGTGACAACATGTACTTTGTAACGGTACCTTAGTAAATGTGAAATTCCATCAGGAGCAAAAAGTCAACATTTGATCTCTTCTCGGTCAACGACGATCAAACCCGGTCAACCTTGGTCAAAATTGAGAAATTTCCGGTGTACTTCGGAATAGGGTGTTATAATAGCCATTGGGCAGGTGTGGTTATGTGATAGCCCTTGGCAGGTGTGATTATGTGATAACCCTTGTGCAGGTGAGGTTATGTGATAACCTTTGAATATGTATGGTTATACGTAGCCCTTAGACGAATTGTACTAATATAGTTATTATTATCATGAAAATGTTTACTATTATTATTGTTGGTGTGGTAATTAGCTTATACACCTTTTTCTATATTACACATTGGCATATTTGTAAAACGACATTTGAAATGTATTTGAAATTTGCAGCACTAAGTGTGTGGTGTGGGCGGACGAAAATCAATGATGGTATATTCTGGTTGGCTATTTACTAAATTACTTCCATTGTATAAATATTTTATATAAATATACTATCGAAGTGCTGCAATCTGTGGAATTTATTGTCATTAAGGAGGAAGGGATAAGGTGGCACGATATAAGAGTGCATTTTTGTGCAGGTAAATTTTTGGGCATGTTCTACCCTTAGAGGAGATGCTGCTGGATTTTCCATATGACGGTCCAATAGGGTCTCCCTGGGATCAGAGTTTGTCTAGGGTTCCGAGAAGGATTCTGGATGGGTCCTGACATTAGCCAACGCCAAATTCCATCCAGAACAAAAAGTCAAAATTTTAACCCTCTCGATCAACGGTCAACCTTCCCCCCTTACAAAAATTTCATCCTCGAAATTTCGTACATCATTGGAACAGATAGGGGTACTGGTCGCGCATCTGTGCCTCGGGTTCCCATGTTGCTTAGTCGACCAGGTGATTGCGCCACAAGACTTTGACTAAAGGAATGGTCTTGTTAAGCAGCACTTGCTCCTCGCGATCCAAAATCTGTACTGGCTGCTCCGCGTACGATAGACAATCCCTCAACTCGATGTTAGGAGTCTCGAGTACATGTGATGGGTCTGCGATATATTTCCGTAGCATCGAAACATGAAATACGTTGTGCACCCATGCTAGCTCTTCCGGTAATGCTAATCTATATGCCATGGGGCCAATCCTCTCCATAGTCTTGTAAGGCCCAATATAACGAGGACTCGACTTACCTCGTCAACCAAAGCGTACTACTCCTTTCCATGAAGATAACTTTAAGAATACCTAATCTGCAACTTCAAATTCTAAATCCTTCCTATGCACATCGGCATAATTCTTCTGTCAATCTTAGGCAAGCCTTCAATCGATCCTGAATGATCCTCACCTTGTCCAAGGTCATCCGTAAATACTCAGATCCTATCACATTGGTCATCGTACAGTGCTTCTCCTTACCCACTTCATTCCAACATAGTGGGGTTCGACACTGCCTTCCATATAGAGCCTCATACAAAGACATTTCAATGCTCGCTTTGTAGCTAATATTATAACAACTCCTATCAACAGCAATTACTCATCCCAGTTTCTTCCAACATTGCATAATGCATGGTTCGTAGTATACCTTCCAAAGTACGAACTTTTGCGCTCTACGTGTACAATCTTAGAACCTAGAAGTTTCCTTTCATCCTTCGCATTCCAACATAATGGAGTTCGATATTGTTTCTCATACAATGCCTTTTAAGGTGACATTTTAATGCGGAGATACCCATTCCAATTTTTCCTTGAATTGTAACACACATCAGCTCAAATGTCCTCTATGGTCTAAGTAATCCTCTCAGATTCCATCAATATAGGGTGAAAAGGCGGTACCCAAATTCAACTTAATGCCTAGTTCCTTCATTAATCTTCCAAAACCTCGAAGTAAAACATAGATTTTTTGTTAAATACTAATCAATACTGGCACCCAACTCTCGCAACTCAACCATCAATGGAAGTCGTACTGTCTGCATATAAGTCAATGAACCTATAGACTTCCTACTTAGTGCATCAGCCACCACAGTTGTCTTGCCCAGATGGTGGTCGATAATGCAATCATAATCCTTAGGTAACTCCGTCCATCAATTTAAAAAGAACGATTAGAACTTAACCTTAATTTTCCCAAACCAAATACCAATGTCACCAATTTAAGATTGAGATTATTCTTGTTGCATTGATTACACTCCTCAAACTTACAATTATAAGATCCTTACTCCTCATTGATTATCCAATTACCTTAACCTCGACAACCATCTTTCCTTCAATTAATTTCATCAAAAGTCATAAAATTTTTTTTCTCATATTCATTCTATTGCAAGATCTTAAATCGCTTAGGAAACCTCGTATAATCCTTGAGATTATCATCACCAAAGTGAAGGAATATATATAAGATCAAATCTGAATCCTTTCAACATCCCAAATATCATTCTTGAGACACTCTAAATTGTTCCAATTTCAACAAACTCCAAGAATCCATACCTCAAGCAATAAAGAATTTAAACTTAATTCTACTATCACAACCAATACTATGAACTAATTACTAGATCTTCGAAAAGATTCAACTCTTTCTTATATTCTAACTATACCCCAAAAATCATATTCCTTATGAGGTTAAGTTATCACCAATGATATTAATAACCTTAGATCTATAAATCATTGGCAATATAAAACCTTTAATCTCTAAGAAAATGAACTATCAAAATCTTAGTTTCTATGAAACAAAAATAACTACACTTGAACATCTGACTAGGTCTAAAGAATCCTCTTCTTCACACTTTCGGGGTGTATCGCGTACATCAAATCGTGTGCTTCCCTTAGGATCTCCTGCTTGGATGCAACAACATCCGACCCTTGGATTCTCAATTGCGATACCTAAACCTTAAGTTGATCTTGGAAATACCTTAACACCTTAGGGTTGATCGACACACATACTTTTTCTCCACAAACAAAATGGGTGCCTTCCACGATGATATGCTTGGTCTAGCACCCTTATTCACCAAATCTTGCAGCTGAGCCTTTAGCTTTCTTAACTCTGTTGGAGCCGTATGATAAGGTGGTAGGAAAATAGGTCGGTGTCGAAAGCCAATTTAGTGGCGAACTTCATCTCCTTTTCCGATAGTAACCAGGTAACTTGTCGGGAAACACATTATAACAGTCTCACGACAAGTACGTCTTCCAACACTCACCATCTACTCAGGCATTAACCACATGGGCTAGATACCCTTGGCAACTTCTCTTTGATAGATCCTTGGCAACGAGAGTAAAAATTAACTTAGATACATGCCTCTAACTCTTCCAAGAAACACCAATTCAAGTAGGCCAAATCGCTTAAACTTTACTTCCTTATGGTAGTGATCCACAACATAAGATTCGCAGCAAGCCATTTCACGTCTAGGATTACTTAAAGTCTAAAATGTACAACTCAATCAAGTCTCCTTCCCTCACCTGATCTTCGGTAAAGAAGAGAAAATCCTTAACTATTTGACTTGGCCATACGGATTCCCCTTGAAGCGAGGCAATTTCTAGTTAGCACCTTTGAAGATTAGAGTTATTTCAACTCGGACAACAAATTCGCTTCAAGACGAGGAGGAAATAGCACTTTAAGACGGTTAAAATAAGAGAAAGGACGTGGATGGGATGCATAACAATGCGGAGTCCCTTAGGAATACTAGAACCTAGAGCTCTGACACCAATCTGTCAAGACCCGTCCAAGATCCCTTACTGGAACCCTGGACAAGCCATGATCTTAGGGAAACCCTACTGGACCTTCCAATGGAAAATCCGGTAGAACCTCTCCTAAAGCTTGAACTTACCATAAATTCCCTGCACTAAAAAGCACTTCTATATATACCGACTTATTCCTCCACCTTACTACAATTTAATTCCACAATAATCAGCACTTCCATAAATTATACAAGGAACTAATGCAGTATTTAATAAAATATATCCAATACAGTATACAGAGCATCATAGGGTACAATTAAGTATGAAAGTTATACAACAAAGGATGGAAAGCAATATTACAATAGAAATAAATGAAAAGAAAGAGAACTCCTCGAAATACGACAGCAACGAAGGTCAAGCTCATTCCGGACGAACATCTACCAATCCTTGTTCCTAGGGGAATGGATTTAAAAATGTGAGATACTAATCATCTCAGTGAGTGACCCTTTCTACTATACAACTATAATAGAAACGATAGTCATAGTACACATGAATAATTAAGAATAAATAAGTAAATAAATAATAATTAATTGAAAATAATATTTTCTCTCAAAACCCTCACCATTCATTCCGTTGGAAAAGTTTCCCTTTTAAAACATTTTCGCAAAACCCAATCTTTTATGCCCCAAAAATCAAGGAATAATTAATTTAATAAATAATTAAATCATCCAAATACGAATAAAATACAATAAAATAATTTAAAATACTTACATTAAAAAAATATAACATAAAAGTGAAATTCAAATATAATTCGTAAAATTTGATTTAATAAATCAAAATAAACAGTGTCAAAAATATAATTTAAATAATTACAAACAATCATGTAAATTAAGTGGTAAAAAATATTATAAAATTCATTTTGGAATATTCAACCAATCTATATAATAAAAATATGGCAAGATGCATTTTAAAAATATTGATTTAAAATAAGTGACATAAAATATGAATAAATACATTTTAGAAAATACTAATTGGAAATAAGTGATAAAATAAGTTAAATACATTTAATTTAAATACGACTTTAAAATTTTAGGATTTGAAATTTATATCTGAAAAATAATACTTGACGCACCACACTATATACTAGTTATGCCCTACGATATCTAGCGTCCCGAGCACCATCCGGCGGGAGGTTAAAGAGAGAACCTTACATACGGTCTCTTCGGCGTCCCGATAGCGCCATTGTTTAAACCATCATCCTCGCCATGGAGGGGCGCGGTTTATGTGCACTATATAAAACTTGCCTACCCTCGGTCCGATGGCAACTCATGGGAGATATTACAACTTGCGCGCTCATCCACATATATAGTACAGAACACCGGTACTGTATGAGTGCGTCTACAACAAATAACCATATTATTTTAAAAATAAAAAATTTTCCAAAACTCACCATGGGAATTATGTCACTTTTCAAATTCATATTCCCACATCTTTCTTTAATATCATCAACATAAATCCATCGATAATATATAATTTTTCCCAAATCATAAAATCCACCAAATAATATTTCAAGTGCAAAAATATATATTTTGAAAGCAACATAACTTAAACCAATATTTTTCTTGAAATCTTTAAAATCAAATCATACCAAAAATAATATTAAAACCACATGAAATTCATATATTCTTAAAATAATATAAATGCATTTGTTATGCATTATAAAATCAACATCAAACTCAACAATAATTAATTAAAAACCTTAAACCATAATTCTTTTAAAATCCCAAATATATTTTTGGCAACAACACATATATTAAAACCATCATAAATCCGCATTGTAAACTTAAATGGAAATTTCTTCAAATATTAAACATATATTAAAATTCACATGAAAGCATTTTTAATTACACAATATTCCAACAATAAAATTTAACAATTATTAACAAAATACCATATCCAAAAAATTCTTGAAATCAAAATATTTCTTGATGCACAAATAATTATAATTCATTCAATTTTGGCATCAAAATTCCAAATATAAATTTACTAAATATTCAACACATAAAACATATTCTTCAAATAACCAATTAACACAATATATATATATTTTAACATCCCAAAATAATTTTGAAGGTGGGTCACTGACCTTGAGCATGCAATTAAACCAAGATCTTCCATAGGATCAATTATACAATTCACATGTGTTCCTAAAACATTGACAATACACAAACGGATTAAGTTAATATTTTAATCGGGTAAATTATACACGGTTACCAGGAGGATTTAACACAAACGTTAACCAAAATTTGTGAGTAATATACCGAAACAAAGCTTATGGAACGAGGATCACGAATTGAGGCTTACCTCCCAGAGATCGGACCCATGGTGGCCGGAATCTCGTTGGAAAGCTCTCGGAATTCAAGTCTTCGATTCTTTCAACCCGTCGCGAATTGGAGGAAAGCGACCTCAGATTTGGGTTTAGGGAGATCTAATTAGTGGGGAAAGATAGGTGGGGGAATCGAAAACTCACCGAAATTGGGTTTTCCGGTGAGCCGCCATGATCACCGGAATCCACCACCTCCGGTGGCTTGTCCGGTGGCCATTGGCCATGAAACTTGGTGAAGTGGTAGATCTAGTGATGGGTAACTTTCAAACCACATGTCCAAATCAGGCATGCCACTAGTCTATGAACTCGTATCGATGAGTACTTCACAATCATGCATGAGTCAAAGCTCAATTTTACAAAAATAAAAATTCAACTCGGGCACCCTTGGACAGTTTGGACCTCAACTTGTTTTGCTCATAACTTTTAAATTGTAGCTCTGTGAAGTTCCACATCGGTTGGAAAGGGGAATGAATCATGGCTTATAAGCGTGTGAATACCTTTCCCTTGCAATGCATTTTGATAAAACCTTGAGGGCTGGATTGTAAAAGGATTTCCCAGGCACAAAGAGGACAATATCGCATGCCGGTGGATTGGGCTGTTATAGTTGGTATCAGAGCCAGACCCGGATCGATATGCCAGTGAAGACGCTGGGCCTCAAGGGGGGTGGATTGTGAAGTCCCACATTGGTTGGAAAGGGGAACGAAGCATGGCTTATAAACGTGTGGATACCTTTCCCCTGCGACGCGTTTTGACAAAACCTTGATGGCTGGATTGTAAGAGGACTCCCCAGACCCAAAGAGGACAATATCGTATGCGGGTGGACTGGGCTGTTACAAGCTCTGTTTACGACGTGCTACTAGTGTACAAACTCGGATTAATGTGTACTTCGCAACAGTGCCTCAGCCAATGCCAAATTCCATCCAGAACAAAAAGTCAAAATTTTAACCCTCTCGATCAAAGGTCAACCTCGGTCAACGTGCAAAAATTTTGATGTACTTTGGGACGGGATGTTACATGCATAGAATAGTTATATCATTTTCTGTGAGTTTGGGTTTCTCCTAGCACCTTACTAATAATTTTGGAAATCACTTTGTCTAACAAGTCAATTGCTGCCTACTTTATTCTATTTTCATTTTCTAAGTCTTGCCAAATTGGCAATGCTAGGCACTCTTTCTATTTTACTTTCAGATTTTTAGAATTGAGAAATATTTGTAATTAATAGGTAAATGGTTATGTATAACTTCTGTATATGGAAAAACTTGTCTCTTTAAAAAGGTTAATAGATAATTTTTTGGCACTCTTGTAAATCAGGTTCTGTATATATATATATATTTTTGACAGATTTCTAATTGTTATCTCTCAGTATATTTTGGTCTTGGATAGGTTATATTTTTATTTTCTGATAGATAAGTCTAATTGTAATTCATTTTAGTATATTTTGGTATTGATATTTTTGTTTGCCTTTTAGGGTGTATTGGTTTTTCTTGCTGTAAAATCAGGATTCATAGACAATGCAAAGGAAGCTGCTCAAGTTCAAAATTTTATTATATGTTTTGAGATGCTTATTGCTGCCATTGGTCATCTTTTTGCATTTCAATACAAGGAGTATGCTGGTGCAAATATTGGTGGATCTTGTGGTCTAACAGGAAGCCTTGCACATGCCTTGAAGTTAAATGATTTTTATTTTTTACCATGACAGGCCCACCATGTGAGCCTTACATGTTATTAATTCAATGCGCTCTTCTTGAAGATTTTCAATTCTTATCATTGCTCAAGCTAACTAGTAAATCTTCCTTTTGAACTTTTGTCATAGTTTCACCAACTTACCATGCTTTTGTACTCTACAACCACAATGAGGGTGAGGAGGAAACAAGGAAATATCGGTCTTACACCTTTGTGCTAGGCGACCCAAAATGGATGCTGTCAAGAAAAACAAATTCACATTTGGAAACAAGATAGATGACATACAACATACTAGTTTTTCATCCCCTAATTTGAGCTCTCTAAAACATTTCGCCACAGTCTCTAATTCTATTAATTATGATGCAATGAGGTCTTCTCTGCTTGTAGATACCTCAGATGCAATGAAGTCTTCCCTGCTTGTAGATACCTCAGCTTCTTTTGATGTTTCATATGACATGTCTTTTATTGATAGGATTTGAACAAATATTCTTTGCTTTCATTCCATGAACCTACATTATATAAAAACTTTACTCTACGCTAATTTTGAAATGTATTAACTTTTTAATTTTATTTCTATTGTTAAATCTTTTTATTTTATTGTCTCTTTCATGTCACTTTACTGGGAAAAAATAAACTTTGATATCTATTAAAAATTTAATAGATAAAATTTATGTTTATATTTTAATACTGATGATAATTAAACTAACTAGATTAAGAAAATAAAATCATCTTAATTCTTTTCTAAAAAGGAATATCTGTAATTAAACTTGTTGTACTTATGTTTGGAATCATGCACGATTTCAAATAATTAATCATAAACAAATTGTTTTAGTCAAAAAAAAAAAAAAAACTTTATAAGAATTATTATTATTATTTTACTTATTTCTTTTTCTATAAATTGCATTGTTATTACAACTTCCATAAATTTTAATGATTATCTTAATTAAATAGTTCAACAAAAATAGTACATTACACTGCAGTATTTGCATCAAACAAGATATTGTTTATATAGGCTTTTATACAATCTTACAACAAACATAGGATAGATATAATTTTAATACATTACATCACAATCTAATACAATACAATTCATGTCAATATAATATACCACAATATAATATTGCATATCAAACAAGCACAAGACACACCATATTATATTGGGATGTATTGTATAAGAATAGATTGGAATGAATTGTATAATATTAATATTTTACTGTGTTTGGTGCTGTAATATATTATATTATATATCTTATATTTATTGAAATAAAATATCCAAATTTATATATTTTATTATTATTAATATTTTTTGAGTCCTAATTAGTATTCATGGTGCTTTTATAAAAGTTTAATTAAAAAAATTGTTCAATATTCAAAGAGAGAGAAATAATATTGCGAAAAAAAATCAGAGAAAGAAAGAGATCTTAAAATATATATATATATATATATATATATATATATATATATATATATATATATATATATATATATATATTCAAGTAAAAAAAAGCTACATTAAAAAAAAAATAAAAATCACCGCCACAAATTTCGATTGCCACCATCAGTTTAGATCCAGAACAAGCAGTGACTGAAAGGCCAAATGAAATAAAGACTTGTCTCCCAAGGAAGAAGGTAAAGGCAGCAGAGTCGCTCGGGAAGCTTATTTCGTGTGTGCTTAGCTTCCTATTGAGTTCAAGTGAGGGTCTTTCACCTGAAAGTTCTTGCTCTTCCATTGGTTACCAGCTTATGACCTGCAGGTAACTAAAGCTCTACCGGCGAATTAATCCCTCTATTGCTTTCAACTAATCCAGATCTAAAAAAACAAAAGAAAATATTAATCTATTGTTCTTACTAAGCTCAAAATAGCAACATTCCTAACATCATCAACAGATTCATTGAAAATAAATAAATAAATAAATAAATGAATTAGCAGCAGTCTGCTGGGGCAAAAAAATTCTAGTCCACTCCGGTGCCTATGTCATCGTCATCGACTATATCATTGTCGTCCTTATCGCTGTTGCCGTTGCCTATGTCATCACCCACACCGTTGCCTTACGTAAGATCGCAGTCGACCTTGGAGAAGTTGGGTGGAGTTGCAGCCTCTTTTCACTCTTCAGTATCAATTGTATAATATAATACCAACCATTTGAGTTGTATTAGTTGTCCAGCGTGGGGCGTATAAAATTGATGAGGTGTATTATCTTATACGCCTGCTTTTTGCATCACCAAACAAGGATAATGGATTAGCTAATACAATCCCAAACTCTAATACATGCTAATACGGCGCGCCAAACGACCCCTCTAGGATATATGCTGCAATGTGATTGAAAAGTTTATGTTTTGGTATAAATAATCGAGTTGAATTAGTGAAATCAGTTTTTTTAAATAATAAAAAAAAGAAGAAGAGGAAATTCATATTAAGAAATAATAAGGCTGGGGCTTTCTATTGGTTGGCGGACTGGATGGATCTAATTGGATCCATTAGTCGAAAACTACAAGCCCCATATCTATACCATACATGTAAGTCTAACACAGTAATAATAATAATATTAATATAATAATAATAATAAATATAGAGAAAGAAGTTCAGAAAAAAAAAAAGGTTACCTATAATATTTTCAGCACTTTTTTTCTCAAAGAAAAAATAATAATAAACTGTGAAGAAAGGAAAAAAAAAAAAAAAACCAAAAAACAAAAAAGAAAAGTAAACATTGTTTTAATTACAACTGGTAGACATCGTCGTGACTTGTATTGCAGGTAGTAAGTTTGCTAAGCAAACTTAGGAAGGACACGGTCCTTATCTGAAAATTTCTTTAAATATGTATATATATATATATACATCTTTTTTTTTTCTTTTTAATTTTCTTTTACTAATCGGGTTATAGTAATTTATCTCATAGTGTGGATATTAGGGACTTGCTTCTAGACAGATTTCACTTGACTATGTATAAATAAATCTTACACTAGCTTGTTATCTACTCGCCTAAAATTTGAATTTCGTGGTTTCCTTGCCTAAATTCCCTGAAGTTGCTACGTTGGAGCAGTATGTTGTCTTGGGTAATTTTTTTTTTTTTATTTTAAATAATATTACTACCAAAATCTTTGCCGACAAGTTATCAGCACGGTGGCTTCTCGGAATGCATTTGAAAATCAACTCGGTTTTATTGGATCGTTGCAATCATTACATTTTTTTTTTTTATGCAACATATAAATGTTAATGCCAACTAATTTAGATTACAAAGAGAAGGAAGTATATTATTTCGAAATAAATAAAACAGGCTCTAACCCCAAAAAAAAAAAAAAATTCTTATATATATATATTTACTTATTTTCAATAAAATTTAGAAAAGTTAACGCATATTAGAGTACAAGAGTAGGAGCCAGATTATGTCCAAAAAAAATAAATCACGCTTTGACCTACAATTTTAATAAATTCTTTTATAATTATTATACTTATTATATATATATATATATATATATATATATTTGGTTCCCATACCAGTACCAAAGGAAAAAAAAATATATATATATATACACATATATATAATTTTAAGTTTTAAAAAGTAGGAAAAAAATAAATATAATCAATTAACAATTACATATGCATAATTAACAGGTCTCACTCGTAATGATATGATGACAAATCACAAACTTATACATATATAATTTTGAATTATTATGTACCCAAATAAATTTTAAATTTTAAATCTCTAGCAATAATTTTGATCACTTATGTCATAAATATGTTCCGAGCAGAATAGTATGTTATATTAAAAACAGCATATTATATCTCCACATATGTATAAGACTTCTTCATTGTGGCTTGATCTTGTCGGACTTAGAGGTGTCATGCTAGCATGATCCATTTAAACAATAGCTTATTTGTGCCTGTGTTGTGTTTACGTTAGTTTATTTATTTATCATATCGTATTTGTGTGAACCCATTTATTTATTGTACTATGCTCATATTAGTATGTTCGTATTCATGCACACTCGTTTTATATTCGTGCCAACATATTTTTTAAATTTTTATTGATTTAAATTATACATTATATAGGGTAAAAATAACAAACAACTTAAATTCTCTCCAATAAACTTATTCTATGATTTATTAGGTAACTAATATTTACATAGAAGAGGATGCATAATTAATTAATTACATAACTTTCAAGCAAAAATCATCTTCAAATAAACAAAAGTAGGGTAGTAAAAACAATTACAAAATTTAAATTGTAAATAAAGATTAATTTAATAAATTATTATAATGATTTATTTGAAAATATTAAGAAAATAATGAAAAATAAAAGTTGATAAATATAATTTATTATTCATGTCAGTCGTGTCACAGACTCATATCTAATTTAGCCTATCATGGACTCATACTGTGTCTAATCAAATACTGTTCGTAATGTGCTTCATCCGCGGTATGGTAGAGCACAATTTTTGTTTTACCATGCCCATGCCCAACTTTAATGTGCTGTCCTATGTTGCCCATTTTGACACCTCATCCTTTGCGGGCTGCAGCTCTCATTGATATTAGATTATATAAGTAAAAAGCTACACAACCAATTGTCATATATTTTATCTTATGCCCCCAAAAAAAAAAAAAATATTTTACCTTAATTTGATAAGAACTTGATTATAGGAACTATAGATTTTTATTTTTTATTTTTTTTTGTTTTGGCGGTAGGAGTTATATATCTCATAGTTTTCTTTTTTTTAGGACATATAATTACATTTTTTTTTGTAAGGCAGTTTGGGACAAGTTTGTTGATGGAGTTGTTATAGTTTCTAGGGCCTGAGTGAATGATTTGTAATGGGTCTGCTTTGGGCTTTGGGCTTTTATTTATTTACCTTACGGTTTGATTGAAAAAGATGAGGGATTTGATCAATTTTTGATTAAAAAAAATTATAATAATAATTTTGAAATGTGGAGATTGAGTGTTTTTAGGAAGCACAACTCTGGATTGAGTGTTTTTTGCTTTCACGTTTTCTTTCAACGTTCTGGTCAGTTGGAAAAGGTTTTTATAGAGAAAAATTGTTTTGAAAATAATATGAAAAACCAGAGGGAAAAAAACTGTTCACTGTGGTAAAGTGAAGGTACATTAATAGTTCGAAAAGAAAAGCTTCAGAAGTGTTGTATCTTAGGAGACGACTGTTAAAAATCATCTGTACCGGTGGATGGAAATCGTCTTAAGAAAGCTGTGGTACCACACAGATCTCGGTTAAATTTTTAAGGAGCAAATCAATACAAGGATATATAGGTTCTAATTCTAAAATCATTAAATTTTCTGTATTTTATTTTACATTAATTTTATTTATCCTATATTATTCCATGTATCTTTGGTAACAGAAGTAAGCTAACAAAACTTGAATAATACATATAGTTGGTTAACTCAGAAATGCTCTGAAAGTCAAAGGCGTCAAAAAGCTTGCATTAACAAGCTGAAAACCGGCCAGCTTCGCGAATACCTAATGAGCGGATAGCAGCGTCTGTCTTCCATCTAAGAAGACGAAGTATTTAATTTATGCATGAATTAAGGCATCAAAATGTTGTGCTTTAGCTTTTAAGCAACGGTCTGACAAACTAAACAAACAAAACAAATTGAAACGAAACCACAATGTTTGAAATAAGTGCAATGTTGTGCATCAGTAAAATGACAAATTTACCACACAACTTTTAGCCAATCCTGATTGCAAATGTTCATCCATAAATTTAATGTGTTTCATAAATTGCACATGGTCATCCAACAGGGTATTATGGATCAATTTTACCCAATTTATTAATAGAAATTCTTTGAAACGTTACTTTTCTCTATGGTATACTCCAAGTTTTGGATCATCATGATAGTCATTTACCTTCTGAAGTATATTGATATATATTTTTAAAAAATCTCGAGCAAATACTAAAGTCGATTAACTACTACCTAAAAAACGAAGCTTGACGTACAAATTTCACCCTTTTCTCATTACCATAAACCAACCAATTTATATTTACCAAAATAATTATACTAATAATAATAAAATAAACCAATCAATTTATAGACAAATTTTCTCTCAAAAAAAAAAATTATAGATATAAATTAGTTGGGTTCTGAAACAAACACGTGTGAATCCCACCCAATGATTCCACCAAGCAAAAACTCTAAAAAAAGGAGATCTAATTAGGATCTTCATGATTTAATCTACTCAAAAATTATTTCGTTTTTCTCCAAGCTTTATATATGTAATTCTGTATTTCAATTTCCAACTATAAAAGAATATTCTTTAAGCTTTTAAAATTTAGAATCAAAAGTGCTTAGTTAACTTTAAGGTTTTCATTTATTGAGTAACCAATTTTTGGTTGGTTATAAAATAATTTCACTACTTATTAGCTTATTAAAAAAAAAAATGACAAATTCAAAAATTATGCATATAATATGATATAATCCACGACTACGAAGTAACGTGAAAGGATAATTTTATGAACAAAGAACCCCAAACCATAATTATAAGTGCCAAAAACAGAAAAGAACAGTATTTCTTGTTCACAGATAACAAATGAGTACATAAGAAAAAGAAAATGACAAACTCAACAAACAAATTTGTCTAGGTAGTAAGCTATTTATATCCCAAATAAATTGATTCTCACCATAGTATGGACATGGACAATATTTCGATACTACGAAAGATTGTCCAACCACCCACTATATGATAGGTGTGCACACACAGTATAGCAAACTTATATACATAACCATTACCAAAGGATCAGCCATGCACAATCCAAATAGGAGCTGAACTATATTCTCCCACATCAGAATGATGCTTTAAAAGATATTCCTTTAAGTTGCATATTCCAAGATCAGGAGTTCCTTCGATGTTATAATCTGCAAAGTATATTGAATCTTCTTCGCATCCTGGAAGATCTCGAGCACGTAATGATATCGAATGGTTTCTACACAAAAAAAGAGCTTGATCCCCCAAACTTCCACCATTTCCCATATTTCTTCATTCCCCTTATTCTCTAACTTATAGACATAAAAGTTCTGGGAACCCTCACTGTAAGCAAGCGTTATCACTTGCAAAATATCTCCCAGTGTTTCCACAATGTACATATGAACAAAACCATAAAAAAAAAAAAAAAAAAAACTTGGCTTCTAAAATTGTCCATTATATACTTGCCACTAGGTTTAAGAGTAACAACTTTTTTGGGAAAATTAGGATTATTATCATTATTGATAAAGTCCCAATTATCATTATTGAGAAAGTCCCAAATTTCAACTATATAATAGTTGTTTTTTAATGCATAGAGCTGACCATTGTGGCATATTATATCCAAATAGCAATTGGTTCCTTTCCATTGCCATGGTCACCGAAAGTAGACCATGGCTTGTCTCCTTGCCTGCAGAATTCAAAGAGTGCAAATCCTACTTTGAATATATTATTTATAATCACAACCAAAAAGCTTTTGGTATGTAATGGATTGGACAAGAGAGTAGCTTTAGCAGGATTTTGCTTTGGAAAAGACGAGACATAAATTGGTTCATTGAATGATGGAAGTCCAATTACATCTCTTGTAAAAGGGTTAAGGAGAGATGGCTTATTTGTTTTGTCCAAAAGTATTAACCATCCATATGACGATCCAATGCATCCATGAAAACGTTTGAACACGTTGTTGACGTTGCAAACTTGTTCTTCTATAAAATTTAAGAAAACATTGTTGTTAACCTATTCATATCCAAATGTTATGAAACGGCGAGAATCATGGTCTTCTTGTTCTATTTTGTTACTAGGAGGAAGCATGAACCATGGTGTTTGAAGCGACCAAGAGTAATGCAGAGAAGAAGTATAGGATTTTGTGGCGCTTAACAAAGAACGACAAATAGCCTTGAAGTGGAACAAGTTTAGCAAAGGAAGCTTTTTCATTATTAGTTCCAGGAGCTCGACTGGAAGACCAGATTGTTTTTATTTTGACTTTTCAAAGATTTTGGCCATTGTTAAACGGTAGAGAAAAAAATAGGTGAAAAAATAGAGAATCCGACTTAAATTTATTAGGTTTATCTTGCTTCAGAGGTGTGTGTGTATATATATATATATAGAGTGAGAAATTCTCAAATCAGAATGGCTTCAATAGAAAAGCATTTTGGGTTTTATTTTTTATTTTTTTATAATACGCTACATATAAAGTTGTTGTATTGGATTAGTCTAGACTAAACTATTTCAAATCTAGTCTAATTAAGTTGGGCCTAGCTTAAACCTAATTGACCTAGACATTAAATAATCTAGTCAAATCCAAAAAAAGAAGAAAGAAAAAAAGAAGAAGAAATGATATCACTACAATATGCAAATATAGCTAAATGGCCATTGCCCAATGACATCTAAGTACCTTCTCTGTTTTAAATTATTAAAAGAAGAGAGATAAATATAGAACGCGAAAAGCTTTTGTTTATGGCAAAACCCTATTTTTCTCTCCAAAATCACTCTACAAAGAAAACCTCTCTAATGACGACACAACTAGGAGCACCTCAAGATGGAGTCCAGAGCCACTTTAAATCTCTATAGGACCAATAACTAGGGCTAGAACAAAGAGATTTAAAGAATCACTAAATGGTTTAATCTAGGAGGTGTTTACATCTTAAGAAAGCAAGTTCATTACTGAAGATGAACCAAAATTAATCCATATGATTGGGGCAGAGGATGCCAACATGAAAGAGAGCTTAATGCATGGAATCCTACAACGTGGTGATGTGGCAAGTTTTGTTGACATGGATGGTGGTGTGGCATCATATGGTGACATGACACTTTTGCCACATGGAGGGTGATATGAGCCTACATGGCATTCAATTAAGCTTCGCCAAATCTTATAATTAGGAAACATAAAATTTTTATTTATATCTTGATTGGATTTTGGCATGTTGCCTATTTTACTTTTCTAATTTAGTTTTATTAGGTTTTTAAATTACTTTCCTGTTTTAATTAGAGTTGACTGGTCAAATAATTAAAGGCCATTTACATTAGGTTTCCTAAACCTAACCAAATTAGGTTCCCTAAACCTAAATTTCAGCCATAATGGTTTTTAGCATATTTAGGAAAACTTGGAACTTATTTTGCCTATTTAAAGGCACATAAGTCATGAATAAAGGCAGATTACAATTTTGATTAAAAGTGAAAGTGATTCTCTTGGTTCTATAGGAACTAGATCAAACTTTTGAAGCTTTGTTTGTGGAGTTCAAATTTAACTTATCAATAGGTTATTCTGTAACAGCCCAGTACCATCCGCATCAAGATATTGTTCTCTTTGGCCCAAGGTTCACTCCCTCTCTTCCCCCTGGCCTCAAGGTTTTGTCAAAACGCATCTTGAAGGGAAATGTATCCACATGCTTATAAGCCATGCTTCGTTCCCCTTTCCAACCGATGTGGGATGTTACAATCCTCCCCCTTTGGGGCCCAACGCCCTCGCTGGCACATCGATCCGGGTCCGGCTCTGATACCACTATAACAGCCCAGTACCACCCGCATCAAGATATTGTCCTCTTTGGCCCAGGGTTCACTTCCTCTCTCCCCCTTGGCCTCAAGGTTTTGTCAAAACGCGTCTTGAAGGGAAAGGTATCCACACGCTTATAAGCCATGCTTCGTTCTCCTTTCCAACCGATGTGGGATGTTACAATTCGGCACCCTATTGTCGTGTCTTCACCATACCAAGGTTCTTACCTCAAATATAGGTAAATGGTCGAGGTTTTCCATTGATAATTTGTACTTAGATGGTCCAAATCAATCTTTATTACAGGTTTAGAGGTTCATATCAATTTGGTTCTAATTACATGTTTGATCTATTCATTTTTTTTTTCTTTTGTTTCATTGTTTTTCTTGGTTTTTGCGATTTTAACATTAGGTTAGAAATTGCATCTTTGATTTCTTTGGTTGTTCTTTATGTTTGGTTGCTGCATTTTTCTTTGCGTTCTTTTTTTTTTTTTTTTGGTTCTTCATTTATTCGATCAGATCTTATACAAAAAAAAAAATTTATTTGTTATTCAAAACTGATTGGACATAATTCAAAATTTATTTGTTAGCCAATTTTTCTAACCCTTGTGGTCGGTGGCTTAGTGTTGTTTTCGTTGAAGGTTGGTGCGATTTGTATTGCTGCTTATGTGATAAGTTTGTTCTTGTTGTTTGAATGCCAAAAAAATAAAAATAAAAAATTCATCCTTAAAATTTTTCTTGTTCTTGTCATTTGTGGCAATGAATTATTGAGATTTCAAGAGAAAATAGGTAGTGAAAATCTTTGGTTGATTTGAGGAGCACCAAAAACAAGCCAAAATCAATATCGAAAATAAGGTTTGTTGATTATTTATTAGTTCCACTTGCAAATCTGATTCCAATTTGTTCTTAACATTCTAGTTTCTTTTGTTTGTGTCAAATTTCTTGTTGATAATCAAATCTATCATCATTGTCCTTTTCTTGTTACTTTCTGTTATAGTTGTCTTCTTAGCCTTTCTTTCATCACTGTTTGGTAGGCCTATTTGGGTTTTTACTTGATAGTTTAATTAGTTTGAAATTAGTTTGTAAAGAACCAAATAGAATTACTAGAGTGGTAAAAGGCAAGAGAGGTGATAATTATATAAGTTAAAAGCCAAAATATAACTAGAGTGCAAACACAAGTGAATTGAGACCTTGAATTTGAGCGAAACATGTGAGGGAGTGTCGTGAGGTCCTTTTTACTAACAATTTTTGCAAAAAAACATGTCACAAGACAAAAGTAAAGAAAGTATGGAAGAAACACCAGGTGTGGCTAATCCAAAGTTATACATTTAAGCCATGGTGGGAGAACTCCAAAGAGCATTACGGTTGGAGATCGGGCAAATCCATGACAGGTTGGATAGGATGGAATCATCAATCCAAACACCATAGCAACGACCACCACAAAGGTTCACTCATGGTCACGGAAGAGAAAGAAACTCTCTAAGAGGGGAAGATTTGGAACCAGTGGGAGATGACTATGAGGAAGAAGAAGAAGATTTGGTTTGGGTGCCAACCAATTCCATGGGAGAGAGAGATTAGATCAAGGCAATGATTATGAATGAATTAAGATTAAAATACTATCATTCCAAGGTAAAAGTGATCCAGAAGCTTATCTTGAGTCGGAGAAAAGGATTGAGATGGTATTTGATTTTTAAAACTATTCGGAGGCCAAAAAGATTAAACTACCTGCTATTGAATTCACGGACTATGCTATTGGATGGTGGGACAAAGATTCACTTTCTAGGAGGCGAGCGAGACAAAGACCTATAGATACATGGGAGGAGATGAACCTAGCCATTACTATAGGAGCATTTTCAAATGCTACAAAGTTGTCTCAAGGAAATAGGAATGTGGAGGACTATTATAAGGAGATGGAAATCCTTATGATGAAGGCTAATGTTAAAGAGGATAGGGAAGCTACTATGCCACGTTTATTGGCTGCTTTGAATAGGGAAATAACAAATCAAGTGGATTTGTATCATTATGTGGAGATTGAGGAGATGTTGCACATGACCATCAAAGTAGAGCAACAACTCAAGAGGAGGGGTACCACAAGACCTAGTATTGCTCAAAACACTTGGATAGCAAGCTCATCCACGTGGAAACTCAATCAGCCTAAGTTTGAAGATAAAGCCACCACACGACCTAAAGTCAAAGCTAAGGCCGAATTATCCTCATCTAAGCAAGTAAGTAAATCAGATTCATCTTCAACTAGAAATTGAGATATCATGTGCTTTAAATGTCAAGGCAGGGTCATATTGCAAGTCAATGTCCAAACAAGAGGGTCATGGTGATTCGGGAAAGTGAAGACATTGAATCTGTGGAGGAAGAGTTAGATAATGAATCTATGCCACCATTGGAGGATGTTGGTGATGAAGATGAAGATGATTACAAGTATCCAGTTTGTGGGGACTTGTCATTGGTTGCTAGGAGAGCTCTAACTGTGTACAAAGATGAGAAGGAAGTGCAATGGGAGATCATCTTTCATACTAGGTGCAAAGTCAAGGATAAGGGATGTAGTATGATTATTGATGGTGGAAGTTGTACTAATTTTACTAGTGTTATTATGGTTGAAAAATTAGGTTTACTCACTATGAAGTATCCAGAGCCATATAAGCTACAATGGCTTAATGATTATGGAGAGTTGAAGGTGAACAAGCAGGTGAAGGTTGCATTCTCTATTGGTGATTATGAAGATGAGGTTATTTGTGATCTAGTGCCAATATAAGCTGGTCATATGCCTTTGGGACAAATTTGATAGAGATACTAACCATCATAGTCACACTAACAAGATTGTCTTTCACTTCAAAGGTAAACGAATGGTGCTTATGCCAATGACTCCTAAATAGGTTTTTGATAATCAATTGGCTTTACAAAGGATGAGAGAAGTTGAACAACAACAAAATCAAGCTGTGTCCAACAGCCAAGAGAAGAAAAAGAGTGGTGAGGCTGAGAGTGAGAAAAAAAAGAAAAGAAAAAAAGTGGAAGGAAAAAAGAGAGTTTTTATGCAAAACAGAGTGAAAAAAATAAGGTTTTTTATTGTGAAAAGCCTATGATTGTAATGATGTACAAAGAAGCATATATGAATCATTTAACTAATCTTGATGAATCTATTTTGCCTAGTTCTATTGTTTCTCTTTTGTAGAAGTTCAATGATGTCTTTCCTAAGGAGATTCCAAGTAGGTTACCACTAATTAGAGGGATCGAACATCAAATTGATTTTGTTCCAGGATCAACAATTCCAAACCGACCGGCTTATAGGAGTAATCCAAAAGAGACAAAAGAAAGTATGTGAATTGCTTGAAAAGGGATATGTCAAAGAAAGCATGAGTCCGTGTGCTGTAACTGTGTTATTAGTCCCTAAGAAAGATGGAACATGGAGAATGTGTGTAGATTGTAGGGTTATTAACAAAATAACTGTCAAATATCGTTATCCTATTCCTAAGTTAGATGACATGCTTGATGAATTGTATAGTGCAAGCATGTTTTCAAAATTGATCTTAAGAGTGGATATCATCAAATATGATGAAGGAAGGTGATGAATGTAAAACAAAGCATGGTTTGTATGAGTGGTTGGTTATGCCATTTGGGTTAACTAATGCCCTTAGTACTTTTGTGAGACTTATGAATCATGTTTTGCGTGCTTACATTGGAAAGTTTGTAGTTGTATACTTTGATGACATCCTTGTATATAGTAGGAGTCTAGAAGAGCATGTAGGGCATCTTAGGCTAGTATTAAATTTTCTAAGGAAAGAAAGACTTTATGCCAATCTTAAAATGTAACAGCCCAGACCACCCGCGTCCGATACTATCCTCTTTGGGCATGGGGAATCCTCTTACAACCCAGCCCTTAAGGTTTTGTCAAAATGCATCGTAATTGTTAGGGGGAATCCTCTTACAATCCCTACCTATTAGTCCCACTGGCATGGGCTTCCCAAGCCCAATCACAATATTGTCAGCTTTGGGCCCAAACCATACGGTTTTACTTTCCCTCACGGGAACTTATTGTACGGGAAATGTATCTACACCAACTCATATGGCATGCTTTGTTCCCCTTTCCAACTGATGTGGAACTTTATAATCCTCCCCCCATAGGGCCCAGCGTCCTCGCTGGCACATCGATTCGGGTACTGGCTCTAATACCCGCTGTAACAACCCAGAGCACCTGCATCCGATACTGTCCTCTTTGGGCCTGGGGAATCCTCTTACAACCTAGCCCTTAAGGTTTTGTCAAAACACGTCGTAATGGTTACGAGGAATCCTCTTACAACCCCTACCTACCAGTCCCACTGGCACGGGCTTCCCAGGCCCAATCATGATATTGTCCGCTTTGGGCCCAGCCCGCACGGTTTTACTTTCCCTCATGGGAATGCATTGTATGGGAAAGGTATCTACACCCACTTATATCGCATGCTTCATTCCCCTTTCCAACCGATATGGGACTTCACATAAAAAGTGTGACTTTTGCCAATCTGAGCTTGTTTTTCTAGGCTTTGTGATTAATGCTGTAGGTATCAAAGTTGATCAAGAGAAGGTGAAAGTCATTCAAGAGTGGTCCACGCCAACTAGCATCACACAAGTTAGAAGTTTCCATGGTTTGGCTAGTTTCTGTCGAAGGTTTGTCAAAGATCTTAGTACTATTGCTGCACCTTTAATAGAGATTATTAAGAAGAGTGTAGGTTTCCAATGGGGATAAGCTCCAGAAAGGTTTTTTAATTTATTGAAGGAAAAACTAACAAATGCTCCATTATTGGTGTTGCCTAACTTTTCCAAAACTTTTGGGATTGAATGTGATGCTTCAGGAATAGGTATAGGTGTTTTTTTTATGCAAGAGGGAAAACCAATTGCATATTTCAGTGAAAATCTAAGTGAGGCAGCCTTAAACTATCCAACTTATGACAAAGAGCTATATGCATTGGTTAGAGCATTGGAGACATGGCAGTACTACTTATGGCCTAAAGAGTTTGTGATTCACACAAATCATAAGTCCTTGAAGCATATAAAAGGACAAGGAAAGCTAAATAGGCGCCATGGCAATTGGATGGAATTCTTTAAGACATTTCCCTACGTTATTCACTATAAGCAAGGTAAGGAAAATATTGTAGCTAATGCATTATCCCTTAGGTGTGTGCTACTTTCTACTTTGGATGCTATATTACTTGGTTTTGATCAAATTAAAGAATTATGTGCTTTAGACCATGATTTTGGTGAAATTTACAAACTTTGTGAAAAGCATGCTAAGGAAAAGTTTGATAGATTTGAGGGATTTTTGTTCAAGGAAAATAAACTTTGTGTGCCAAGTTGTTCTTTGCGTGATTTGCTTGTTAGAGAATCTCATGGTGGGGGATTAATGGGACACTTTAAAATAGCTAAAACCTTAGCTTTTCTACAAGAACACTTCTATTGGCCACATATGAAAAGAGATGTAGATAGAATTTGTGATAGATGCATTAAATGTAAGCAATCTAAATCACGGCTGCAACCACATGGGTTGTACATGCCACTTCCTATACCTACCACCCTTGGGTAAATATTTCTATGGATTTTGTTTTAGGGTTACCTAGAACAAGGAATAATAGGGATTCAATTTTTATGGTTGTGGATAGGTTGTCTAAAATGACACATTTTATTGCATGTCATAAAACTGATGATGCATTTCATATTGCTGATTTGTTCTTTAAAGAAATTGTTAGGTTGCATGGAATGCCTAGGACAATTGTATCTGATAGAGATGCAAAATTTTTGAGTTACTTCTGAAAAACATTGTTGGCTAAGTTGGGGACTAAATTATTGTTTTCTACTACTTGTCATCCATAAACTAATGGTTAAACAGAGGTTGTAAATAGAACTTTGTCTACTTTGTTGCGTGCTTTGATAAGTAAGAATATAAAACTTGGGAACAATATTTACCTCATGTTGAATTTGCTTATAATAGATTTGTACACCCAGCCATAAATTTTCACCTTTTGAAATTGTATATGGTTTTAATCCTTTAACTCCATTGGATTTAACACTTTTACCTTTGAATGAGAGTCCTAATTTAGATGGGAATAAGAAAGCTGATTTTGTTAGGCAAATACATGCGAAGGCTAGAGCTAACATTGAGCTAGCAGAGAACCAAACAATACATGAAACAAGCAAACAAAATGCGCCAACAAGTTGTTTTTGAGTCTGGAGATTGGGTTTGGTTGCATTTGAGAAAGGAAAGATTTGTAGCACAAAGAAAGTCTAAACTCATGCCACATGGAGATGGTCCATTCCAAGTATTGGAAAGACTTAACGACAATGCTTACTAATTGGATCTTCCAGGTAAGTATAATGTAAGTGCTACCTTTAATGTTGCTGATTTATCTCCTTTTTGTGCAGGTGATGATTTGAGAACAAATCTTTTTCAAGAGGAGGAGAATGAGGAGGATATGACTAGGAGCACCTCAAGATGGAGTCTAGAGCCACTTCAAATCTCTACGGGACCAATAACTAGGGCTAGAGCAAAGAGGTTAAAAAAAAGCACTAAATGGTTTAATCCAGGAGGTGTTCACATCTCAAAGAAGCAAGTTCATTACTGAAGATGAACCAAAATTGGTCCATATGATTGGGATGGAGGATGCCAACATTAAAGAGAGCTTAATGCATGGAATCCTACAACATGGTGATGTGGCAAGTTTTGTTGACATGGATTGTAACAGCCCAGACCACCCGCATGAGATATTGTCCTCTTTGGACCTGGGAAATCCTCTTATAACCCAGTCCTCAAGGTTTTAAAAGGTCTCTCAAGGGAAAGATATCCACACCCACTTATAAGAAGTGTTTGTTTTCCTTTCCAACCAATGTGAGACTTCACATGGATGGTGACATGGCATTATGTGGTGACATGGCACTTTTGCCACATGGAGGGTGATATGTGCCTACGTGGCATTCAACTAAGCTTGGCCGAATCTTATAATTAGGAAACATAAAATTTTTATTTATGTCTTGATTGGATTTTGGCATGTTGCCTATTTTACTTTTCTAATTTAGTTTTATTAGGATTTTAAATTACTTTCCTATTTTAGTTAGAATTGACTGGTCAAATAATTAAAGGCCATTTAAACTAGGTTTTCTAAAGTTAACCAAATTAGGTTTCCTAAACCTAAATTTCGGCCATAATGGCTTTTAACATATTTAGGAAAGCTTTGTAATTTATTTTGCCTATTTAAAGGCACATAAGTCATGAATAAATGCGTATTACAATTTTGATTAAAAGTGAGAGTGATTCTCTTGGTTTTCTAGGAACTAGATTGAACTTTTCAAGCTTTGTTTGTGGATTTCAAATTTGACTTATCAATAGGTTATTCGGCACTCTATTGTGGCGTTTTCACTATACCAAGGTTCTTACCTCAAATATAAGTAAAAGGTCGAGGTCTTCCATTGATAACTTGTACTTAGATGGTCCAAATCAATCTTTATTATGAGTTTAGAGGCAAGTCACTCTAGGTTCGTATGATCTAGTAGATGGAGCAAAACACTTTAGACCTTCATAGTTAAGGAGGGAACAAGGTTCGTCTATTCCTAGTATTTTTAAAACATTTTGATGAGGAACTCTATTTTTATTGATTTCTTTTCTCCTCACTTTTTTTTTTTAATTCTTCCACATTTTATCTTTTCTAGTAACTTTGCAAGAGATTCATAGTGAGGAACAAGGTTCACTTTTTCTAGTATTTTTTTTTTCTATTTTTACCCGGAAAACGTTTTGATGAGGAACTCCTTTTTTATATTTTTTTCTCACTTTATTTTTATTTTCTTAATTTCCCCACAGTTATTTATTTATTTTTTTTTATTTTGTGATATATGCAGCTAATGTAACTTTCTTGATCTGCGTAGTTCATCTTCTTTTGTGATTGACCTTATTTTGATGGAACTTGGATAAGATATATTTATTTCTTGCACCATATTGAATCTTCAAAGCACAAATGCAATGGCTTTTTTTTCCTTTTTCAAATGTTTTATTATTATAATTATTATTCTAGATTAATGATTACAGGGGAATAATTAATTAATTTCACATAGATCTCTATTGGCTTATTTTAAGTGATTAAAAATATATATTGTATTCAAGCTCAACTATTTGCAATGAGGTGAAATTTTGCTGTTTCGAAATTGATGATCTTGTCTGATCAATTTGTTTTTATTCATGATTTTTTACTTTTACATAAAATATATAAAGAGAGTTTGTTTAATACTTACCTATAGGGGATATGATGTTGTTCTTGCAACATAGAAGAGGCAGGTACCCCTGCTAGTAACCAATTTAATCTTAACTTCTTTTTTTTAATTTTCTTTTTATAAAAGAATTTAAAAATCATTCTCACAATAGGAATATTATTTTTCTTTGAAATTGGAGAGAAAAATGCTTGCTTATGGAAAATTGATAGAATTGAAACACTACATGCTTAGATCAATCATACAGTTTACTCTGCAGTGGATTTTTTTTTTTGCAGTGCATCACTATGAAAGGGCTCAAAAGACAGCAATAGAAATTTAATTTGGATTAGTCATAAGTTCCTATTGATCAGTTCAAGTTCATATTTTATTAATTCTATTATTATTTTTTTAATGTTATTATCATATATATGCTAATATATATGAAATTGATATTCTAAGGAATATTACAAATTATTTTGGCTTGGATGTAACTGAGAATTAACATATACGTACATACTTGTTCTGAGAAATTAACTGGAGTGTAGGAAATTGGTCACTCTGTTACCGTGTCATTGGTGAATGAATGTACTAAAACTTATTTTTTCTATACATGAGAGTAAGCTTTTTACCTGTATGAACATTTTTCTGAAACTTGTAATATGTATTACAGATTTTTAGGGGATCCTTGTCAGGACCCATCCAAAATTCCTCACCGGAACCCTAGACAAGCCCTAATCCCAGGGAAATACCACCGAACCTTCCAACGGAAAATCTAGCAGCACCTCCCCTAAGGGTAGGACTAATAAAAAATTTTCTGCACTGAAAACACACTTCTATATTCATCTCCTTATTCCTCCCACAATATTGCAAATTGATTCCACAAATTTACAGCACTTCAAATGAATAATAGGGAATCAATGTAGTATTTAATAAAATGCGTCCAATACAGTGTAACAGCCCAGACCACCCGCCTCAAGATATTGTCCGTTTTGGGTCCGGCCCGCACGATTTTGCTCTTCCCGACCCCAGTACAACGGTGGGTCACAGGAAAAGGCCTCTTGAAGGGAAAGGTATCCACACGCTTATAAGCCATACTTCGTTTCCCTTTCCAACCGATGTGGGATGTTACAATCCACCCTCCTTAGGGCCCAGTGTCTTCGTTGGCACACCGATCCGGGTCCGGCTCTGATACCACTGTAACAGCCCAGACCACCCACCTCAAGATATTGTCCGCTTTGGGCCCGGCCCGCACGGTTTTCCTCTTCCCGACCCCAATACAATGGTGGGTCACAGGAAAAGGCCTCTTGAAGGGAAAGGTATCCACACGCTTATAAGCCATGCTTCGTTCCCCTTTCCAACCGATGTGGGATCCGGATCCGGCTCTGATACCACTGTAACATCCCACATCGGTTGGAAAGGGGAACGAAGCATGGCTTATAAGCGTGTGGATACCTTTCCCTTCAAGAGGCCTTTTCCTGTGACCCATTGTTGTACTAAGGTTGGGAAGAGCAAAATCGTGCAGGCCGGGCCCAAAGCGGACAATATCTTGAGGCGGATGGTCTGGGCTGTTACAGTGGTATCAGAGCTGGATCTGGATCGGTGTGCCAGCGAAGACGCTGGGCCCTAGGGAGGGTGGATTGTAACATCCCACATCGGTTGGAAAGGAGAACGAAGCATGGCTTATAAGCGTGTGGATACCTTTCCCTTCAAAAGGCCTTTTCCTGTGACCCACCGTTGTACTGGGGTCGGGAAGAGCAAAACCGTGAGGGCCGGGCCCAAAGCGGACAATATCTTGAGGCGGGTGGTCTGGGCTGTTACAGAGGATGCCTGTTAACAGTGGCACGGTGGGACATCACACGACCGTATGTCGGTTTCTCTCTTTAACGTCCCCATCATACGATGCTTGGGGACGCTGAGCACTGTAGGACACCACTGGTATATAGTATGTGCATCAAGTATCTTTTGTGTATATATATATATATATATATTTTATATTTGTATGTATCACATCGTACGGGAACGGCGATCCGATGTAGTCCATGAAGAGCTAGCCTCGTAATTACATTGCTTACGAGTCCAGAGGATTGGATAGCCAATCTAGGCAATCATCCCGGACTGTATTGGTAGCAGGGTGCCGGCGATAGCTGGAATCATGGATTGTGCAACATGTTAGAGGGTATCGTTTGTACCCTTGATATAAGTGTATATTTCATAATATATTTTTAATTTTAAAATATTATTTGACCTCTTACTATTCTATCTATTCATAACCTGATTTTCTAACAATGTACTTTTGCTTTTATTGTCATTATTATTATTAATATTATTCTTGTTATTAATATTACAATTATTATTTATCAAAATTATGTTTACAATTATTTTCATTATTACTAATATTATCATCATCATTATGATTATTATTATTATTATTTTTATTATTGCCATTATTTATTTTTATTAATTAGTATTATTTATATTATTATTATTATCATTTGGTATATTCGGACAAGTATCACAGCCTACGAACAAGAAAGATAGCCATTGGGTAAGTATAATAGTCCTTGGAATAAGTGGTAGCCTTTGAGCAGATGAGATAGTCCTTGGGACAGCTGTGATTATGTGATAGTCCTTGGATAAGTGATTACCTTCGAGTAAATATGACAGATGATATTATTACTATTTTTATCATGAAAACGATTACTATTATTATTTTTGTTATTGATGTGATGATTGTTTTACTTTTCTTTCTATATTATGCATCAGTATATTTTGTAACACAATATTTGAAATGTATTTGAAATGTACTGCAATAAATGGGTGGTGTGGGCGGATGTGAATGATTAAAGGTATAATTGGTTGTTTATTTAGTTGATTACTCCGATAGCATATATATACATATGTGTTTTATATAAATTGTTATCGAAGTGCTGCCACTGTGGAAATTATTGTAGTAAGGTGGGAGGGATAAGGTGGTACCATATAGGAGTGTATCTTTGGGCAGGTAAATTTTGTGGTAAGTTCTTCCCTTAGGGGAGATGCTATCAGATTTTCCATTGGAAGCTTCGGTGGTGTTTCCCTGGGATCAGGGCTTTTCCAGGGTTCTAGTGAGGGGTTTTAGATGGGTCTTGACATATACCCAAGCCGGTTTGAAGGCACACGTTAATCGTTTTTTGCCAGCGATAACCTGATCGAATTAGGTATCCTATATTTGGCTCGGATATTACTTAACTCATCTATAGATGTATAAATGGATTTAAAACTAGATGGATCAGTTTTCTTGCCCTTGACCAAAGGAAATAATTCATCTTCCACTTCGTCTTCTTTTAAATCTTCGGAAAGAATTGGATCGTGAGTATGTTTAGTTTTAGTTTTAGCCTAAGAGGTGTATAAGTCATCACTAGAAGAAGAGGTGTCACTACAACTAACAAGGGGATCTCTATACTTAGTAAAAGTTTCAGCACTGTCTTTTGGATTCGACATTCTAAGCTAATGAGAGAGACAAATACACAATGCACAACGACAGAAAAACAGAATGAAAATTAAAGGGTATGGATAGAAAACTAATCGGGAAGTCAAAGGAAATCTTCAGAAAGCACTAAAGGCAAAAGCAATTTGACAAAAAAGGAAAGTAAAAAACTCAAGGACCCACACCAGATTTTCTCCAGTCGGCATAAGTTGCAGGAAAGAAATATTAAATTTTTAGCTAGGGCTCCAAAAATTTCAAAGTACAAAATAAGAAGAAAAACTCCTTATGCCCTTTGTCAAAGTTTATGACCGTCCTTTTTGCATCTAATGGTTTAGAATGAAAACATCATTTCCAAGAAAGTTGAAAAGACGTTATGGACTTTTGGCGAGCACGTAGAAGTGAAAAGACACAAATAAACAAGGCGCCTTATTGGGATTATAACTCTTATAAGTGACACAGTCGTTCACTCACAATAGTTCGGTGGGGCTAACTGTATGGGTAGAATAATGAACTAAGGATACGTCATAAAACATGGTCCAATGGATAGTGACAGCATTGCCACGTGTGAATTAAATAACACATCAACAATACTGTGATGGTACAATATCTTGGGGGAAGGTAAATAACTTAGATTTGAAATAGTTCATCTGAGGTGTTCATCCTAGACTGTACTCATCCGAGATAAATTATCCGAGGTAGTTCCAAATACCATAGAATCTAATGTAAAAGTCAAATTACTACGAACAATTGCAGAGACTGAAACAACATTCGAATAAATATGGGGATTTTATTAATAAAGACACTGAAGATCATGATTCAAACGGTTAAGGCAACAACTAAGATCCTTTTCGAAGAAATTCAAGTCAAATTCAAATTGGGTCAACAGAATCCCCAAAATCCTCTTGAGAATATGCTTCAAATTTGTTCAAAACATATTTAAACCGTTATAAAGGTGACAGTGGCACCCTGTTCAAGGTATGAAAAAATACACTCTTTCACCCCAACAAAATATATTTTTATCTATTTGTGGCCTGACTTAAGTGTCAGAGTGCCTTTGGCCAATACCACACCAGTGCTAAGGTAGCTTTGTCTTTTTCTTCCTTATTTAAAAGTTACACGCATACATTGCAGCAGCATTATCCTCAGCTCATCAATCAACTTGTTATTGAGTCAACACCTTGCCAAATAATCATTTTGCTTAGCTGAAAGCTATCTGAATTTCGACATATGCATGTATGAATATTTTCTTGACTTAGGTCTCCGTTTTCCTTTGCCTTCCGTGAGTTCCTTTGTATTTCAACCTTTCCCCTAGTTAGTTGATGTCTAACACATGGCGTATCCTCTTAGCAATCCAGATTTTGATTAATCTCTGTAACATTAAATTGAATGCAAATACTCTTTTATTGTGGTACGAAGTAAGAGAGAATTCTCAAGGCTATCACCGTTATATTTTGCATGCCTGCCAAAACAAGAAATTATTCACCGAGATTTCTTTTGGTGATAAATATTGGAAGAAAAAGTATTTCTTTGATTTGGGCTAGTGGGGTTATGAGGTCCCAGATTCGAGGGCAGTTAGGACGGATTGGAATTTTCATTTTGGTGAGCCTCTCTTTATTTGTGTCTTTGTCAAAAATACTCTTGCTTTGGTTTTGATTACGTGCTTTCCTTTTCATAAATCCTGCTTTAAATACTCTTCCAGAATATTTGGAGGAACAAATTACAGCTTCAATCCAGCTAGCACATTTCTTACCCACAATTCTTACTATCGAAAATTTTGAGAAAGCTGGTCTCCACATGACTAGTGAGAGAGTCATGGCTGACATGGATCCGTCTAGGCTTTAAAAGATTAAAGAAGCTAAGAAGGTCAAGACATAAAAAAGGAAAGAAGCTTCCAAGACATCTCACGTCAAAGAAGTTTTACATGAGAAACGCAGGCTGTCTTGACTTTTATCTGAGCTTCCAACAAAACTCAAGTTACATTTGCAAATCTTTCTGCTAGCTCGGGGGACTTGGTTGGTTCTTCTGCGCGTGGAGGGGAGAAAGGTCTTCCTCCGAAAAGAGTAAGATCCGAAGGTGCTGGAAACCCATGAAGGATTTTTCAATCCGAGTCTTCTAATGGGAAGGAGGTTGTAATTACTTTTCCTGAAGGTTTTTCAGTGAGCAAGTTGGATCAGGATCTACTTAACCTTACTGTAGCAATGCTACCTCCAGATGACGAGAATAGGATGGCAAAAAATACTACTATGGGGCTCATGAAACAAGCCACCACTCATCTTTATTTGATGGCCCAAAACTATATTGTGGCTGCTGATATAGTCAAGCCTCTAGAGGATAACATGAAAAGGTTAACTTTTTTGAATTTGACTTTGACCTAGAAGAACCGTGAGGCCAAAATTGCTTTGAATGTTACTAAAGAAAAGCTTACTAAGGTTGAAGAGGAGAGGGATAAACTACAATTCAAATCCGAGACCTTGAAAAGGTATGTGAAAGTAAAAACAATGACAGTTGAGAATGCTATTGAAGCACTTGAAGTGAAGACTGCTGAGGCCTTAAAACTTTCTAAGGATTTGAAAAAGGTCATAGTCTTAGCAAGTCTCATTAAGGCTAACTACTCGAACAAAGCATATCGTTGCGGCTAGAGCGAGTATAAGAAAAAATATGCAATTAAGGTCCTCCAATTGCATCTCTCAATGTTTCTTTGTCAAGTGATATCATTTTCAATCTTTCCGATATTGAAAGTGGAGAGGAGACTTCGGGGGACTCTGAGCTTGCTGTTAACCTCGAAACAGAAATGACCAATATTGGCTCGGTTCCTTCTAGTTCTACGGCTTCGAATGATAACTTACTTACTTCTACTTTGGCATATCTGAAGTCATCTATCATGATCGATGAAGATGAGAACCCTGATGTGGCAGTTGGAAATCCTCAACTTGCATGAAATTTTTTTTTTTTTGGGATAATGTTTAGACAAATTCTAATTTTGATTATTGTGTTTATTGATAAACACAATTTGCAGCTTTTTCGTACTTGCATATATATTATCATTATCTTGGTTTAAATTTTGAGTTATTGATTCCTTTATCTGCTTTGAAATTTGAACTCCTATTGAAGCTGTTTATTTATAGCTTGTGTTGCCATGTCGAACTTGTATAGCTTTTTTAATGAATGACTGGTTTCTGTTTTATTATTCAATCAAGCTTTTGATTTAGCAAAATGCGATGGAGCTTCTTGAGAAGTTCCACATTTTGCTTTTGTACTTGTTTGGATAATAAACTAATAACCAGATCTTTCAATTTACGATCTTCTACGAATCAATGTTCATCGAGTATATGACACTTTCAAAGCTGCATTGGATAATAAAAACTATTGGAATGTTCTTTTGAAGATCGTTGCTTCAATTTTAAATGGCCCTTCTTCGAGTTTCACATGTATCTTTTGAAGGAGGCTTTGGAGTTCTGAGCATTTCGGGCGGCTCTTCTCTAGACTTCATGGGTGTCATTTGAGAAGGCTCCAAAGTTTCGAGCAACTTGGTTCTTCGGTGAGAAAAGATCTAACTGATGAGTGGATCCGCTTATCTGCCTTAGGGTGGAAAACTTTTGTCCTTTGGTCCCCGTAGGTGATTCCAAGCAGCTGGTAAAATTGTATGGCATTTAGGTTGCTGCCATTTTATAGCTTTCCGCTTAGAAATTTGTCTTTTTGTAGCAGATTTATAGCTTTTAGGAAATACTCAAGCTTACTATTGTAATTGAGCATCCAAGCTAATTTTTTACTTTGATTTAGCCATTAACAGAATAAAATCTTTATATTCATTCGAATGTATTTGTTTTGATATTTGCAACATACTTTTATTCAATCAGTGTTTGATCTGTAATTTTTAATTTAGATCGGAAAGTTGGTAGATAGGAATGTAGCAATTTTCCATTTGCGAGCTTAAATATGCTAACTTTGAAAAATGGCTTTTGTAATGTTATTTCCAAACATTTTGTAGCATTTATAATCTGTTACTTGTCCTTTCTATTGGACATGAATTGTAACTCTTTTTGTTGATGCTCGACTGTGTCTGGTTAAACCCTTCAAGTTGCACACCATATCGAGCTTTTATGATTTTTATTGTTCAGTCTGAGACTACTGTCGCTTTAGTTCATCTTGGATCGAATGACTTCTTTCTCAATGGGTACTCATTGAGTTGTTTTTGGTTGATCTAATTCGTCACTAATTTGAAGCTTTAACTCGGCATCGAGCGGATTATCTCTTACTAAATATGAGCCTTGGGTCAACTAATTTTGGTCATTTTATATAGGTTTTTTACTGAAAGCTTTCTCTCAAGATTTCTCATCCACTCTTTGAAAAGCTCCCCTTTTAAACCATTTCATAAAATGCATATTTGTTACGCCAAGAAGTCTAATTAAACAAATAAAATTGTCCATTGAATAAATCAACAATAATTAATTGTAATGATCAACACAATTTCCACAAATTTAATCAAGCATTAAATGGTATGTTAAACATTTAATCCACCATTTTAAGTTTTAAACCCCCATGTGTATCTACAACCATGTATACCAACCATATTATATACTAGGTACTACCATATGGTTCTTAGCATTTCAGGAGACCACAAGTTAGTAAGTGAAGGGGAAAAAAAGTTCATCACTACCCTTTAGCATCCTAAATGCATCGTGGTAGGAATCTTGTCATGACTTTCCTAGGATTTCCTACTAGAACCTTAGCCTAGCCTTGATTTGAGAAACCATATCGGAAAGTCTATTGTAAATCTGACAACATTTTTCCTGAAATTGCACTTACCCTAGAAATACCCTATACAAAAAATATACTCTAAATGTTCAACCACCTAATTTCTCCCCCATTACTACACAATTTTTCTATAAGATTATAGAAATCTAAAAATAATAATAATAATAATAATAATAATAATAAAGGAATAAGGCACAAAATAATAATTAGTAAATAAAGAATATCTAACAGATCAACACATCCACAATTCAATAAAAAATTATTTTAAGAAACAAAGGCAATACAAATGTAGAAGTAATAATAATAATACATAGATATAGAAAGAAGAATTCTATTTCGGTTGCAACAACGAAATAACATAGTCAGACAAACTCGTAATCGGACGGCCGATCCATTAGTTATTTGGATCTAGGGGAATAAATTGGAAAACAAGAAAAAAACTAATGAGATTTTAATGATCTAAGTGAGTGGCACCCATCTAATCACCAACAATAATATTTGATAAACAAAAATAAATACTTAAATAGAATAAGTAAATAAATGAATAAGTAAATTAATAATTAGGAAATTAACATTTTTATAGTGGCTATGGTAAATTAAGAAATTAAAAAAAAAATTAGAAATATGGTTTTATCTCAAACCCTTACTAGTTTATTCGATTTGGAAGATTTCCCTATTCAAAATCATTTTTCACAAAACCCCATAGTTTTGTATCCTTGAATTTTAAAAATTGTTTTAGGAAATTATCTTGGAAAAATTATTTTCAAAGTCCCAAACTTCGATTTTGTGACCTTTGATCATATATACAATGCATAGCACTTATTATCGTGGAATATTATATCGCAAGCATTACATATAGCAAACCTCATCCATGTATAAATTTTTCCATGCAATAGAATGAAAATCTTCCTCTATATAAAATTACAACTGAGAAGCTTTTGCTATGATAAGGATTGGACATGAGGATAGCTTTGGGAATATAATAATAATTTCTTTTGCCCATACAACATTCCAAAACAATTTTGGACTTTAATTAACACTTACCTTGAAGAATCGAAGTTCAACTTTAGATTTTGATAAAGGATTAAGGAGAAATAAATTAGAATTTTTATGGAACATCAACCATCCATGCATACGAAGATCAAACGCATAAAAATTCATGATAAACGGCTTCGAACAGGTTCTTGAGTTTGTAAACCTTTTTCTCTTCGAAAACCATGAGGAAGAAACTACTTTGAAGAGGAAGATGTCAGCCAAAGGAAGTTTATGGAGGATTAATTGGAGAAGTTCCATTTGAAGGCTTGAAGCTCTGATTCCAACTTGGTGGTTCTGATAGTTTGGCCATTGCTTGTGATATGGGAAGCTTTGAGTTTCTACTTTGTAGAGAGAACGTAAAAATAGATAAGTAAATAAAATTAGGAAAATCCTAATCTTTTTAAAGAAGTTTTGTTGGAAAATATGTGAATGAACGCTGGTGAAATTTTGTGGCACTTCATTAAGGTCTTGTACCATGAAGAAGAAACTCCTTTCATGTCAGGACCCATCCAAAATTTCTCACCGGAACCCTAGATAAGCCTTGATCCCAGGGAAATCCTATCAGACTCTCCAATGAAAAATCTGGCAGAACTTCCCCTAAGGGTTGGACTTACCACAGAATTTTCCTGCACGAATTACACTTCTAGAAACATCCCCTTATTCCTCCCACCTTACTACAATTTGTTTCCACAAATTTACTACACTCCAAAATAACAACAGAAAATTAATAAGCAATTAAACAATTATCTGTCCAATCTGTATACAGACCATCATACAAATAATTATGAAATTAATACAATGACAGATGAAGCAATACAAGATGGAGAGGAAAAAGGGAGGAAAAGCTTCTCTTGGACTTTCAACAATGAACTGAGACGTCGGGCTCGCCCCGGACGATCAACGTCTACTAACCTAAACCTAGGGGAACGGAATTTAAAAACATGAGATGCTAATCATCTCAGTGAGTGACCCAATCTATATACACAATTATGGTAATAATAACAATCATAGTATACTTGGTTCAAAATTTCATAAATATCATCGGGTTTATTCCATCCAATTAAACCCGTAATTTTCCACATCCTCTTTTAAATCATCATTATAAATCCATCAAGTTCGAATCTATCAATTTGAATATACAAATTTTTCAATGGCATAAGGTCAAGCCATTAATATTTCAATGCATAAATATTTTTGAAACATAATAATTTAAATCCATATTTTTCTCAAATTCTCAAAAATCAATTTAAATCAATAATATGAAAACTATATAAATTCCATATATAATTAATTCATATAATTGTGCACAATAATGGAATAATAACTATAGCAACGATTAAAATAAATCAAAACCACAATTTCTTTAAATTCCCAAATATATTCTTTTGGCACCAAAACATATATTAAAAACATTATAAATTGGCAATACAATTCTAGATAGAAATTCTCATAATATCGAACACAGAAACATATTTTGGAAATATTCAATTATGAAATATTCCAACAAATTAATTTAATAAATAATAATTTCAATTTCAATTTCATAAATTTTTTTAGATCAAAATATTTCTTAATATATAAATATTTTGATTCACTCAATTGAGCATCAAATTTCCAAATATAAATCTACTAAATATTTATCACATAGAATATCAATTTCAAATATTCAATTAATACAAAATATTCACAAATTTTATTCCCAAAATTAATTTGAAGGTGGGTCACTCACCTCGAGCATGCAATTAACCCAAGATCCTCCAGGGGATCAATTCCACGACGCACACGTACTCCTAGAACAAAAATATTACATAACTCAAATAAATTAATATTTTGTTCGGATAAATAATACCCGGTACCCGGGGAGTTTAACACAAACGTTAACCAAAATTTGTGAGTAATATACCGAAACAAAGCTTATGGGACGAGGATCTCTGGATTGAGGCTTACCTCCCGGAGATCAGACCCGTGCTGCCCGGGATCTTGTCCGAAATCCCTCAGAATTTAAGTCCTCGATTCTCTCAATCCGTCGTGAATTAGGGGAAAGCGACCTCGGATTTGGGTTTAGGGAGGTCAAATTAGTGGGAAAGGATAGGTGGGGTGATCGGAAATTCACTGGAATTGGGTTTTCCAGTGAGCCACCATGGTCACTGGAATCCGCCATTGTCGGCGAAGCGTGTGACAGCCCAGACCACCCGCATCAAGATATTGTCCGCTTTGGGTTCATCGGGTTCAGGCCCAAGGCCCTCCTAGCCCCGGCTACCTAGTCCGTCATGGTTTTGTTTCTGCCAGTCCCACTAGCAAAAGGCCTCTTTCAGAGTGGCACAGCGGACCCAGTCCGGCCCAACCCATCAGATATTGTCCTCTTTGGGACGGGGTGTGACAGTTGGTATCAGAGCTCTAGGTTTTAGTATTCCTAAGGGACTGTGCATTGTTGTGCATCCCATCCGCATCTAATCTCTTGTTTTACCCATCTTAAAGCATTCTTTCCTTTTGTCTCGAAGCAAATTCATTGCCCGAGTTTGAATAACTCTAATCTTCGAGGGTGTCAATTAGAATCATCTATCCTAACGGGGAATTCCTATGGCCTAGTCGATGGTCGAGGATTGGCTTTTCTTTTTGAAGGTCAAGTAATGGGGGCAGATCCAATCTTTGAATCTTTTTGGGATCTGAAGCGACCCTAGATATGGATTGAGTAGTTATGCATCTTATGTTTATGGACCGCTACCATAAAGGAGCAAAGTTAAAGTGTTTCAGTTTACCTAAAGTGGTGCTTCGTGGAGGAGTTAGGAGGTTAATTTCTGCCGTCATTGTAAGGAGCTATTGGAGAATGGTTGTTAAGGGTCTATGGCCCAGGTGGTTGATGCCAAAGAAGATGGTGAGCGTTGGAACCGCTAATAGTGGGAAGCAAATCGAGAGCATTTTTCCTAACAAATTATCTAGATTACAACCATAAAAAGGATATCGAATCATTATTGATTTGGCTTTGGACATCGATCTATTTCAGTACCCCCATGCCGTGCGACTCCATTAAAGTTAAAGGACTTGAAGGCTTAGCTGCAAGATTTAGTGAATAAAGGTTTCATTAGATCAAGCTTATCATCGTGAATAGCATCTGTTTCGTTCATGGAGAAGAAAGATGATTGCCTAAGGGTGTGTATCGGTTACCAGCGACCTAACAAGGTGACCACCCATAATCGATACTTGTTGTCGAGTATGAATGTGTGTCGATCAACCTTAAGGTCAAGATATTTTTCCGATCGATTATTAAAAATTAAATACTTTTCAAAGTGATATTTGAAATTTAAAGGTATTGTATTCAAGTATTTTTTGTTTATGTTCGTACATGTATTTGTATGTTATATTGTTTGATATTATATTGCATATACCGCACCATACGGAGGCGGCGAACCAATGTGGTCCATGTAGAGCTAGCCCATAATCATGTTGCCTACGAGTCCAGGGGATCGGACGGCCAATATAGGCAACCATCCTGGTTTGTATTGGTAGTGGAGTGCCGGCGACAACTGGAATCATGGATCACATAGCATGTTAGAAGGTATTGTACGTACCTCCATTACGAGCGTGCATATTTCATTTTATGTTATGGATTTTAAGATATGATTTTATGCATTTATTCATATTTTTATTATTGTTCCAATGTGGAGTTTTAACAATTGCCTATGCAAGTTAAGATATTTTTAAACTAATTAAAATAATTTTCTTATTATTTATTATTCCATTTATTTAATTAGTAAATTTCATAAATCATATTTTGATTTTTGAAGAAGTTTGGAAAGTTAATTTGGGTTAATAAATTGTGTACATTTTATGTTGGTGGTATATTTGAAAAAAAATATTTATTTATTTGACTGTGTGTGAATTGTTGTTCTAGGAGCGCGTGTGTGTCGTGGAATTAATCCCATAGAGGATCTTAGGTTAATTGCGTGCTCCAGGTGAATGACCCACCTTTACAACTATTTTGGGATGATTAATTATATTTACTTGGTGTTAAATTGATATTTGGAATTATGCTCATGTGGTGGAAATTTAATTATAATTGTGGAAAAATATTATTTTATAAGTACGTATATGTTTATTGCTGCTAAATGAAAATTTGGTTTATTAATGGATTTTTGATCATTATTGTGGTTTAATTGTATTTATTACACATGAGCAAGGTATTTTCATTAATTAAATTGTATCTGGATTTTGATATTACTTTTAGGCATGATTGGTTTAAATATTTCAAGGAAAATATTTATTTAAATTGGTGGTTTCAAATTTTATAATTATGCCTGTGGAACATTATTTGTTGACCTCGTGATACGAGAAAAATTATTTGAATATTGTTATCGATGGTTTCGTACCGGAAATGTTACAGGAAAATGTGGGATGGTGAATTTGAAAAATGGTATAATTCCCATGGTGATTTTTGGAAAATCGGTACGGTAATAAAGAAATTTAATAATTGGTTTTAGACTCACTCATACAGTATTGGTGTTCTGGATGTATATGTGGTTTAGTGCCAAGTTATTATGTCTCCCGTGAGTTGCCATTGGACAGAGGGCAGGCATGTCTTATATATTGCGCATCAGTCGTCCCCCTTCGTGGCCGGGATGACGGTTTCAGCAGCGGCGCTGTCGGGACGCCGAAGCACCGTATGCAAGTTTCTCTCTTTAACCTCCCCGCCAGTCGATGCTCGGGACGCTGGGTATCGGAGGGCATCACTGGTATATGGTGTGGTGCGTCAAGTATACACTTTCAGATAGAAATTTCAAACCCTAAAGTGTTCAAAAATTATTTATTGTATTTTATTACATTTTATTTATGATTGGGCTATTTGATTATTATTTATTAAATTAACAATTCCTTGATTTTTGGGCATACTAACAATCGGGTTTTGCGAAAATATTTTAAAAGGGGAATATTTCCAACGGAGTGAATAGTGAGGGTTTTGAGAGAAAATATTACTTTCAAATGATTATTATTTATTTATTTATTTATTCTTAATTAATCAAACGTACTATGATTATCGTTACTATTATATTTGTACAGTAGATAGGGTCATTCACTGAAATGATTAGCATCTCATATTTTTAAATTTCGTTTCCCTAGGTCCAGGTTGGGAGACGTTGATCATCCAGGGCGAGCTCGATGTCTCAGTTCATTGCCGAAAGTCCAAGAAGCATTTCTTCCCTTTTTCCTCTCCATCGTGTATTACTTCTTTATCTGTCATCGTATAAAATTTCACATTTATTTTTATAATGCTTTGTATACTGTATTGGACCTTTAGTTGTTAATTATGCACTGATTTAGGGGATGAATATAGAAGTGTGTTTTCAGTGCAGGAAATTTTTGGTTAGTCCTACCCTTAGGAGAGGTGCTGCCGGATTTTCCGTTGGAAGGTTTGGTGGTATTTCCCTGGGATCAGGGCTTGTCTAGGGTTCCGGTGAGAAATTTTGGACGGGTCCTGATAGAGGATTATAACATCCCACATCGGTTGGAGAGGGGCACGAAGAGGTCTTTATAAGGCTGTGGATACCTCTCTCTTCAAGACGCGTTTTGACAAAACCTTGAGGCCGGGGGGGAGAGAGGGAGTGAACCTTGGGCTAAAGAGGACAATATCTTGATGCGGGTGGTACTGGGCTGTTACAAGCGTCCAGTGGCTACTGGCTGTGAAACTTGGTAAATGGTAGATATGGTGATGGGTAATTCAACGGGATTGGCGGTGAGGCAAATGGAGGTCTGGTTTGGGAGATATCGTCGAGAGAAGGAAATCGACCACTTGCTGGAAAATGCCCCGATCCGGGCATGTTGCCGGCGATCTGGCCTTGATTTTTGGCTAGCCGGCCGGTCTTCAGATGGGCTTCAAGCTAGGGTGGCGCATGTGGCTTAAAAGTGATCGGACGGTGGTCAACGGTGGTGGCCGGTGGTGGTGGCTTCTCTCCCTCTCTCTCTCTCCTCCCCTCTTTCTCTCTCTTCCCCCCGGCTTATGCGTTTTGGCCAAAATAAAAGCCACCCATGGGTGACACTGTTCACTCACGGGATTGGCTGAAAATACGACATGTGGCACACACTGTTCACTCAAGTCAAAATATATTAAAATATTACGGTATTCGAAAAATTTTGCATATCCATAACTTTCAAACCACGTGTCCAAATCGAACGTACCGCTAGTCTATGAACTCGTATCGACAAGTACTTCACAACTAAACATGAGTCAAAGCTCAACTTTGCATGAAAAAAAAGTCAACTCCGGTACCCCTTGGATAGTTTGGACCTCAACTTGTTTTGCTCATAACTTTCAATCTGTAGCTCCGTTTTCAATGTGCTACTAGTCTATGGACTCGTGACAACGTGTGCTTTTTAACAGTATCTCGGTCAATGTGAAATTCCATCAGGAGCAAAAACTCAATATTTGATCCCTTCTCGGTTAACGACGATCAAACTCGGTCAACCTTGGTCAAATTTTAGAAATTTCCGATGTACTTCGGGATGGGGTGTTACATTTCAAGCAGATGAAATATGGTAATCGAGTTTTTTGAAGATTGATTGAAGGAGATTGGCTGGAAGATCCAACCAATTAACGGGTTCTTCAGAGTGGGCCACTGCCATTAATTGTTGCTTGAAGCTTGAATTTTGTAAACCTTAGAAGAGTATACTGGTATGGCTTTAAAAGGCTCAAAAATTTAATTCACATATTGATGGAAGCATTTATATATAGTTCAATCATTCAAATAGATACCATCTTGATTAAACTAAAAAAAATAATAATAAGCAATTAGGTAAAGCTAAAAACAAGCCGTGTATGTAACAGTCTAGGCCATCCGCATGTGATATTGTCCGCTTTGGGTCCTGTCCGCACTCATTTAAAATGCATCACAAGGGAAAGGTATCAACGCCTTTATAAGGCATGCTTCGTTCCCTTTTCCAATTGATGTGGGATCTCACAATCCACCCTCCTTGGAATCCAGCGTCCTCGCTGGCACACCAATCTAGGTACTGGCTTTGATACCAACTGTAACAACCCTGACTATTCCCATGTGATATTGTCTGTTTTGGATCCCGCCTGCACGGATTTAAAATGCGTTACAATGGAAAGGTATCCACACCCTTATAAAGTATACTTTATTTTCCTTTCCAACCGATGTGGGATCTCACAATGTATATATCAAAATACATCTTTATCAATAATTAGCTACATCTCGGATATGCTGCAATGTGATTGAAAAGTTAGGGTTTATTTTTTTTATTTTATATTTTATTTTGGTATAAATAATTGAGTTGAATTAGTAAAATAATTTTTTTTATAAAAAAAATTAATAATAATAAAATAAAATGAGCGAATTCATATAAAGAAATAATAAGGCTGGGGCTTTCTATTGGATAGCAGACTGGATGGATCTAATTGGATCTATTAGTCCAAAATTACAAGCCCAATATCTACACCATACATGTAAGTCTAAAATAACAACAACAACAAGAATAATAATAATAATTGTAGAGGAAGAAGTTGAAAGAAAAAAAAAAAAAAGTTACTTATAATATTTTCAGCTTTTTTTAAGAAAAAATTAAAAATAATAAATTGCGATGAAAGAAAGAAAAAAAAAAAAGAATGTAAATATTGATTTAAGTACAACTGGTAGACATTGTTGTGACTTGTATTGCTGGTAGTAAGTTTGCTAATTAAACTTTGGATGGACACAGTCCTTCTCTGAAAATTTCTTTGAATGTCTACATATACATTTTTTATTTTATTTTATTAATCGGGTTATAGTAATTTATCTCATAGTAATTTTATTTTATTTTATGTTTCTTCCTGTACGTTTTTATTTTCTTCTTTCTTCCCACGGTTTTTTGATTTTCTATCTTTGTAAACTCTACGTACTTTTCGTTGTGTTTCTGATTTTATTGATTGCTGCGTCTTATTATTATTATTATTATTATTATTATTATTTATGTATTTTTTTCTCGTAAACTTTTACTTTTTACTTTCTTCCCACAACATATTGGATTTTCATGTTTGTTGATTCTATGAATTTTTTCTTTTTTCTTTTTCTCTTTGTTTTTGTTTCTATCAAAACCCTGCATCTTTATATTATTATCATAAATTTTTACTTTCTTGCTACAGTTTCTTGAGTTTTCAATGTTCATTAATTTATGTATTTTATGTTTTTCTTTTTTAGTTGATTCATTATTTTACTAGTCTTTTGATGATGGTATTGAAGATATTTTTCTAGTTTGCATTTTTTTTTTCCAGCTAGATAATATCCTATGTTTTCCTTTTTCCTTTTCTTTATTTATTTATTTTTTTGTCAATAAATATCCGGCATTTGATAGCTTATTGTAAAATATATGAATTTCTTTATCGTGATAATTATTTGGTTTATCATAGTTTCCAAATATATATATATATATATATATATTGGTTGTCTGCTTTGTTGGGCATATAAGGCTAAAGGAAAAAAGCCATTGAGAAGTTGGAGGCTTCAAATCAGTATGTTGAGAGCTTTGACATTTCAACCAACAAAAGCAAACTGAAGAAAAAAAAAAACCAAAATCTTGAAACTATCAAGTGGTGGTGGGGTCTTCTTATCATACAGGTTTGGGCCTTCAACTTCTCATTAATGTGGCAGCGGATGACAAAAAAACCCATGACAATTTCCTTGTGCCTGATGCTTTAAAAGCCCTACTCTTCTCATCTTTGCCCTTGCTATAAGGCTTATAAGGTTTACAACTAGTAAGAATCAGGACCAACAACCATTTATTTTATAACAAATAGCAAATAAAAAAACCAGAGAAAGCTGTTAATAACAAGAATCGGAACCCATTATAGACGAAACGACCACAAAAATGTTTGCAAGAAAGTACAAGAAAGAAGGCCTTTCGGGAAAAAGAAAGAATAAGGAAAGCGAAAAGCACTTGCTCATTTTTTTTTACGTAATTTCTATTATTTTGCCAAAAGGCCATTTTTTTTTTCTTTCTTTTTTCTTTTTTTCTCTTTTGCTTTTTTAGTTCTCGAACAATCTCTAAAAGAAAAAGTTTTTCTACTAAGTATTTTTGAAAAAAATGTTTTTCAGCTATTTATTTTAGTACTATATGTACAAATATTAAAATTTTTTTAAATTGTTTTAGAATGCTATTAATTGAAAGCACATTATAAAAGTATAAATGAATAAGATGGATGAATCATGAAAGTATTAAGGAATGCATAAAACCAAATGTGAGTATTTCCTTAAATAAAAAATTAAAAAATAGAAATATATATTTTACTCTTTATATGATATATATATACATATATATATATATATATATATATATATATATGTATTAATTTTAAACTTACATTTTTGTCATCATAAAACGTGAGTATTTACTTAAATAAAAAAATAAAACTATTGTTATGTATAATGAAAATTTGGTGTGCATGAGTAAAATCATATACTGAAATCAAACTCTTTCTTGATTAAAATAATTTGCATATTTGCCCTTGGCTTATTTGATACACATTATAAAGAGTAAACTTGTGATTTTGTGTTAGCTAACAAAAAGATAATAGAACAATATAATTGTCTGTAATTGTAATTTGGCAAGAGTACAAAATACAAAATATAAGATCTTTCAAGGAATGGGGGAAATATAATCATTTATAGAGTCAATAAAACTCTCGTGATGATACTCAATGCGACATATACACAGGTAGGCTGAGCAGAGTCCAGTATATATATATATATATATATATACATACAAGAAAATGAGTAAAAATTTCCTTTATAGCTCTGTCTCGGCAGTACATATATCTTGCAAAAACCAAAAAGTAATGGTTTTGGTAGCAGACGAAAAAATCAGCAGAAATTTCATCAAACTCTCCTAGAGTTTGTAAGAAAGGAATTTTGGGAGGGTGAGCATTGGTCAGAATCAAAATCCAAGGTTTATCCTCTTTTCCTTGTATCTTCACTATTCGCTTAATTTTACCCTTCATATCCATTTTTTTTTTTTTTTTTTTGGTGGTATAATAAATTTTTGAACGGTGAACTATATTGTTTTGGTACGAATGGGTATGTCATCCGTGAATCCATATGCGTTGTATAAAAAGGGACATAGAAGGAGCTGCTAGTAGTAGGATGCACAGAGGGACTTTAGTCTCATATTCATGCCCAGAATAGGCTGCTATTGAATGTGCCTCATTTTCCTGAAAGCAGGAAGCATCGCATTGTTATTATATGAATACAAGCTGCTTGAACTAATGAACAAGAGTTGTTCCCGGTGAAAAGGAATTTCGCAAGTTTTTAAGAATGGAAGGGCTTACTAGTACAATCTTTATATGGTCATTCCTATAATTATTTCTATAATTAGATTTATTTATCTTTTATCAAGCTTTATGAATAGAGCATATGAACTTGTACTGAATACATTGAGAATCTTAAATCAACAATGAAATTATTTGCATTTCTCATTTTTATCTCTTCTATATTTTTATCCTAAATACTTCTTAAAAAATCCCAATATTTTTGGAGAAGTTTTCTTGGAAAATATGTGAATGAACACTGGTGGAATTTTGTGATGCTACATAAACAAGATTTAACTAATTAATTTCAACTGTTACTAAAATTAATGCTATTACACAGGTCTATGGAAACAAAGCATCACCAAAGAGGCAGAGGAAAACAGAATCTTCAAGGTAGTTGCTCACAACTGTAGCATCATGAACAGTTTCAAGCTTCTAGAATAATATTTTATAGTTTTCTGTATTTTGATTTTCCCTTTTGTCTTTTTTAAGTTGATGGTATAAAATTGCCCATCCTAATTATTTAAACTGTATCTGCATCATCCAGAGAATAATGGCTCATAATTTCCAGAAAAAGAGCTACCAAGCATCCCACCAAAAAACAAAGAAAAAATCAAAATCAGAAACTCGAGAAATTTGCATGGTTGCATATATAAGTCTAACAGATAGATTGGATGCCAAAAATAACACCCAATCTTCCCCTAATAAATGGGAAAGTAAAGCAAACTATAACATGACAAAACTATTTGGTGTATTTAGGACCAGAGAGTTGAAACAGATATAGATTTTTTTTTTCCTTTTCTAAATAAGAAAAATACATAATATATGGTTATTATACAATGATAGTATCAATTGATAGTATTAACCGATTTTATATATTAACCCCAAAAAAAAAATTGATTTTATACATCTTTGACTTTTCTTTATGTATTTTACATAAATTAATTATTAGAAGCTTTTTATTTCATTTACTATATATGAGTTGAAATACCATCAATCCTAAAAGTTTAAGCTGGGTTTTCATTTCATTCATATTTTTCTCTAACATTCTCTCTCACATTTAGGCCATTTCTTTTTTGGGCTTTTTTGGATTTTTATATGTGTTTTTTAATTTTTTAGATAGAGTTGTTAAATTTTGAACCCAGGAACTCTTGGATCTCTGATTCTGCTACCAAGTTGAAATACCATTAATCCCAAAAATTTAAACTGATGGAAGATGGACTTTCATTTCATTTATATTTTTCTCTAACAATATGAAATTATTGCAGTTTAAAAGATTTTTACTAACCATTTCTGTCATTAAATGATTGTTAGGCAATCAACCCCTTCCTCGAAAAATGAATTTTATGGCCTTGGTTAATTTCTTATGGATTTTGATTTCATTCAAATATGTTAATTACTTAAATAACAACTTCCTCTGAAGTAATTATATTAGTAATAATATTTTTAGCAGTGAGAAAAAGATTTTTGTGATGTAGAAGCAAAGAGTGACAACTAGCTATGGTCGTACTCGTGCATTATAAGGACGACATAAAGTCACTGCCTCTCTTCCCTTCTATTGGCTTAGACTTAGCAATAGAGTTGGATTTTTGGGTTGGCCATCCAATTGTCATCTTCTTTGTGTGGAAAAAATTGCAAAACCCTGTTTTGGGTCACTCACTCCAGTAATATCTTCCCCAGATAATGACCACCTTGTTCAAGTAATAATAATATAACACAAACAGGTATTAAAGGCTTTATATCTATCTATATAAAACCCCCATAGCCTTGGATCCCAGCACACATGTACATTAAATTTATCCATCTACCTCTATGTCAACAGGAGATTATGATGGTGATGAGGATCATGATGAAGTCTTATTTATTTTTTCTACTTTTCTTAATGGTTGCTAACTAATCTCTGACATTTTTGCTATTAGATTGGACAACTAACTAACCCACTATTGATTGCAATAGCTTTGAAATAGGTCCTCAAAGAAATGCATCAGAATCAATAAAACCCACTAAAGACTAATCTTAAAAAAATGGCGAATATAAAAAATGCAGGACTATCTTAAGATTAATATAAAAATTGAGAAACCGGCATATCTATGGTTCTTTCCTTAAGATGGTTCTAGAAACTGTTCTAAAACATACAAGACACGAAATATGAAATCATCTATATGTATTTTCCACCTTACTCCCAAAAGAAAAAAATCCAAATTTTTTTTATTTAGGGAACAGAAATCTCATTTTTATACTCATTAATTAACTTCCAAATCTAAAATGCACGGCACTTTTTATACACTGCATGTGGAAGAACACCATGTTTCTGATATCCTACATACTATACTTTCTAAATTTAGCTGAAGCTGAAGAGGATATTTGGAGCTTAATTTGTAGCGGTCCAGATACAGGAGTATACAAAAATTTACAAAATAAATAGATAAAAAATAAATAAAGAGAATTAAGATTCACTTCAGATGCTACAACACATGGGCTCCACGACCTTGACTTGTTTTATAAATTTACAATAGAATAGTTTTCCCATTGGTTGGCTCAAATTCAATGCTTTTTATTTTTTTTATTTTTTTATTTTTTTGGGGCTAAAAAAGATAACTTTCATTAAAAAAAAAAAAAAACATATTATATCATCCCATATTAAATGAGAGAACAAAATAATACGCAAAGGAAAAGGTAAAACGTTATCCCAGCCCGGAACAAGTTCTTTAATATTTTAATAGTCTTGGCAACTTATTTTTAATCCATTGGAATGTATTTGTCTAACGTTTTAGTAATCTAGATTCCCACTACAAAAAAAGATTTTATACATCTTTAACTTTTCTTCATTTGTTTTACATAAATTAATTATTAGAAGCTTTTTATTTCGTTTACTATATATGGAATTATTGCAGTTTAAAAGATTTTTAGCAACCATCTCTATTACTAAATGGATGTTAGGCAATCAAGCCCTTGCTCTAAAAATGAATGATATGACCTTGGTAGTTTTTTTTGGATTATTATTTCATTCAAATGTGTCAATTACTTAAATAACAACCTCCTTTTTGAAGTAATTATATTAATATTAATATATTTAGCAGTGAGAAAAAGATGTTTTGTGAAGTAGAAGCAAAGAATGACAACTAGCTAGAGTTGTACTCGTACATTTATAACGATGAAATAAAGTCACTGCCAGGGTTGGACCTTTGGGTTGATCATCCAATTCTAATCTTCTTTGTGTGGAAAAATTTGCAAAACCCTGTTTTGGGTCACTCACTCCAATAATACCTTCCCCAGATAATAACCACCTTGTAACACTCACAGAAATGAAAGGCTTTATATCTATCTATATAAATCCCCCAAAACCTTGGATCCCTGCACAATTCAAGCACTACCTGTACGTTCAAGTAATCCATCTGCCTCTCTGCCAAGATGTGGAAGAGCATCATCAATCACAAAAATCATCACTACCCTCTTATATTTTACTTCATCATGATCCTCATCACCATCATCATCTCCTCTTGCTGTCCATATGTCTCATGTTATTCCAATGCCTCTACCACTTCCTCTTCACCAAAATTTTTATGCCTCCCTCAACAGCGCTCTGCTTTGTTGCAGTTCAAACAAGAGTTTGCATTTCAAAAACCCAACTTCACTTTTTATCGTCGTTTCTGTTCCATATACCCATATTCTTTTTACAGCGGTATCTTCGAGTCTTATCCGAAAATGAAGTTTTGGAAGGCAGAAACGGATTGCTGCTCGTGGGATGGTGTTACTTGCGACTTCAAAACTAGACAAGTGGTAGGCCTGGACTTGGTTAACAGCTGGCTTCAAGGACCTTTGCATTCCAACAGCAGCCTCTTTCAGTTGCGTCAACTTAAAAAGATCAACCTTTCCTTCAACAACTTCAATTTCAGCCTCATCCCTTCTGAGTTTGGCCAGCTTTCGAGGTTAATAAATCTCAACCTCTCTTTCTCTATGTTTTCTGGGCATATTCCATCTGAAATCTCATTTCTTAACAATTTGGATTCTCTTGATCTCTCTTCTTTTAAGGGTTATGACGAAACTACTCTTTTGCATCTCAGAAAAATAGACTTCATAAACATCATCCAAAATATGACAAATTTAAGTCACCTTCACCTGCACCAAGTTGACATTTCATCATCAATACCTGAATCCTTGGAAAATTTAACTTCTTTGTCATCTCTCCGACTTGGTGGATGTGGATTACATGGCAAGTTTCCGGAGAATGTCTTTGTCCTTCCTAACGTACAAGTCATCTCTCTAGCATGTAACCATCTTCTATCTGGATCCCTTCCGCAATTAATTGAACCTTCTAACTCTCTGAGGTGGTTGGTTTTTGACAACACAAATTTCTCGGGGAAATTCCCAGAAACAATTGGCTACCTTAAGTCCTTGAATAGATTGGCTCTTTGGAATTGTAATTTTGTAGGGCCTATTCCTTCTTCAATTGGGAACCTTTCTGAGCTAACGTTTCTTGAGCTTTCATTGAACCACTTCAAAGGTCATGAACTTCCATCTACATTGGGAAACCTTGCAAAACTTACTGCTCTAGCCCTTGATTCTTGTGAGCTTAGTGGTGAAATACCCCTTTCACTTGGAAACCTCACACGACTAGGATATCTTAGTCTCTCAAATAATGGTTTCAGCGGTCCAATCCCAGCTAATTCACTTGGAAACCTCAAACAGTTGCAATATTTAAATCTTTCACGTAATAGTTTTAGAGGTCAAATTCCTTCATCGCTTGGAAACCTCACGGTGCTGCAAGTTTTAGATTTTTCATTTAATAACTTGGGTGAAGCCATTCCTTCATTTTTGTTTATGCTGTCTTCTTTGAAAGTGTTGTATCTGCTTCACAATCAGTTTAGAGGCTCCCTTTCTATCCAAAATATCTCTTCATCTCAACTAGAGATTTTGGATTTGGGAATAAACAAATTAAGTGGACAAATTCCCCAGTCGATGTTCAAATTGGTCAACCTAGAATATATTTCCCTTATAAGCAACAACTTAAGTGGCACAGTTGAGTTAAGCAACTTCTCGAAACTGGTCAAGCTCCAAATGCTATGGCTTTCGTATAATAGTCTATCTGTAACAAACTTGAGTACAACTGAAGTACTTCCAAAGTTTCAAATGTTAGGTTTGTGTTCATGCAACATAAGTGAATTTCCAAATTTCCTTAAGACCCAAGATCAATTAGAGTCACTACATCTTTGTTACAATAGAATTGAAGATGAAATTCCAAATTGGTTATGGGGTGCCGAAGGGAAAATGAAATTGAACTACCTAGACCTCACAAGCAACAAGTTGCATGGATCACTTATTGTTCCACCATTGTCCATATCCTACTTCTACATCTCAAAAAATAATATCAGTGGAGGAATTCATCCATCACTTCAAAACTGGAGCAATCTTAAGGTCCTTGACATCTCTAATAACCACTTTGGCGGAACTGTTCCGAAATGGTTCTGCAACTTCAGTAGTTCTCTAGAGACGTTGAATCTGCAAGGGAACAATTTTGAAGGGAGTCTACACCAGATGTTCACATGTGGAGGCATGCATAATTTGAAGTTGCTAGACCTCAGCCATAATCAGTTTCAAGGACAGCTTCCACATTCGTTGGTTAACTGTAGCAAGCTACAAATCTTAAATCTTGGACACAACATGATAAGTGACATATTCCCTTTTTGGTTACAAAATTTCCCAGAGTTGCAAGTCTTGGTGTTACGTTCCAATAAATTTTATGGTCCAATATGGGATTCAGATAAACTTTTGGGTTTCGTAAAGTTGGGATTTGTGGATCTAGCTTTTAATAATTTTAATGGAAGTTTACCATCAGAATACTTTAGAAGTTGGGGTGGCATGACGGTTAAAGATCCTAATCAAAAGAATCCATACTTCACATATTTTAGATTATCTTCATCCCAATATTGGATTCAGCTTTACCAAACATCCCTAGTGATCAAGGGAGTAGAAATGGAAGACAAAATGATCTCAAGTGCCTTCACATCCATTGACCTCTCAAACAATAAATTTGACGGAGAAATTCCTAGTAGCATAGGAGATTTGAAGGCTTTGGTTGCGCTCAACCTATCCAGCAACAGATTCACAGGAACCATCCCATCATCTATTGGAAATATGAAGGAACTTGAATCATTAGATCTTTCAAACAACAAGTTGTTTGGCAGAATTCCTCAACAGTTGACAAATCTCTCATTTCTTGCATATTTAAACCTCTCTCGAAATCAACTCAACGGCTCCATACCACAAGGGGGACATTTGGATACATTTCCAAGTTCATCTTTTGAGGAAAATCCAGGATTATGTGGTTCCCAATTATTGTCAAAGAAATGTGAGGTCGAGGAGACACCAATTTCTGACCAAACCAAAGATGTAGAATCAGAAGATGGTTTTACTTGGAAACCGGTAGTAATGGGATATGGATGTGGATTAATGGTTGGATTTATCATCGGATATGTCACTCTCTTTCGACAAGGCCCAACTGCTCTTTTTTGGACAAGTTTCATGAGAAGATACATCGATGCACGCTGGTGAATTTGGAGCATAACATAGATGTAAATTGCTGCAAGGTATTTTTTTTTTTTCTATAATTTTTTATGTCTTTCTCATGTGTCTTGAATAATAATTACATAAGGAAAGATCATGTTACTAAATTCTATTGCTATTAATCGCTATTTTTACTCAATTCAACAGCAAGAATCACCGCAAAATTGCAGAGGAAGTCAGAATCTTCACAGTAGTCATTGACAACTGGGCCACTGATGGATGATAAACACTTGGTCAAGCTAAAGAATATATATATATATATATATGTTATGTTTTCTTTATTTTGATTCTCTATATTCGTCTTTTGTTATACTTGTGTCGATACAGTTAAATGATACATGTATTAGTGGTTGAATTATATAATCATTTTCCACATTTATGTTTTTTATTAGTTATTTTTTATATCAGCTATTTGGATTAGGAATTCGGTCACATGATTTTTATATGAGCAGGAAGCATATTCTTTGTCAGACTTTCTTCTTTCTGCTCTGAAATCCATAGACCAATTTCTTTAAACATGAGCTCGAATCTCCATTTAATGAAATCCCAAACGAGCTTGTTAGCAACAGAGATGAATCTAACCTCTATGAATGAAAAATTGAGTAAACCTGGCACTTGAGCCTATTTGGGAGAACATCCTTCGCATATTTGCTCAAGGAAATATTCCCAGCTGATGGTGAACAAGCCCTTTAACTTCCCAATACCACATGTTAATAAAAATGTAAAGAGTACTCAAGGCAGCCACTTTGTTATTACTGATAATAACATGGTTTCTTACATGCTTGACAACTTAATATGAGGCATAATATTGGATTCCATGGTTAATATATTTCAATCTATGTTCCTTAACATACTGTTTTATAATTTAAATTTGATTTTGGTGTGTTACTGACTAGTAGCAGAGAGGAAAGTTGCAATGCGGGACGGCTGTTGAACATAGTGCAAGACAAATGCAGGAAGAGTCTTCAGGAAATAATAAGTTTCCATCAATTACTTTCTCTATGATGACTTTTCAAAGGCAACCAAATAAAAATAAAATAAAATTCTAAATTAAGTAGACAAAAGGAGTCTTGCGGGGACAGTAAGCAGAGCAGTTAGAACCTTACAACAAGAACATTGTTAAGTATTCTGTTTAACATAAGTGATAAGTGGTTCAAGAGCTTGTTGGGCCTGCATTGTCTGCTTGTAAAGCTATTTAAAATTTGTGTATGGCACTGTTAAGTGAATTGTCTAAAGGAATTCAAACACACAGAAAGCTTATAATAATCAACAAGTGTTTTTGCAGGAATATGTGGAACTTTTTCATTTTATTTTTTTAATTAATCCATGATTTTAATTCCAACCGGCTCATATTTATTACGAAGTAAACTACTTTATGGAATTCCACATTTATCATGTTACAAAGATTGCAACACAAACTGTATACTAAATGCAAGTATGCAACTTCTCTGTCCTATCATAATAAAAATGAGCTTGTATATTTGGTCTTCCTGCAAAAGTGTTATTTGCTATTATTGGTGCTGCTAACATGCTGAGTGATAATCTGTAATTGGTTACTATTAAAGTTTATTTTTCCTATATTAAATTTGTAGTATTGTTGGATTGATGAGAATCTTAAATTCAGGACGCTAACGACCTAGCTTGTATATTGCTTATAGTGATGGTTTAACGGCCTAGAAGTGAATTTGGACTTTCTGGCGTAGAAATTCCGGTCCAAACAGTACTCTGATCTCTTTGGACGTCCTATTAGTTAAACTGTTGCACATGAACCATTTGCTGTCTTCTGTCACAAAACCATTTGCTGTCTTCTGTAACAAAACCATATACATGTATAAGCAATTATACTTGTATAATATTATTTTTCTAATTTAATTTACAATAAAATATATATTATCTTGATTTTGTTTGTTTTTATGTTGACAGTATACAGACTGACGCATCCACATTAATTAAAGCTGTATAAGTAAAACATGTTACATTTACAAGTCCAAATAATTTTAAAAAAATAATAAACATGTAGAGTGCATGCTTCAGTATGATTAATTATAATTCTTCACTTGAGAGTATGATTAATGACATATTATACCAAATTTGCCTTAGCTTCCCCAAAGGAGGAAAAAAAAAAAAGAAAAAAGAAAAAAGAAAATTACATATCAAAGTGGACTTTGACCACCAACCGCCCCCCACCCAAAATAAATAAATAAATAAAAATTGAGCCTTACATAACTATCTATATAATAAAGGGAAGAAGATCTTATGTCCTAATTATGTAGCCAGCAATAAAATATTCCTAGCTCATATGAAAAAAAGCTATTTCATTTTTTATTTTTTATTTTTTTCTTAGTTTATTTTAGTTTGTTTGCTAATGTTTTTGAATGATATATCATTATATTAATATTAGACAGGGATGTAGAGACAGAAGAAAGCGATCCATAATGGAGAACCTATTTGACATTTTAACAAAGTATAGAAAAGTTACATTGATTAAAAAAAAAATAAAAAATGCTAAAACCATTTTAAGCACTCTTCTCAAAATGCAGGGTGTTATCATGGAATTTATTTATTTATTTTTAAAATCAATGGTATAAAAATTGCTCGATCGAAATTTATATCATCTAGCCGTAATCAAGTGACAAAGTCAGCTTAATTCTTTCATTGAAAAAAAAAAAAAAGAAAAGAAAAGAATCTTGGTTGAAATCTTCCATTCAGCTTAATTCTTCAGTTGGAACGGATACACGATTGATGACACATGCCCTCCGGAAAAGATCAAAATTATCAATCATGCAAAAATTAAATAAAAATAAAAATCGATAACAATTTCATATCCAAATAAATATTGGGACCTACATCAGTATAGAAGCCAAAATAGTAGATGCCGACTCGCTTAACGAGTTATCCGGTGTGAGAATTACCCATGCGTCTATCTCAAAGACTAGCCATCAATTATCATTTACTTCAAATTAAACGCAAACAGACCCGGAGGACGGGAAAATAAAGCAAACAAGTAGACTGCATGATGGATTGGATTGGCAAATTTATCAGTGTGATTTTTTTTTTTTTTTTGGGACATTTACAATAAGACACCCCACACATTTATAATAATTTTTCTATTTTGGTGTATTGAATTCAAAATTTTTATATGTAAATGTACGTGATTTACCAATTGAGCCCTCCTTACTTAATAAATTAATGCGTGTGATTAAAAAACCCATATTTAGACAACTAATTTTGGTCATTATATATAGGTTTTGAACCAAACGCTTTCTCTCAAGACATCTCATCCCCTCTTTAAAAAGCTTCCCTTTTAAACCACTTCATAAAATGCATATTTGTTACCCCAAAAAGTCTAATTAAACAAATAAAATTGTCCATCGAATAAATCAACAATAATTAATTGTAACGATCAATACAATTTCCACAAATTTAATCAAGCATTAAGACCGTATGTTAAACATTTAATCCACCATTTTAAATCTTAAACCCCCATGTGTATCTACAACCATGTATACCATATTATATACTAGGTACTATCATATGGTTCTTAGCATTTTAAGAGACCACAAGTTAGTGGGTGAAGGGGAAAAAAATTCTTCACTACTCTTTAGCCTCCTAAATGTGTTTAGGTAGGAATCTTATCAGGACTTTCCTAGATTCCCTACTAAAACCTTAGGCTAGCCCTGATTTCAGAAACCACACCGAAAAGTCTATTGTAAATCCGACAACATTTTTCTTGGAATTGGATTTATCCCAGAAATCCCTATAAAAAAAAACATAAGCTAAAGGTTCAACCGTCTTATTTCTCCCCATTACTACACAACTTCTCTATAAGATTATAGCGATCTAAAAATAATAATAATAATAAAGGAATAAGGCACAAAATAATAATTAGTAAATGAACATTTGACGGATCAACATATCCACAATTCAATAATAGAGCATTCTAGATATTTCAAATAGAACTCATTGAAGAACAATTGTCTAAAACATTATCTATTAAATAAAGAGAATGATATATAAGCATGAACACTTTCAAAATCAATGCCACATAAACTCCAATAGAAACAAACATTGGAGATGCTCTAATAATTTCTCTTGTCCATACAACATTCCAAACCATTTTGGACTTTAATTAACATTTACCCTGAAGAATGGAAGTTCAACTTTAGCTTTTGATAAAGGATTAAGAAGAAATAAATTAGAATTTTTATGGAGTATCAACCGTCCATGCATACGAAGATCCAAAGCATAAAAATTCATGATCAACGGCTTCGAATAGGTTCTTGAGTTTGTAAACCTTTTTCTCTTCGAAAACGAGGAGGAAGAAACTGCTTTGAAGCGGAGGATGTCGACCAAAGGAAGTTTATGGAGGATTAATTGGAGAAGTTCCGTTTGAAGGCTTGAAGCTTTGATTCCAATTTGTGGTTCCGATATTTCGGTCATTGCTTTTGTGATATAGGAAGCTTTGAGTTTCAACTTTGTAGAGAGAGCGAAAAAATAAATAAGTAAATAAAATTAGGAAAATCCTAATCTTTTTTAAGAAGTTTTGTTGGAAAATATGTGAATCTACATAAACAAGATTTAAGTAATTAATTTCAATTGTTACTAATTAATGCTATTACACAGGTCTATGGAAACAAGGCAACCCAAAGAGGCAGGTGAAAACAGAATCTTTAAGGTCTTGTACCATGAAGAAGAAACTCCTTTCAAGCAGATGAAATATGATAATCGAGTTTTTTGAAGATTGATTGAAGGAGATTGGCTGGAAGATCGAACCAATTAATTGGTTCTTCAGAGTGGACCACCGCCATTAATTGTTTCTTGAAGCTTGAGTTTTGTAAAACTTAGAATAGTACACTGGTATGGCTATAAAAGGCTCAAAAATTTTATTCACATATTGATGGAAGTATTTATATATACATTCAATCATTCAAATAGGTACATCTTGATTGCGCTAAGAAAAAAAACAATAAGTAATTAGGTAAAGCCAAAAACAAGCCGTGTATATATCAAAAATACATCTTTATGATCAATAACTAGCTACATCTCGGATGTGCTGCAAAGTGATTGAAAAGTTAGGGTCTATTTTCTTATTTTTTATGTTATTTTAGTATAAATATTCGAGTTGAATTAGTGAAATAATTTCTTTTATAAAAAAATTAATAATAAAAAAATAAAATGAGGGAATTCATATAAAGAAATAATAAAGCTGGGGCTTTCTATTGGATAACGGACTGGATGGATTTAAATGATCCATTAGTCCGAAACTACAAGCCCAATATCTCTACCATACATGTAAGTCACAACAACAACAATAATAATAATAAATGTAGAGGAAGAAGTTGAAAGAAAAAAAAAAAAGTCACTTATAACATTTTCAGCTTTTTTAAGAAAAAATTAATAATAATAAATTGTGATGAAAGAATACTTCTAATATTTTCAGCTTTTTTAAGAAAAAATTAATAATAATAAATTGTGATGAAAAAAAAAATGTAAACATTGTTTTAAGTACAACTGGTAGACATTGTTGTGACTCATGTATTGCTGGTAGTAAGTTTGCTAATTAAACTTTGGAAGGACACAGACCTTATCTGAAAATTTCTTTAATTGTCTATATATACATTTTTATTTTATTTTATTAATCGGGTTATAGTAATTTATCTCATAGTGAAAATATTAGAGACTAGCTTGTTATCTACTTGCCTAAAATTTGAATTTTATAGTTCTCTTGGCTAAATCCCCTGAAGCTGCTGCCGTGGAGCAGTATGATTGTCTTGGGTGATTTTTTTTTTAAAAAAATAATATTATTACCAAAATTTTTGCGCACAAGTTATGGGCACGGTTGTTGTTGTTGTTTTTTTTTTTTTTTTTTTTTTTCAATACATAAAAGTTAATGTCAACCAATTTAGATTACAAAGAGAAGGATGTATATTATTTTGAAATAAATAAAACCGGCTTTAACCAATAAAATTTTAAGAAATTCTTTTATAATTGTTTTGCTTATTTTCAATAAAATTCAGAAGAGTTAACGCATATTAGAGTACAGGAGTAGGAGGTAGATTATGTTCAAAAAAATAAAACACCCTTTGACCTATAATTTAAATTTCTTTTATAATTATTATACTTATTTAAACAATTAATCAATAAGAACTGTGATTGACAATGGCATTATGGCAATCATCAAAATAAATAAACAAATAAACAAGCAAAAAAAGCAACTCCAACAGAGCAATATCTAAATTATCAAAGAAAATATAGTACTACTACAAGTTCTCTAATTCATCCCACCATTCCAGGACCCATATCAGAGTGAAACAACCCACAACTGAATCAAAACCCAGAACTGAATCGATACCTACAAGGATAAAATCTTTCAATCGAATCCGAAAATGTGATGTACATAGAATTTTCATCCTATTCCGGAAATTCACAAGAAGATATTCATATGGATTTACATCTGAAAAAAGAGCTTGACCCTTCAAATTCTCCATCTTTACCCATCTTTTGCCCCAATAATCCAGCTTATACACATAAAAGTGATTGCTAATAGGGCGGCGTGTACCAGTATTTGTAGCAACAACCTGTAAGAGATACAAAAAAATCTCACCCAATGATTCTGCCAGATCGAAAATATAGTGTAATTCGGCTCCATCAAAATTTCAAGATGGATAGGACAAAAAGATTGATTTTGGCAACGGAATGATCTATGTCATTCATATGAAACTTGGTCGGTGGGAGTTCAATTTTTGATCCTGAAAATGGATTGACAAGACATAAATTGGCTTTGCCTATTCCATGGAAAATTATCGGCCAACCATATGAGGATTGAAGGAACCAAGGTTCCTAAATCCCTTCATACACGTTTTTAAAATTATAAGCCTTTTGATCTGCGAAATTGAAGAAGAGGGTTTTGTCAATCATGAGCCATGGAGATTGAGAATACGGAGATTGAAATATAGGACTTTGCAGCTTAGACCATGATGAAGGAACAGCTTTTGACCGGAACAATTCGAGCCGACCAAGCTTTTTGAGGATTAATTCGAAAATTTTAGTTGGAAGCTCTGAGCTTCCATTGTTGGTAACTTTGGAGGGGAAAAAAAAAATCGAGAACAATTTTGAGGGAACTTTGAGCCAGATAAAACAAGAGAAGATCATTTATATATATATATATATATAATGATATATAAATATACTCCAGAGTTTGCCCTATTTTTAATCAGGTTTTAGTGATATTCGTATATAAAAATAAGTGAACCCTTTAAATGGTATAATAATACTTATCATTTTGTAATTATTTTGGAAGATTTTTTTTTTAAAAGAAATTATTTTATTAGATTAGTTGATTCCTCTAACAATTTTTTTTTTTTTTTTTTGAGTGGATCTCTAGCGTTATTCATAATACAAATTACAAAGAATGGTCTCTCCTCTTGTTTATATCATGAGGAATATGATAATATTCATATATGGAAACAAATGTAAACATTTGACCACACATATGTTTATAATTTTTTTTTAATTATTATTTTTAGTTTTTTCAAAAAAATTATTATTTGTAGTTATTTGAAAAAAATATTATTTCTAGTCTCGAACCTTTTTTTGCTTTTTTTCCTAACTTTTCATGGCAAATATATAAAGGCTTAGGTATCAGTTTATCCATATGTATATGCTTGTTGTGGACTTTTTTCCTTTTTAAGTTATTTATAATCAAATTGTAACATCCCGTCCCGAAGTAAGTTGGAATTTTCTTATGTTAACCAAGATTGACCAGGTTTGACCGTCGTTGACCGAGAAGAGTCAAATTTTGGACTTTTTGACTCGGTAAGTATTTTAGGTTGACCAAGACACTATTGCAAAGTACGTATCGACTCGAGTCCGTAGACTAGTAGCACGTAAAAAATGGAGCTACAGTTTGAAAGTTATGAGTAAACTAAGTTGAGGTCCGAACTGTCCGAGGGTGTCAGAGTTGACTTTTTATTCTTATAAAATTGAGATTTGATTTATGTATGGTTGTGAAGTATTTGTCGAGGCGAGTTCATAAATTAGTGGCATGTCTAATTTGGACATTTTATTAAAAAGTTATGGACCTGCAAAGTTTTTCGATTACCGTATTATTTTAATATTATTTTGTAAACATGTGAACAGTGTGCCACTTGTCACCCAAAAGGATGCACCATTTGTAGCATTATAAAAGTTCCACGTGTCAGCCACAAGTAAATATTATATTATTATATTATTTATTTTATTTATTTATTTTCTTTCTTTCTTCATGTGGGAAAAAATACACCCCCCTCCCCCCCACGGGGCCCCCTCTTCTTCTTTCTTCTTCCTCTCTCCCTCCCATCGATCTCTCCTTGCTGCATCTTTTCCGACCGTTGGACGGCCACACGTGCCAGATAGGTAGAAAGCCGGTGGAAAACCCGGCCGGTAACCGGAAGGACAAGGCCGAACGTCGCTAGACGCATCCGAATCGGGCCTCCATCGTCGGTGACGGCAAGTTGGTTTTCCGGCGATCCGGCCATCACTCGACCAAATTGATACTCCTTTCTACTATTTTCGGACCCTCTAAGCTCAATTTTGAGATCCATTCAACTCAATTCCTTATTGTTTGAGAGATATGAGCAGTTGAACTTTGACTGAAACTTTCCGTCCATTTTCCGGTCACTGCGGGTCAATTTGAGCCCAACGGAAGTTGGCAACGTATTTCTCGTCTCTTTAGCTTTCTATTGGTATATCATTTGCAAATTATGGTAGAGTATTTTGAAAGAGAACATTTTTGAATAAAATATTATTATTTTAATAAGATATTCTGAAAAATGTCTGTTTAATATTTAAATAATTATTATTTATATTGAAGATGTCAAATTGTGCTGAATTGAATAAATGTGGTTGGAACGATATTTAGTATGAATTGGTTTGTAGGTTGAGGAATTAATTATATTAAATTATTAGGATAATATATATATATATATATATATATATATGTGTGTGTGTGTGTGTGTGTGTGTGTGTGTGTGTGTGTTTAATTATTTAATTATTTATGAAATTGAATTGTTGTGGAAGAGATTAATTTTATGAGATTATGGTTTAATATTTCTTAAATATATTGTTGATTTAAATGTTGAGATTTTATTATGTAAATGCTGCATTATGTGATTTAAATTCCATATGAATTTTTATGCATCTTTTATTATTAATTCATTGAAATATTTAATCTGATGTATTTGATGATGGATTACAAGAGAGCATGAAATTTTATGAAACTGATAAAGGTGTACGATTTGATTATATTTTCTCAAAATTCAAATTTTATAATATTATAAATTTTATTGATTTTCGATGCACCATATAGTACTGGTGTTCTGTAGTTATGGATGTGATTAGCACGCTGGTGGAGTGTGATGAGTGCGCAGGTTTGTACTCTTCTGTAGTTGCCATCAGATCGAGGGTAGAGAAGTTTGATATTGGCCATAGTCGCCCCCTTCTATTGTTAGGACCCGTACAGAATTCCTTCCCAAAACCCTAGACAAGCCCTGATCCCAAAGAAATACCATCGAACCTTCCAACGGAAAATTCGGCAGCACCTCCCCTAAGGGTAGGACTTACCACAAATTCCCTATACTGAAAACACACTTCTATAAACATCCCCTTATTCCTCCCACGTTACTATAAATTGATTCCACAAATGTACAGCACTTCAAAGAACAGTAAATCAGTGCATAAATAATAACTACATGTCCAATACAGTATACAGAGCATTATACAAATGAATATGGAATTTATACAATGACAGATAAAGAAGTAATACAAGATGGAGAGGAAAAATGGAAGAAATACTTCTTGCACTTTCGGCAACGAACTGAGACGTTGGGCTCGCCCCGGACGATCAACGTTTCCCAACCTGGACCTAAGGAACGGAATTTAAAAACATGAGATGCTAATCATCTTAGTGAGTGACCCTATCTACTGAACACCTTTAATATTAATAATATAACAAATAAAGGAATTTAATTAATACCAACAATTAGATAAATAAATAATAAATAAATAATTGAAGTAATATTTTCTCTCAAAACCCTCACTATTCACTCCGTTGGAAATGTTCCCCTTTTAAAACATTTTCACAAAACCCGATATTCGTACTTCCCGAAAACCAAGGGATCAATTAATTTAATAAACAATAAATAAATACCCCAAATATAAATAAAATGTAGTAAATTATAATAAATAATTTTTGAACATTTTGGGGTTTGAAATTTCTATCCGAAAACTTATACTTGACGCACCACACCATATACCAGTGATGCCCTCCGATACCCAGCGTCCCGAGCACCGACTGGCGGGAGATTAAAGAGAGAAACTTGCATACGGCACTTCGGCATCCCGATAGTACCGCTGCTGAAACCGTCATCCCGGCCAAGGAGGGGGGCGGCTGATGCGCAATATATAAGACTTGCCTACCCTCGATCCAATGGCAACTCACGGGAGACATAATACTTGCGCGCTAACCACATATACACCGGAACACCAATACTGTATGAGTGCGTCTAAAATAATTATTAAATTAATTATTACCGTACCGATTTTTCAAAAATTACCGTGGGAAATATACCAGTTTTCAATTTCACCATCCCACATATTCCTTTAACATACCCGGTACGAAGCCATCGATAACAATGTAAAAATAATTTTTCTCGTAACACAAGGTTAAACAAATAATATACCACGGGCATAATTATAAAATTCGAAACCACCAATTTAAACAAATAATTTTCTTAAAATATTCAAACCAATTATGCCCAAAAATAATATAAAATCCAGACACAATGAATTACTAAAAATACTTGCTCATGTGTAATAAATACAATTAAATCACAATAAATTAATAATCGGGAAATTCTTAGTAACCCAAAATTCCGTTTAGCATCAATGGGAAAATATATATATATAAAATAATATTTTTTTTTCGATTATATTTAAATTCCACCACATGAGCATAATTTCCAGATATCAATTTAACAACAATTAAATATAATTAATTACCCCAAAATAGGTTTAAAGGTGGGTCACTCACCTGGAACATGCAATTAAACCATGATCTACCATGGGATCAATTCCATGACACACACATGCTCCTAGAACACAATTCACACACAATCAAATAAATTAATATTTTATTCGGGTAAATAATACCCGGTACCCGGGGGGTCTAACACAAACGTTAACCAAAATTGACAAATTATATGTCTATGGAAAGCTTGTGAGATGAGGATCACAATACCGACCTCTATTGAGTTCAATTCGACCAGCGGTGGCCGGAATTTGGCCGGAAAGCTTCGGCTCGGAAACGGCGAGAATCGCCGAAAAAACTTAACCCGCCGCCGCCGACTTCACCGGCCCAATCTGGGCACGTCCGGCGGTGTCTGGCCGGGAAAATTGGAGGTTGGGGTCGCGGGGAATTGGGATTCACCTGTGGCCGGTGCGTGTCACCGTCCGGCCACTAAAATCTGGCCAAAACGGTCGGTCAAAGAGAGAGGGGGAGAGAGTCAAAGGAGAGAGAGAGAGAGAGAGAGAGAGAGAATTCATTGCTAGTGCTTGACGGGCTCGGGGAAGAAGGAGAAGGGAAGGAAAGGAAAAGAAAAGAGGAGAAAGGTGTTTTCCCACGTGGGGAAAAGGAAAAAAAAGAAAAGAGAAAAAGAAATAAAAAGAAAATAAATCAAAAAAATAATTAAATAATATTAAAAATAATATTATTATATAAAATAACAATAAAATAATATGATATTAAACACGGTTGACTTGTGGCATCTCAACATGGTGACACATGGTCACATTTATTAAGTCACACGTGGCACATCGTTACACGTTAAAAATAATATTAAAATAATACAGTATTTGAAAAACTCTACAGGTCCATAACTTTCAAACCACATGTCCAAATTGGATGTGCCGCTAGTCTACGGATTCGTATCGATGAGCACTTCACAACCATGCATGAGTCAAAGCTCAACTTTGCATGAATAAAAAGTCAACTCCTGCACCCCTTGCCAGTTTAGACCTCAACATGTTTTGCTCATAACTTTCAAACCGTAGCTCCTTTTTCAACATGCTACTAGTCTACGAACTCGTGCCAACGTGTACTTCGTAACGGTAACTCAGTCAACCTAGAATTCCAACCGGAACAAAAAGTCAACTTTTGAGCCCTTTTGGTCAACAGTGAAAGTCAAAATCAACGCTCAACGGTCAACCTCGGTCAAAGTTGGAAATTTTCCGTTGTACTTTGGGACGGGGTGTTACATCTATGGTCGGGATTGAGTTTTTAGCATCGGCGCTACTGGAACGCCAAGGCGGCTTGGATGCCGATTTTCTCTCTTTAACCCCCCTGTCAATCGATGCCTTGGGACACTGGGCACCTTTGGGCGCCACTGATATATAGTATGAGCATCAAGTATTTTAAATATAGATATATATATATATATATACATATGTATGTCATGTTATACTATGTTTTATATACCACACCGTACGGGGTGGCGATCCGATGTGGTCCATGTAAAGCTAGCCTCGTATATATGTTGCTTACGAATCCAGGCGATTGGATGGCCAATTTAGGCAACCACCTCGGACTGTATGGGTAGCAGAGTAGCGGCGACAGTTGGAATCATGGATCGCACAGTATGTTAGATGGTATTGTATATATCTCCATTACGATTGTGCACATTTTATTATGTGTTACAGATTTTAAGATAATATTTTATCTTATGCTACTTTGTCTATTGTGATCTGATTTCTTACTATTGATTTTATTATATATTCTTATTATTATTAATAAATTTTATCATCATTATTATCATACGGTAACTTTGAACAAGTATTACAACTTACGGGTGAGAAAGATAGCCCTTGAGCAGGTGAGAATATTATTAATAAATTTTATCATCGTTATTACCATATAGTAACTTTAAACAAGTATTACAACCTACGGGTGAGAAAGATAGCCCTTGGGCAGATGTGGTTATGTGATAGCCATTGGACAGGTGTGTTTATGTGATAGCCCTGGGCAGGTGTGGTTATATGATAGCCCTTGGTAGGTGTGATTATGTGATAGTCATTGGGTAGGCGTTATGAGATCCCACATCGGTTGGAAAGGGGAATGAAGCATGCCTTAAAAGAGGGTGTGGATACATTTCCCTTGCGACGCGTTTTGACAAAATCGTGCGGGTTGGGACCAAAGCGGACAATATCGCATGTGGGTAGACTGGGCTGTTACAGGTGTGGTTATGTGCTAGCCATTGGGCATGTAACACCCGTACCAAAAAAATATACATGATTAAACAAGTTTGACCAAATTGACTAAGTTTGACCAAGTTTGACCAAGTGAACAATATATGGGTTCAAATTAACTTTTTCAATAGCCAATATGTTTGGTTTGACTAAGGTACCATTGTGTAGATCTCATCGATACAAGTTCATAGACTGGCGGCACGCCAAATTCTGAGTTACGAATATAAAGTTATGGTTCTGAGAAGTTTTAAGCATAAGTTTTAAATCAATGTTCAAGCCAGTCCCCAGTCTTTATCTTTTAGTGACTCAAGGCTTTATATAAGCCTAGGTAAGTGTGTCAAACAGGAAACAAAGCCCAAAATACCCATTTCTTCTTCAAAACCCGAGAAATTCTCTCTTTAGACCCGTGGGTCCAAACTGGGTCGTTTCGACCCGTTTACCGTCGAACCGGGTCACCACCGTTTTGCCCATTTCTGGCCAACCACCACTTACACGCACCAGCCAACTAGAAAGGTCACTTGAAGGCAAGCTCAGCCGTAAAATTTCACGGCAACAGGCGGCCGAATGCGCCCAGATCGGGCCGGTGAATTCCGCGGCAGCCGGCGAGGTGGGTCGCCAGATTTTCTCATTTTTTGGCCGTTTCAAGCCAACCCATACAAATTTTCCACTATTTTCGACCCCTCTGAGCTCATTTCCGTGGTTATTTTGTCCAGATTCCTCATCGTTTGAAAGATCCAACAACGGGAAGTTCGGCCGACGCTTCAACAGTGTTTTCCGGCCACGGAAGGAAACTTTGGACCAAGATGAGCATACTGATGAGTTCCTTGTCTCTTGGGCTTTCCGTCAATATAACGTTTGTGAATTTTGGAGGTCGTTTGATAATTTTTCCATTTTTGGATCAATTAGTTAGTTTTCGGATAAGTTGGGGACTGTGTTTAGATAAAATTAGTCAAATTAGTTAAAATTGGAGTTGAATTAGTGAAATTGGATATTATTAGGACCCATTAGGTGGTTCGATTTTGAAATATTAGGCTTCGGATGAAAATCCCTAATTTTGGGTATCGAGTCCTAAGGACATGCTGTATAATTGGACTGCCTGGTGTCCAATTTATGCAATTTTGTAGTACTATAAATTATTTTGAGACAATTGGGTTATACAAGTGTCTCTGGTTTAGTTGTTTGGAGCCTGAGGAATATTTTATTATATTACAGGCACTCGAGTTGAGCCTGGAGGCGATCCTGTAGAGGAGCAGGCATGAGCATCTACAATACTGTGAGTGGTTATGAGTTTTAAAAAGGTTTTGGGTATATAGTATAATATATATATATATATGGTTTGAGTATTTTACTTATACCTATCGTTTGATTTGAATGTTCATTCTATGGATACACGAGGATCTGCTTTTACATATATGTGTTATCATTTTATATGACTTTTGTCAATATTTTAAATGTTTGGCAATTCTAATGAGTTCATGAATGAACTTGTGGTATTTAAATAATTTGGTATTTTGAATTGAGATTTTAAATCACTCTGGAAATTAATCGATTTGAGAAAGCATATTAAAAATTATATGATTTTAAGCATGTTCAAATATTTTATAAATTTTTAGATGCTTAAAATCGGTTTATAGCGAATATATTTCACTGTGGTATTTTTTTTATTTTAGTAAGAAATCATGATTTGAATTTTTTTCAAATATTTAGACAAGCGGTTAAGCGTGAATGTTAAATTATGATTTATAATACGGTAGGATACTATATCGGTTATTTTAAATTGATGTACCGTATAGTACTAGAGTTTGTTCAATATTATATTACAGTGCGCTGGGTTTACCACGGTACCGTGAGGTTGGTTTCATCCAACGGTTATCTATTATTACCACGGACTGTGAGATCGGGTTTATCCGACGGTTTATTATTATTACCACGATGCCGTGAGGTTGGTATCATCCAACGGTTTATTATTGCCACGGACCATGAGGTTGGGTACGTCCCGACGGTTAATTATTATTTCCACAACATCGTTCATATACTGAGAGTCGTGAGGTGGGTGTATCCCACGGTTTGCAGATTGGTACATCGTATGGTACATTGTATATGTTTATATATATTGTTGATTTACAAATATTGTGGTGAATTTTGCATTTTCATATTTATTTGGTGGAACTGTATTTATTATAGTTTATGCTCAAATGTTTATATCTTGATTTGAGACATTTCATAATATTACAATGATCGTTCATTCATACTTTTGAGCATCGGTTTTTATGATATTAATTGGGGTACAAGTTTGGGTTTTGTGAAATGATGTTTAAACAAGGAACTTTTCAAACAAGTGGAATGAGAGGTCTTGAGAGAAAGATTTTTCAGAAATAAATCATTATTTTTCTATTGTACTATACCACTTACTGAGATTTCTTTATCTCACGTTTTATTATTTTAAATTCGTTCCCTTAGGCCCAGGCAACTAGTAGCAGTCTACCTCACCCACAGCTTATCGTTTTGTTCCTTCCATGACAGCAGCCGTATTTATCTTTTCTTTACCTATTGTTATATTCTGGACTTATTTATTACTTATTTGTACTCATAGACTTTGTGGACAATGTTAGAATGCTCTGATTTTAAATATGGGACTCAATAGAGACCATGGTACTTATATGTGTAGTTATGGCCTGTAGCATAGTAGGCCAGTTGTGGACTTATTTATATATATATATATATATTGAGGTATTAATGTTAATGCTGGTGTTTGATTATCTACATTTTAAGGTGAGGTTCCATTGGATATTTTCTAGAGATTGACCAATGGGACCTCACTAGGCGGGATCACCCGGGAGGTCCTGGGAGGATTCCCGGGGCGGCTCCTATCAGTGCAGGTGTGGTTATGTGATAACCTTTGAATATGTATGGTTATACGTAGCCTTCAGATGAATTGTACTAATATAGTTATTATTATCATTAAAATGTTTACTATTATTATTGTTGGTGTGGTAATTGGTTTGTACACCTTTTTCTATATTACGTATTGACATATTTGTAAAACGACATTTGAAATGTATTTGAAATTCGCAACACTAAGTGGGTGGTGTGGGCGGACGAAAATCAATGATGGTATACTCTGATTGTCTATTTACTAAATTACTTCCATTGTATAAATATTTTATATAAATTGTTATCGAAGTACTGCTATTGTGGAAATTATTGTAGTAAGATGGGAAGGATAAGGTGGTACCATATAGGAGTGCATTTTCGTGTAGATAAATTTTGGGCATGTTTTACTTTAAAGGGAGATACTGTTGGATTTTCTATAGGACGGTCCGATAGGGTCTCCCTGGGATTAGGATTTGTCTAGGGTTCCAAGAAGGGATTTTGGACAGGTCCTGACACAAACACTTGGCTTTTTGAAAAAAGGAAAAATTCTTTTGCCGTAAAACACACCTACAAATCAATATTAGAGAAAAACATAATAAAGAAGTGATAATTCACCTCCTATTAGTTCAGAAAAATAGTAGTTTAATTTGGTACCAAAGTCAAAATCTTTGAAATCCAAAGTTTGAAATTCAACAACTCTATTTAAAAATTAAAAACAACCATGGCGATATCTCACATCATCACCGAAAGTTAGGAACAATCCAAAAACACGCTAAATAATCAAGATCTCCTGTACTGTAATCATTCAATTTCAAACAAGGCTTCATAGTTTTTTCTTCAAAGTTATAGACTATAAATCAACAAGGATGAAATCTTTCAATGAAATTCAAAAAATGTGATGTATGTTAAATTTTCTTCCCAATTTGGAAATTCACGAGCAAATATCGATATGGATTGGTTTATATCTGAAAAAGAAGATTAACCTTTAAAATTCTCCACCTTTACCCATCTTTTGCCACATTAAACCAGCTTATACACATGAAAATGATCACTGGTATGGCGTTAACCAGTAAATGTAGCAACAACCTGTAAGACATATAAAATCTCTTACCCAATGATACTGCCAAATAATAAAGATATTACAATTTGGCTCCATCAAAATTTCCTTCTGGCAAATAATCAGGAGGTTTGACACATTCACTATCTTTTTAGGGAAAATTATCATCAAAGTACCAACTTCGACTGTGGCATTTCTTTGAGCCGAGAACCTACAAATATATACTTAACTGACAATGTAATTGCCTAAAAGCATAAGTATTTTTTTCCCCCATATTAGATTTGAGTTTCTTCCAAAGGAGAAAAAATATATATATATATATATATATACATATATATATATAAGATTTAAAATTTTAAAAAGTAGGAAAAAATATAAAATAATCAATTAACAATTACACATGCAAAATTAGCAGGTCTCACTTATAATGATAGGGTGACAAATCACAAACTTATACATATATAATTTTGAATTATCATGTACCCAAATAAATTTTAAATTTTAAATCACCAGCAATGATTTTGATCACTTATGTTATAAATATGTTCCCAGCAAAATATTATGTTATATTATTGACCAAAAATAGCATATTTTATCTCCACATATGTAAAAGACTTCTCCATTGTGGCTTGATCTTGTTGGACAAGATTTGTTGTGCTAGCATGACCCATTTAAATAATTGATCATTCGTGTCACAATCAATGTGGGCAGATGTGGGGTACTTGTAAACTACCTGGTGTCCAATCCCACATCATTCTGATATAGATTAGAAGATGATTCAAATAAAGTAATAGTCACTCTCATAATGTCAAAGTCTTTTCAGAGCGGTTGGCTTCAGGGTTCGAAAGAATTCGGAAGTTAAACTGCTCAGGCAAGAGTAATTTAAGGATAAATGACCTCGTGAAAAGCTTTAAATAAAAAAATCTAATACCAAGTGTGTGGTTAGATTAGAGACAATAACAGTAAAGAGTAACAGATCTGTCAATGGAGATGGGATGTTACAAATGATATCAAAACCTGTACCTGATTGAAAGTGTTCCAGCAAGGACGTTGAGTGCTAAGGGAGTGGGGGTGGATTGTGATGATCAGTGTAACACCCCGTCCCAAAATCGCACCGGAATCCATGCACGTTGACCGAGGTTGACCGTTGACCATTGACCGAAGGGGGTCAAAAGTTGACTTTTTGACTCGATGGGAATTTCGAGTTGACCAGGGTACTGTGGCGAAGTGCACGATGCCTCGAGTTCGTAAACTGGTAGCACGTCGAAAACGGAGCTACGGTTTGAAAGTTATGGACGAAACAAGTTGCGGTCCAAACTGTCCAAGGGATGCCGAAGTTGACTTTTTATTTATGGGGAAATGAGCTTTGACTCGTGCATGGTTGTGAAGTGCTCGTCGATACGAGTTCACAGACTAGCGGCACGCTCAAAACGGACATCCGGTTAAAAAGTTATGGACGTTTGAAGCTTACCGGATACCGTAATATTTTAATGTTTTTGGGTCGATCAACAGTGAAATGCCACGTGTCAGCTTCTGATTGGTCCACGTGGCATGAACAGTGTCACACATGGGTTTTTATTTGATAAAATTCTCGGGGAAGAGAGAGAAAGAGAGAGAGAGGATCCGCCGGCCACCGAAATTTTTCCACTGTTGCGACCGAGTTACTGTGCACGCACCGGCCAGCAAGGTTGCCCTCCCCATTTTCGGCAAAACCTCCAAGTTTCACGGCGAACGGCCGCCGGACGCGCCCGGATTGGACGTCCGAAGATCGGCGGTGAGTTTTTCCCCTCCACCGCCGGCCACCGCAAATCGACCCACTTCAGGCCATTTTCCGGCCACACGTGCCGTACACCCTTGATCCTCTCCTCAAGTCCGGCCGACCCACCAAAAAGCACGGCCATCGGACCACCGATGCGCCGGGATTGGAGCGTTTTCCGGCAAGGGGCCGGAAAACTTCAAACTGTGATTTCTCCGCCGTCCGACCTCCGTTTTGCTCACCGCCGGTCCCGTTGGGTTGCTCTCCTCACGATCTACAAATCTGCAAAATTTCACCAACGGACTAGAGCTGGCCGCCGGCGACGGTTGCCGGTGACCGCGGCGGCTCACCGGAAAGTACTGTTCCGGCGAGTACCCAGTTTTTCGGCCAGCTCTAGTCCGTTGTGTTCGACCTTCTGAACCCGAATCTGGCTTCCGTTTCCACCAATTCGCGACGGTTTGGGAGAATTGCGGAGCCGAAACTCGAAAAGCTTTCCGACGAGATTCCGACCCCGTCGGGTCCGATCACCAGAAAGTAAGACCGAATCTGTGATCCTCATCACGCGAGCTTCGATTCGGTATATAACTCGTAACCCTTTAGATGTCGTTTGGTGTTCGCTCCCCGGGTACCCATTTGGGAATTACCCGAATAAAATATTAATATTTTTGGTTGGTGCACTGTGGTTGTTTAGGTGCGCGTACGAGTGGTGGAGTTGATCCCGAGAAGGATCTTAGTTGATTTGCGTGCTCAAGGTGAGTGACCCACCTTCAAAAAATTATTTTGGGCAATTAATTATATTTAATTGGTATTTAATTTGGTATTTAAATTATGCTCATGTGGTGTGGGTTATTTATGGTTTTATTTTGGTTTAATTTATTTATTATGCATGAGCATAGTATGTTTCGGTAGTATTGTACATGGTTTTCAGTATTAATTTTTCGGGGCATAATTGGGTTAAATATTTTACGAAAATATTTGGTTATATTTTATAAATTATGCCCGCTGTATTTTTATGGTTGCATCTCGTACTTCGAGAAAATTGTGGTTTGTTGATTATCGCTGTTTCGTACCGGGTTGTTGAATAAAAATATGTGGGATGGTGTTTTGTGAAAATTTGGTATACTTCCCACGGTGGTTTTTGGAAAAACGGTACGGTTGGTTATTAATGTTTATTTTTAGACGCACTCATACAGTATTGGTGTTCTGGTGTATGGTGTATGGACACGTGGTAGCACGCGGTTATTATGTGGTTTAGCGTGCAGTTATTACTTCACCCGTGAGTTGCCATTGGACTGTGGGCAGGCAAGGTTATTGTTGCGCACAGCCGTCCCCCTCCTTGGCCGGGTGATGGTTGTAGCAGCGGTACTGTCGGGACGCCGAAGTGACCGTTGCAGGTTTCTCTCTTTAACCCCCCGCCAGTCGGTGCTCGGGACGCTGGGTATCGGAGGGCATCACCGGTATATGGTGTGGTGCGTCGGTATAAATTGCAAATAATGGTTTAAACCCCAAAGGTGTTCAAAATTATCTACTATAATTTATTATATTTTTATTATATATATTGGGGTATGTTTTTATTTATTCATTGTTTATCAAATGGTTTAATCCCTTGGTTTTCGGGAGGTATGTACATTGGGTTTTGCGAAAAAGTTTTAAAAAGGGAACATTTCAAACGGAGCGATTGGTGAGAATTTTGAGGGAAATTATTATTTTCCAACCGTTATTATTATTTATTTATTAATTGTTGGTATGTGTTCTATTCCTTAATTGCTATTACTATTATTTTTATTATCACAAAAGGTGTTCAGTAGTTCGGGTTACTCACGGAGATGATTAGCATCTCACACTCTTAAATTCCGTTCCCTTAGGTGCAAGTGGTGGTAGACGTTCTTCCGGAGCGAACCAAGTTTTCCGCTGCTGTTGTGTTTCGAGAAGTACTTCTGTACTCTTTCATTTCAGTGTATTATTTCTTTTAGCCTTGTTGTATTTCTGTTGTTTAGCACTTCTTAAAGCTCTGTATACTATTGGGATACTTCTGTTTTATTTATGCACTGGACTGTTGTTGTTTTGAGAAGTGCTGAAATTTGTGGAACAATTTGTAGTTTGTGGGAGGAATAAGGGGATGTTTATAGAAGTGTGTTTTCAGTGCAGATAATTTGTGGTAAGTAAATCCCTTAGGGGAGGCTCTGCCGGATTTTCCGTTGGAGGGTTCGGTAGGGTTTCCCTGGGATCAAGGCTTGTCTAGGGTTCCGGGGAAGGAATTCTGGACGGGTCCTGACAATCAGTGTGGGTGGATGTGCGGCACCAGTAGGCTACCTGATGTCCACTCCCACATCCTCTGAGTATGGATTAGAGGATGATTCAAATATAATAATAATCACTCTCATAATATAGAGGTTTTTCAAGGATCGAAATAACTTTGAAGTTAAATATGCTCAAGTGAGAGTATCCTAGAATAAATGATCTATTAGAAAGCTCTGAACAAAAAACTTCATATTGAGTGTGGTAGCTGAATTGGGGCTAAATTGGAAATTAGGATGGATAACCTCCTGGGAAGCTTTGAACAAAAAATTTCATATCAAATAAGGTGGCTAAATTTGGGACAAAGTCCGTAATTGGAGGCAGGACATTAAAAATGGTATAAGATCCTGTATCTAATTAAAAGTATACCAGCAATGATTCTGAGCCTCAAAGAGAGTGGATTATGACGACTAATGTGGGCAAATTTGGGGCACTGGCATACTATTTAGTATCTAATCCCACATTGTCTAGGCATAGATAAGGAGATGATTCAAATGTAATAATAGTCACTTTCATAACACCAAAACTTTTTTAAAGTAGTTAGCTGCATGATTTGAAAAACTTTAAAATTAAACATGCTTAGGCGAGAGTAATTTAAATATGGATAACTTCCTATGAAACTCTGAATAAAAAAAATATCAACATATTTATTTATCATGCCATGTTTATGCTAGTCCATTTATTTATTGTACCATACCCATATTAGTATGTTTGTGTTCATGCCAACTCATTTTATATTTGTGCCAATATTTTTTTTATTTTTTAATTATTTATTGATTTAAATTATAAATTATATAACGTAAAAATAACAAACAACTTAAATTCTCCACAATAAATTTTTTTTATGATTTACTAGGCAACTAATATTTACATAAAAGAGGAAAAATTACACAATTATTTAATCACATAATTTTTAAGCAAAAAAAAAAAACTTTAAATAAAAAAAAAGTATGATAGTACAAACAACTACAAAATTTAAATTGTAAATAAAGATTAATTTAATAAAGCATTATAATGATTAGTTTGAAAAAAATAACAAAATAATGAAAAATATAAATAAATAAATATAATTTATTATCCAGGTCGGTCGTGTCATGAATTGGTATCGTATCTGATCTATCATGGACTCGTACCGTTTTTAATCAAGTACGGTCCATTACATGTTTCCATACTTGGGCGTAATATTGCACAATTTGTACCATTCCATGCATAGTGTACCCAATTTTAATGTGATGTGCTCGTACTGAACCTATGTTGTCTGGCCCATTTTAACGCCTCTATGCCGGACCATTCTTTGCAGGCTGCAACTCTCCTTGATATTTGATTATAAGTAAAGCTACACAACCAAGAGTCATATATTTTATTCTACGTTCCAAAAATATATATATATATATATATATATTTTACCTTAATTTGATAAATAGGAAATATGGATTTTTATTTTATTTTTTTGGCAGTAGGGAATTATATATCTCAAGTTTTTTTTTTTTTCTCTCTTTTAGGACATATAATTACATTTTTTTTTTTTTTTAATAAGGCAGTTTGGGACAGGTTTGTTGATGAAGTAAGCTAACAAACTTGAATAAAACCCACTTGGTTAACTCCAAAATGCTCTGAAAGTCAAAGGCGTCAAAAAGCTTTTATTAACAAGCTGAAAACCCGCCAGCTTCGCGAATACCAAATGGGCGGATAGCAACGTCTGTCTTCCATCGAAGAAGACGAGGTATTTAATTTTTGCATGAATTAAGGCATCAAAACGTTGCGTTTTAACTTTTAAGCAACAGCCTCTGACAAACTGAACAAACAAAACAAATTGAAACGAAACGACAACGTTTTAAAATAAGTGAAACGGTGCGCATCAGTAAACTGACAAATTTACCAACCAACTTTTAGCCAATCTTGATTGCACATGGCCATCCATAAATTCAGTGTGTTTCATAAATTGCACATGGTCATCCAACAGGGTAATATGGATCAATTTTACCCAATTAATTAATAGAAATTCTTTGGAACCTTACTTTTCTCTATGGTATACTCCAAGTTTTGGATCATTATAATAGTCATTTACCTTCTGAAGGATACAGATATATATTCTGAAAAAATCTCGAGCAAATACTAAAATCGATTAACTACTACCTAAAAAACAAAGCCTAACCTTCATATGTCAACCTTTTTCTCATCACCATAAACCAACCAATTTATATTTACCAAAAAATGATAATAAAAAAATAAAATAAACCAATCAATTTATAGATATAAATTTTCTCTCAAAAAAAACATTATAGATATAAATTTGTTGGGTTCTGAAATATACGCGTGTGGATCCCACCCAATAATTCCACCATGCAAAAACTCTGTTAAAAAAACGAAGTCTAAATTAGGATCTTCATGTATTCTTTAATTATATCTTCATGATTTAATCTACTAAAAAATGATTTCGTTTTTTCCAAGCTTTATATATGTAGTTCTATATTTCCGATTGAAATAGAATATTCTTTAAGCTTTTAAAATTTATTATCAAAAGGAGTTAAATTTAAGGTTTTCATTTAAATAAAGTAACCCATTTTTGGTTGGTTATAAAATAATTTTACTACTTATTAGCTTATTGAAGAAAAAAAAACTGGTAAATTCAAAAATTATGCATATGATATGATATAATCCACAACTTTGAAGTAACTTAAAAGAATAATTTTATCAACAAAGAACCCAGAACCATGATTTGCCAAAAAGAGAAAAGAATAGTACTTCTTGCTCACAGATAATAAATGACTACATAAGAAAAAGAAAATGACAAATTCAGCCAACAAATTTGTCCAAGTAATAAGTTATTTGTATCCCATCTAAATTGATCCTCAAGACTAAAATTTTGGCTCTTCACAACTCACCATAGTATGGACATGAACAATCTTTTGATGCTGAAAAACTGTTGATTACAAATTCATGTCAAAAAAGTAGTCTATGAAAGATTGTCCAACTACCCACTATATGATAGACTTGCACATCCCCTATAGCAAGTTTATATAAATACACATTACCAAAAGATCAGCCATGCACAATCCAAATAGGTGCTGAACTATATTCTCCCACGACAGAATGATGCTTTAAAAGATTTTTCTTTAAGTTGTATATTCCAAGATTAGGAGTTCCATTGATGTCATAATCTGCAAAGTATATTGAATCTTCTTCGCATCCTGGAAAATCTCGAGCACATAATGATATCGAATGGTTTCTACCTAAAAAAAGAGTTTGATGCCCCAAATTTTCTACCTTTTCCCATATTTCTTCAGTCCCCTCATTCTCCTTATTCTCCAACCTATAGACATAAAATTTCCGGGAACCCTTCCTATAAGCAAGCATTATCACTTGCAAAATATCTCCCAGTGATTCCACAATGTACATATGAACAAAACCAGAACAAAAAACTTGGCTACTAAAATCGTACAGTATGTACTTGCCACTAGGTTTAAGAGTAACAACCTTTTTGGGAAAATTAGGATTATTATCATTATTGAGAAAGTCCCAAATTTCTAGTATATGGTCGTTTTTTTTAATGCATAGAGCTGACCATTGTAGCATATTATATCCAAATAGCAATTGGGTAGCTTTTCATTGCCATGGTCACCGAAAGTAGTCCATGACTCGTCTCCTTGCCTATAGAATGCAAGGAATGCAAATCCTGCGTTGAATATATTATTTATAACAACAACAATAAAGCTTTTCGTATGTGATGGATTGGACAAGAGAATAGCTTTAGCATGATATTGTTTTGCAAAAGATGAGACGTAAATCGGCTCATTGAACGATGGAAGTCCGATTAAATCTCTTGTAAAAGGGTTAAGGAAAGATGGCTTATTTGTTTTGTCCAAAAGTATTAACCATCCATATGACGATCCAATACATCCATGAAAACCTCTGAACACGTTGTTGACCTTGCAAACTTGTTCTTCTCTAAAACTTAAGAAAACATTGTTGTCAACCTCTTTGTCTCCAAATGTTACGAAACGGCGAGAATCATGGTCGTCTTGTTTTATTTGGTTACTAGGAGGAAGCATGAGCCATGGATTTTGAAGCGACCGAGAGTAATGCAGAGAAGAAGTATAGGATTTTGGGGCCATTAACCAAAAACGACAAACAGCCTTGAAGTGGAACAAGTCTAACAAAAGAAAGCTTTTTGATAATTAGTTCCAGGAGCTCGATAAGAATATCTGACTGTTTTGATTTTGATTTTTGAGAGATTTTGGCCATTGTTAAAGGGCAGAGAAAAAAGAGGTGAAAAAATAGAGAATCAGATTGAAATTTATTAGGTTTATCATGTTTCAAATGTGTATATATATATATATATATATATATAGAGCAAGAAATTCTCACGAATTGCTTCAATCCTTTGAAATTTAAAAAAGCATTTAGAATTTTATTTTTATTTTTTATCATTCGTTATTAGGCTAGATTGGACTAAGCTATTTCAAATCTAGTCTAATGCCTAGCTGAAACCTTATTGAAGTGGACATAAAATAATCCAGTCAAATCCAGTTAAATTCTCACATCCGAATCTTCCTTACCAGTCATTGAATTGCTTTCAATCGTTGAGATTTGGAGTAGTATTTAGGGTTTATGATTTTTTTATTTATTAATTCCTCATATATGGAGATTTAAATATATATATATATATATATATATATAAATCAGTCCCTAACAGTAGAAGTACTAAACTTTATTATTCAGAAAAGAAAAGAAAAAAAAAAAAAAAAACAACTCTCATGTCCCAATAATTTTCTTCTTTTTTTTTTTTTTTTTTTTTTTATAAAATCTTCTGCCAATTGCCGAATCCCCAAAAAAATCATATTGGAATAAATAGATGAAAACCAAACCAAACCGTTTTTACCCAAAATAATAATAATAATAATAATAGTAAATATTTAAAAAAAGAAAAAAAAAGAAAAAGAAAAAAAAAAAAGAAGCAATGCATTACCACTCAGCGACAAAATACATAAATATGGCAGGCCCATTAATTTACTTTTGATCAAAACGAAGCCTTTGTTACTTATATATAAAGATCACCAGCTGGTTGACAGCATAGTTTACTTGTTTCATGAATGGCGGTGTTGTGCTTTTAGGGAGAATAGGATAGCAGGTTGCCACAAAAAGGAATGCTATCACTGCAATATGCAGATATTGCTCAGTGGCCATTGCCCAATGACATCCAAGTATCATCTCTGTTTCAAATTATTAAAAGAAGAGAGAGAAATAGAGAAAGCATAAAGCTTTTGTTTATGGCAAAACCCTGTTTTTCTCTCCAAAATCACTCTGCAAAGAAAACCTCTCTAATAGACGGAGCAAAACACTTTAGAGCTTGATAGTTGAGAAGGGAACAAGGTTCGTCTTTTCCTGGTATTTTTTTCTCACGGAAAATATTTTGATGAGGAACTCTTTTTTTATTGTTTTTTTCCTCACTTTTTTTAATTTTTTTAATTTTTCAAGTTTTTATTTTTCCTAGTAAACACTATAAGAGCTTCATAGGGAGGAACAAGATCCCACTTTTTCTAGTAATTTTTTCTTTCCCCGAAAACATTTTGATGAGGAACTTCCATTTTTTTTAATTTATTTTTTTATTTTCTGATATGCAGCTATTGTAACTTTCTTGATCTGCATAGTTCCTCTTCTTTTGTGATTGACCTTATTTTGATGGACCTTGGATAAGATCTGTTTGTTTCTTGCAACATATTGAATCTTCAAAACACAAATGCAGTTACGATATCACTGCAATATGCAGATATAGCTCAGTGGCCATTGCCCAATGACATCCAAGTACCATCTCTGTTTTAAATTATTAAAAGAAGAGAGAGAAATAGAGAAAGCAAAAAGCATTTGTTTATGGCAAAACCTGTTTTTCTCTCCAAAATCACTCTGCGAAGAAAATCTCTCTGATAGACAGAGCAAAACACTTTAGAGCTTCATAGTTGAGGGGGAAACAAGGTTCGTCTTTTCCTCGTATTTATTTATTTTTTTTCTCGGAAAACATTTTGATGAGGAACTCTTTTTTTATTGATTTATTTTTTCCTCATTTTTTTTATTTTTTTTTAATTTTTCACATTTTATTTATTTTTTTTTCTAGTAAACACTTTAAGAGCTTCATAGAGAGGAACAAGGTTCCACTTTTCCTCGTTAATTTTTTTTTCCCGGAAAACATTTTGATGAGGAACTTCTTTTTTTGTTTTTTTTTCTCAGTTTATTTTTATTTTTTTAGTTTCCCCACAGTTATTTATTTATTTATTTTTAATTTTCTGACATATGCAGCTAATGTAACTTTCTGATCTGCATAGTTCATCTTCTTTTGTGATTGACCTTATTTTGATGGAACATGGATAAGATCTGTTTATTTCTTGCATTGTATTGAATCTTCAAAGCACATATGCAATGACTTCACCAACAACCCCACCCCCCCCCCCCCCCCCCCCCTTTTCCAAATGTTTTATTATTATAATTATTATTGTAGGTTAATAATTACAGGGGAATAATTAATTAATTTCACATAGATCTCTATTGGCTTATTTTATGTGATTAAATATATTATATTCAAGCTCAACAATTTGCAATGAGTGAAATTTTGCTGTTTTGGAATTGATAATCTCGTCTTATCAATTTGTTTTTATTCATGATTTTTTAAATATATATAAAGAGAGTTTTGTTTTAATACTTACATACAGGGGATGTGATATTGTTCTTGCAACATAGAAGAGGCGGGTACCCCTGCTAGTAACCAATTTAATCTTCATCTTTTATTTTTTATTTTTTTTAATTTATAAAAAGAAAAGAATTTAAAAATCATTCTCACAATAGGAAGATTATTTTTCTTTGAAATTGGAGAGAAACATGCTTGCACATGGAAAATTGATAGAATTGAAACACTACTTGATTAGATCAATCATACAGTTTACTCTGCAATGGATTGTTTTTTTGGCATGCATCTCTATGAAAGGACTCAAAACACAGCAATAGAAATTTAACTTGGATTAATTAGTCATAAAGTTCCTATTGATCAGTTCTAGTTCATATTTTATTATTATTTTTTAATGGCATTATCATATATATGCTCATGTATATATGAAATTGATATTTTGAGGAATATTACATACTATTTAGTCTTGGATGTAACTGAGAATTAACATATACATACATACTTATTCTGAGAAATTAACTGGAGTATAAGAAATTGGTCACTCTATTACCGTGTCATTGGTGAATGAATATAGTAAAACTTATTTTTTCCATACATAGAGAGTAAACTTTTTACCTGGATGCACATTTTTCTAAAACTTGTATTATATATGACAGATTTTCAGGGGATCCTTGTCAACTAGCTTAGCGAAATTCAATGGCTGCTAAGCAAAGGAGTGGCGGGGAAAAAGTAGGGCCAAGCAGAAGTACAAATACTATTCATGAACCAAATTCTTCCAAGACAAAGCCGGTACCACAGTTTTTTGGATGATATTTCAATCCATCCTGGACAGCAAAAAACTGGTGATGGGGGTTCTTCTTTTGCTTTCATTTCTATGTTTGGTTTATGAGAAATGAATAAAGTAAGCGGAACAGAATATATAAACTGTCTTAATTGCTCTTTGCAGAAAATCCCAAAAAAAATTGTGCAGATTTATGGCAGGGGATTGTCTTTAATTGCTTCCATTTCTCTTCCAAATGGTAGCAAGTGGAAGCTTGGTTGGAGAAAGCTAGATTTCCATTGGCTGATGGATGACAAACGTTTACAAGACATTATTCTATCCGTAAGGGATACTGTTTAGTATTTAGATACGAAGAATTTTCAAAATTCCATGTTTATATACTCGATGCCAGCACCACTGAGATAGATTACTTGTACAATGATCAAAACAGTGTTGATTCTGAAGATCAAGAGGTGGAAACTGTAGATGATAATGAAAATGATGACAATGACGACAACAATGACGACAACGATGATGATGAGGAGGAGGATGTATGGGTAGAATAATGAACTAAGGACATCTCACAAAACATGGTCCAATGGATAGCGACGAGATTGCCACGTGTGAATTAAATAACACATCAGCAATAATACTGCGATGGTATAATATCTTGGGGGAAGGGAAATAACTCGGACTCGAAATAGTTCATCTGAAGTGCTCATCCAAGACTGTACTCATTCGAGGTAAATTATCCAAGGTAGTTCGAAATACGACAAAATCCGATGTAATAGTCAAATTACCAAGAAGAATTGCAAAGATTGAAACAACATTCGAATAAATATTGGGATTTTATTAATAAAGACCTTGAAGATCAGGATTCAAACGACTAAGGCAACAACCAAGATCCTCTCGGAAGAAATTCAAGTCAAATTCACACCGGGTCAATAGAACCCCCAAAATCCTCCTGAGAATATGCTTCAAATTTGTTCAAAACATATTCAAACTGTTATAAAGGTGACAATGACACCCTATTCAAGGTACGAAAAAATACACTCTTTCACCTCAACAAAATATATATTTTTGTCTATTTGTGGCCTAACTTGAGTATCAGAGTGCCTTTGGCCGATACCACAGCAGTGCCAAGGTAGCTTTGTCTCTTTTGTTCTTTGTTTTGCAGTTACACACATACATTGCAGTAGCATTATCCTTAGCTCATAGGTCAATCTTTTATTGAGTCAACACCTTGGCATGATCGTACCTAGTAAGAGATAATCTGCTCCATGCCAAGTTAAAGCTTCAAATTAGTGATGAAATAGATCAACCAAAAACAACTCAATAGGTATCCACAGAGAAAGAAGTCATTTGGTCCAGGCTAAACTAAACCGACAAACAGTCTCAGATTGAACAATAAAAATCATAAAAGCTCGATCTAGTGTGCAACCCGAAGGGTTTAACCAGACACAGTCGAGCATCAACAAAAAGAGTTACAATTCATGTCCCATAGAAAGGACATGTAGTCGATTATAAATGCTACAAAATATTTGGAAATAAGATTACGAAAGCCATTTTTCAAGGTTAGTAGATTTAACCTCGGCAAATGAAAAATGGCTACATTCCTGTCTACCAATTTTCCAATCTAAATTGAAAATTAAAGATTATACACTGATTGAATAAAAGTATATTGCAAATATCGGAACAAATATGTGAAACTCAAGGAACATTGATTCTTGTGAAACTCGAGGAACATTGATTCTCTGAATACCCGCCACATCAAGGTTTTCGTCTTCATCGATCAAGTTATCATTTGGAGTCCCAGAAATAGAAGGAACTGAGCCAGTATTGGTCATTTCTGTTTCAGGGTTAGCAGCAAGTTCAGAGTCCCCCATAGGAGTTTCATCATGATTCAGACCCCAAGTCTCCTCTCCACTTTCAATATCGGAAAGATTGAAAATGATATCACTCAACAAAGAAACATCAGGAGATGCAATTGAAGGACCCTCAATTGCATATTTTTTTCTTACACTCGCTCCAGCTGTGACGATATCCTTTATCGGAGTAGTTAGCCTTAATGAGACTTGCTAAGATCATGGCCTTTTTCAAATCCTTATAAAGTTTCAAGGCCTCAGCAGTCTTCACTTCTAGTGCTTCAATAGCATTCTCAGCTGTCACTATTTTTTCTTTCACATGCCTTTTAAGAGTCTTGATTCGAATCGCAGTTTATCCATCTCCTCTTCAACCTTATCAAGCTCTTCTTTAGCAACATTCAAAGCAATTTCAGCCTCATGGTTCTTCTAGGTCAAAGTCAAATTCAAAGAAGTTAACTTTTTCACGTTATCCTCTAGAGGTTTGACTTTATCAGCAGCCACAGTACAATTTTGGGCCATCAAATAAAGATGAGCGGCGGTTTATTTCATGAGCCCAGCAATATTATTGTTTGCCATCCTGTTCTCATCGTCAAGTGGTAGCATTGTTACAGTAACGTTAAGTAGATCCTGATCTGACTTGCTCATTGAAAAACCCTTGGGTAAAGTAATTACAACCTTCTTCCCGTTAGAAGACTCGGATTGAAAAATCCTTCAGAGGTTTCCGACACCCACCCTCAGATCTTACTCTTTTTAGAGGAAGAGCTTTCTCCCCTCTATGCATAAAAGAACCAACTAAGTCTGCCGAGCCAGCGGAAAGATTTGTAGATGTAACTTCAGTTTTGTCGGAAGCTCGAATAGAAGTCGAGACAGCCTAGCGTTTCTCACGTAAAACTTCTTCAACGTGAGATGTCTTAAGAGCTTCTTTCCTTTTTTGCGTCTTGGCTATCTTAGCTTTTTTAATCTTCTGAAGCCTAGATGGATCCATTTTAGCCATGACTCTCTCACTAGCCATGTGAAGACTAGCTTTCTTGAAATTTTCGGTAGTAAGAATTGTGGGTAAGAAAATACTTTCTACTGTTGCTAGCTGGATTGAAGCTGCAATTTGCTCCTCCGAATATTCTGGAAGAGTATTTAAAATAGGATCTGTGAAAGGGGAAGCATGTAATCAGAACCAAAGCAAGAGGTATCTGTATTTGGACAAAGACACAAATAAAGAGAAGTTCACCAAAATGAAAATTCCTATCCATCCTAACTGGCCGCCTCGAATCTAGGTGTGAAGTCCCACATCGATTGGAAAAGGGAACGAAACACTCCTTATAAGTGGGTGTGGATACATTTCCCTTGAGAGGCCTTTTAAAACCTTGAGGGTTGGGTTGTAAGAAGATTTTCCAGGCCCAAAGAGGACACTATCTCATGCGGGTGGTCTGGGCTGTTACAGATGATATCAGAGCCAGTACCTGGATCGGTGTGCCAGTGAGGACGTTGGACCCCAAGGGGGGTGGATTGTGAAGTCCCATATCAGTTGGAAAGGGGAACGAAACACTTCTTATAAGTGGATGTGGATACCTTTCCCTTGAGAGGCCTTTTAAAATCTTGAGGGCTGGGTTGTAAAAGGATTCCCCAGGCGCAAAGAGGACAATATCTCATGCGGGTGGTCTGGGCTGTTACACTAGGACCTCACAACCCCACTCGCCCGAAACAAAGAAATACTTCTTCTTCCAATATTTATCATCAGAAGAAGTCTCGGTGAATAATTTCTTATTTCAGCAGGCATGCAAGATATAACGGTGATAATTATGAGAATTCTCTCTTACTTCGTACCACAATAAGAGAGTATTTGTGTTCAGTTTAATGTTATAGAAATTAATCAAAATCTGGGTCGCTAAGAGGATACACCATGTGTTACGCATCAACTGACTAAGGGAAAGGTTGAAATACGAAAGGAACTCACGAATGAATGAAGGTAGAGAAAAACGAAAACCTAAGTCAAGAAAATATTCATACATGCATATATACCCAAGCCGGTTTAAAGCCGCACGTTCATCATTTTTAGCCAGCGATAACCTGACCGAATTAGGTATCATATATTTGGCTCGGATATTACTTAACTCATCTATGGATGTATAAACAGATTTAAAACTAGATGGATCGATTTTCTTACCCTTGACCGAAGGAAAGAATTCGTCTTCCTCTTCATTGTCTTCTAAATCTTCGGAGGAATTGGATCGTGAGTATAGTTAGTTTTAGTTTCAGCCCAAGAGGTGTATAAGTCATCACTAGAAGAAGAGGTGTCACTACTATTAACAAGGGGATCTCTGTACTTAGTAAAAGTTTCAGTATTATCTTTTGGATTCGACATTCTAAGCTAATGAGAGAGACAAATACACAACGCATAATGATGGAAAAGCAGAATGAAAATTAGAAAACTAACCAAGAAGTCAGAGGAAATCTTCAGAAAGCACCAAAGGCAAAAGCAATTTGACAAAGAAGGAAAGTAAAAAACTAAGGACCTATACCAGATTTTCTCCAGTCGGCATAAGTTGCAGGAAAGAAATATTAAATTTTTTGCTAGGGCTCCACAAAATTTTGAAGTACGAAATAAGAAGAAAAGCTCCTTATACCTTTTGTTAAAGTTTATGACCATCCTTTTCGCATCCAACGGTTTAGAGTGAAAACATTGTTTCCAAGAAAGTTGAAAAGACATTTTGGATTTTTGGCGAGCATGTAGAAGTGAAAAGACACCAATAAACGAGGTGCCTTAGTGGGATTATAACTTTTATAAGTGACGTAGTCTTTCACTCACAAGAGTTCGGGGGGGCTAACTATATGGGTAGAATAATGAACTAAGGACACATTACAAAACATGGTCCAATGGATAGCGACAACATTGCCACGTGTGAATTAAATAACACATCAGCAATACTGCGATGGTACAATATCTTGGGGGAAGGTAAATAACTCGGATCGAAAATAGTTCATCTGAGGTGTTCATCTGAGACTATACTCATCCGAGATAAATTATTCGAGGTAGTTCCAAATACCACAGAATTCGATGTAAAAGTCAAATTACCAAGAACAATTGCAAGGACTGAAACAACATTCGAATAAATATGGGGATTTTATTAATAAAGACCCTAAAGATTAGGATTCAAACGGTTAAGGCAACAACCAAGATCCTCTTCGAAGAAATATAAGTCAAATTCAAATCAGGTCAACAGAACACCCAAAACCCTCCTGAGAATATGCTTCAAATTTGTTCAAAATATATTCAAACCGTTATAAAGGTGACAATGGCACCCAGTTCAAGGTATGAAAAAATACACTCTTTCACCCCAACAAAAATACATTTTTATCTATTTGTGGCCTGACTTAAGCAGCGGAGTACCTTTGGCCGGAACCACACCAGTGCTAAGGTAGCTTTGTGATCTCTTTCTTCCTTGTTTTACAGTTTCATGCAAACATTGCAGCAGCATTATCCTCAGCTCATCAATCAACCTGTTATTGAGTCAACACCTTGCCATATAAGCATTTTGGTTAGCTGGAAGCTATTTGAATTTCGACAGATGCATGTATGAATATTTTCTTGACTTGTGTCTTCATTTTCCTTTGCCTTTCGTGAGTTCCTTTTATATTTTAACCTTTCCTCTAGTTAGTTGATGTCTAACACATGGCGTATCCTCTTAGCAATCCAGATTTTGATTAATCTCTGTAACATTAAACTGAACGTAAATACTCTTTTATTGTGGTACGAAGTAAGAGAGAATTCTTAAGACTATCACCATTATATCTTGCATGCCCGCCGAAATAAGAAATTATTCACCGAGACTTCCTCTGGTGATAAATATTGGAAGAAAAAGTATTTCTTTGTTTCTGGCGAGTGAGGTTGGGAGGTCCTAGATTCGAGGCCAGTTAAGACGGATTGAAATTTTCATTTTGGTGAGCTTCTCTTTATTTGTGTCTTTATAAAAAATACAGATACCTCTTGTTTTGGTTTTAATTACATCCTTTCCTTTTCACAGATCTTTCTTTAAATACTCTTCCAGAATATTCGGAGGTACAAATTGCAGCTTCAATCCAGCTAGCAATAGTAGAAAGTCTTTTCTTACCCACAATTTTTACTACCAAAAATTTTGAGAAAGCTGGTCTTCACATGACTAGTGAGAGAATCGTGACTGATATGGATCCATCTAGGCTTCAAAAGATTAAAGAAGCTAAGAAGGCCAAGATGCAAAAAAGGAAAGAAGCTCCCAAGACATCTCACGTCGAAGAAGTTTTACATGAGAAATGCAAGCTGTCTTGAATTATATCCGAGCTTCCGAAAAAACTCAAGTTACATCTGCAAATCTTTCTGCTGGCTCGGTGGACTTGGTTGGTTCTTCTATTCGTAGAGGGGAGAAAGCTCTTCCTCCAAAGAGAGTAAGATCCGAGGGTGTCAGAAACCTATGAAGGATTTTTCAATCCGAGTCTTCTAATGGGAAGGAGGTTGTAATTACTTTTCCCAAGGGTTTTTTAGTGAGCAAGTCAGATCAGGATCTACTTAATCTTACTGTGGCAATGCTACCTCCTGACGACGAGAACAGGATGGCAAACAATACTACTGCTAGACTTATGAAACAAGCCACTACTCTTCTTTATTTGATGGCCCAAAACTGTACTGTGGCTGCTGATAGAGTCAAACTTCTAGAAGATAACGTGAAAAGGTTAACTTCTTTGAATTTAACTTTGACTTAGAAGAACCATGAGGCCGAAATTTCTTTGAATGTTGCTAAAAGAAGAGCTTGCTAAGGTTGAAGAGGAGATGGATAAACTGCGATTCGAATTCGAGACTCTGAAAAGGTATGTGAAAGAAAAAACAATTATAGCTGAGAATGCTATTTAAGCACTAAAAATGAAGATTGCTAAGGCTTTAAAACTTTCTAAGGATTTGAAAAAGGCCATGGTCTTAGCAAGTCTCATTAAGGCTAACTACTCGAACAAAGGATATCGTCGCAGCTGGAGTGAGTGTAAGAAAAAATATGCAATTGAGGGTCCTCCAATTGCATCTCCCGATGCTTCTTTGTCGAGTGATATCATTTTCAATCTTTCTGATATTGAAAGTGGAGAGGAGACTTGGGGTCCGAATCATGATGAAGCTCCTGTGGGGGACTCTGAACTTGCTGCTAACCCCAAATAGAAATGACCGATACTGGCTCTGTTCCTTCTAGTACTACGGCTTCGAATGATAACTTGATTACTTTTAATTTGGCGGATCCGAAGTCACCTATCATGATCGATGAAGACGAAAACCTTGATGTGGCGGCTGGAAATCCTAAGCTTGCATGATTTTTTTTTTTTTTGGGATAATGTTTGGACAAATTCAAATTTTGATTATTGTGTTTGTTGATAAACACAATTTGTAGCTTTTTTGTACTTGCAGATATATATTATCGTTATCTTGGTTTGAATTTTGAGTTATTGACTCCTTTATTTGCTTTAAAATTTAAACTCCTCTTGAAGCTGTTTATTTATAGCTAGTGTTGCCATGTCGAACTTGTCTAGCTTTTTTAACAAATGACTGGTTTCTGTTTTATTATTCAATCAAGCTTTTGATTTACCAAAATGCGATGGAGCTTTTTAAGAAGTTCCACATTTTGCTCTTGTGCTTGTTTGGATAATAAAATAATAACCAGATCTTTCAATTTGCGATCTTCTGCGAATAAATTTCATATAGTATATGGCACTTTCAAAGCTTGATTGGATAATAAAAATACTGTTAGAATGTTCTTTTGAAGATCATTGCTTCAGTTTCAAATGGCCCTTCTTCGAGTTTCACGAATATATTTTGAAGGAGGCTCCGAAGTTCTAAGTGTTTTGGGCGGCTCTTCTCTGAGTTTCATGGGTGTCATTTAAGAAGGCTTCGAAGTTTCAAGCATCTCAATTCTTCAGCAAGAAGAGATCCAATTGATAATTGGATCCGCTTATCTGCCTTAGGGTGGAAAATTTTTGTCGTTTGATCCCCGTAAGTGGTTCCGAGCAGCTGGTAAAATTGTATGGCATTTAAGTTGCTGCTGTTTTGTAGCTTTCCGCTTAGAAATTTGTCTTTTTGTAGAAGATTTGTAGCTTTTAGGAAATACTCATGCTTACTATTGTAATTGAGCATGCAAGCTAATTTTGTACCTTGATTTATTCATTAACAAAATAAAATCTTTATATTCATTCGAACGTATTTGTTCCGATATTTGCAACATACTTTTATTTAACCAGTGTCCGATCTATAATTTTTAATTTAGATCGGAAAGTTGGTAGATAGGAATGTAGCCATTTTCCATTTGCTGATGTTAAATCTACCAACTTTGAAAAATGGCTTTCGTAATGTTATGTTCAAACATTTTGTAGCATTTATAATCGGTTACTTGTCATTTCTGTGGGACATGAATTGTAACTCTTTTTGTTGATGCTCGACTATATCTGGTTAAACCCTTCAGGTTGCACACCAAATCGAGCTTTTATGATTTTTATTGTTCAGTCCGAGACTACTTGTCGCTTTAGTTCAGCCTGGACCGAATGACTTCTTTCTCAGTGGGTACCCATTGAGTTGTTTTTGGTTTATCTAATTCGTCACTAATTTGAAGCTTTAACTCGGCATCGAGTGGACTATCTCTTACAAAATATGAGCCTTGGGTCATCTAATTTTGGTCATTATATATAGGTTTTTTTGCTGAAAGCTTTCTCTCAAGATTTCTCATCCACTTTTTGAAAAGCTCCCCTTTTAAACCATTTCATAAAATGCATATTTGTTACACCAAAAAGTGTAATTAAACAAATAAAATTGTCCATCGAATAAGTCAACAATAATTAATTGTAACAATCAACACAACTTCCACAAATTTAATCAAGCATTAAGACTGTATGTTAAACATTTAATCCACCATTTTAAGTCTTAAACCCCCATGCGTATCTACGACCATGTATACCAACCATATTATTTACTAGGTACTACCATATGGTTCTTAGCATTTCAAGAGACCACAAGTTAGTGAGTGAAGGGGGAAAAAATTCATCACTACCTTTTAGCATTCTAAATGCATCGTGGTAGGAATCTTATCATGACTTTCCTAGGATTCCCTACTAGAACCTTAGGCTAGCCTTGATTTGAGAAACCACATCGGAAAGTCTATTGTAAATCCGACAACATTTTTCCTAAAATTGGACTTACCCTAGAAATACCCTATACAAAAAATATACTCTAAAGGTTCAACCGCCTTATTTCTCCCCCATTATTACACAATTTTTCTATAAGATTATAACAATCTAAAAAAAAAAAAAATTATAATAAAGGAATTAGGCACAAAATAATAATTAGTAATAAAGAATATCTAATGGATCAACACATCCACAATTCAATAAAAAATTATTTTAAGAAACAAAGGTAATACATATGTAGAAGTAATAATAATAATACATAGATATAGAAAGAAGAATTCTATTTCGGTTGCAGCAACGAAATAACATAGCCAGACGAACTCGTAATCGGACGGCCGATCCACTAGTTATTTGGATCTAGGGGAATAAATTTTAAAACAAGAAAAATACTAATGAGATTTTAATGATCTAAGTGAGTGGCACCCATCTAATCACCAACAATAATATTTGATAAACAAAAATAAATACTTAAATAAATAACTAAAACAGAATAAGTAAATAAAATGAATAAATAAATAATTAATTAGGAAATTAACAATTTTATAGTGGCTATGGTAAATTAAGAAATTTTAAAAAAAAAATTAGAATTATAGTTTTATCTCAAACCCTTACTAATTTATTCCATTTGGAAGATTCCACTATTTAAAATCATTTTTCACAAAACCCCATAGTTTTGTATCCTTGAATTTTAAATATTGTTTTGGGAAATTATCTTGGAAAAATTATTTTCAAAGTCCCAAACTTCGATTTTGTGACCTTTGATCATATATACAATGCATAGCGCTTATTATCGTGGAATATTATATCTCAAGCATTACATATAGCAAACCTCATCCATGTATAAATTTTTCCATGCAATAGAATGAAAATCTTCCTCTCTATAAAATTACAACTGAAAAGCTTTTGCTATGATAAGGATTGGACATGAGGATAGCTTTACGAATATAATAATAATTTCTCTTGTCCATACAACATTCCAAACCATTTTGGACTTTAATTAACACTTACCTTGAAGAATGGAAGTTCAACTTTAGATTTTGATAAAGGATTAAGGAGAAATAAATTAGAATTTTTATGGAGTATCAACCGTCCATGCATACGAAGATCCAACGCATAAAAATTCATGATCAACAGCTTCGAACAGGTTCTTGAGTTTGTATACCTTTTTCTCTTCGAAAACCATGAGGAAGAAACTGCTTTGAAGCGGAGGATGTCGACCAAAGGAAGTTTATGGAGGATTAATTGGAGAAGTTCCGTTTGAAGTCTTGAAGCTCTGATTCCAATTTGTGGTTCCGATATTTCAGTCATTGCTTGTGATATGAGAAGCTTTTGAGTTTCTACTTTGTAGAGAGAACGAAAAAATAAATAAGTAAATAAAATTAGAAAAATCCTAATCTTTTTGAAGAAGTTTTGTTGGAAAATATGTGAATGAACGCCGATGAAGTTTTGTGGCGCTAGATAAACAAGATTTAAGTAATTAATTTCAATTGTTACTAATTAATAATATTACACAGGTCTATGGAAACAAAGCACCCCAAAGAGGCAGGTGAAAACAGAATCTTAAGGTCTTGTACCATGAAGAAGAAACTCCTTTCAAGCAGATGAAATATGGTAATCTAGTTTTTTGAAGATCGTTTGAAGGAGATTGGCTGGAAGATCCAACCAATTAATTGGTTCTTCAGAGTGGACCACCGCCATTAATTGTTGCTTGCAGCTTCAGTTTTGTAAAACTTAGAAGAGTATGCTGGTATGGCTTTAAAAGGCTCAAAAAATTATTCACATATTGATGGAAGTATTTATATATAGATTCAATATATCATTCAAATAGGTATATCTTTATTACACTAAAAAAAAATAATAATAAGTGATTGGGTAAAGCCAAAAACAAGCCATGTATATATCAAAATAAATCTTTATAAATAACTAGCTACATCTTGGATGTGCTGCAATGTGATTGAAAAGTTAGGTTTTATTTGTTTCTTTTTTATTTTATTTTGGTATAAATAATCGAGTTGAATTAGTGAAATAATTTTTTTAATAAAAAAATTACTAATAATAAAATAAAATGAGGGAATTCATATAAAGAAATAATAAGGCTGGGGCTTTCTATTGGGTAGCGGATTGGATGGATCTAATTGGATCCATTAGTCCAAAACTACAAGCCTAATATCTATACCGTGTAAGTCTAAAACAACAACAACAACAAGAATAATAATAATAATAAATGTAGAGGAAGAAGTTGAAAGGGAAAAAAAAAAAAATTTACTTATAATATTTTCAGCTTTTTTAAGAAAAAATTAATAATAATAAATTTGTGATGAAATAAAAAAAAGAATGTAAACATTGTTTTAAGCGCAACTGTTAGACATTGTTGTGACTTGTATTGCTGGTAGTAAGCTTGCTAATTAAACTTTGGAAGGACACAGTCCTTATTTGAAAATTTCTTTAAATGTCTATATATACATTTTTTATTTTATTTTATTTTCTTTTATTAATCGGGTTATAGTAATTTATCTCATAGTAATTTTATTTTATTTTATGTTTCTTCAGGTACGTTTTTATTTTCTTCTTTCTTCCCACAGTTTCTTGATTTTCTATGTTTGTTTGTGTTTCTGATTCTATTGATTGCTGCATCTTATTATTATTATTATTATTTTTATTTGTGTGTTTCTTTCTCGTAAACTTTTACTTTTTACTTTCTTCCCACAGCATCTTGGATTTTCACATGTTTTGTTGATTCTATGAATTTTTTCTTTTTGAATTTTCTCTTTGTTTCTGTTTCTATCAAAACCCTGCATCTTTATATTATTATCATAAATTTTTACTTTCTTGCTACAGTTTCTTGAGTTTTCAATGTTCATTAATTTATGTATTTTATGTTTTTCTTTTAAAATTGATTCATTATTTTACTAGTCTCTCCAAAGTGTTATTGAAGATATTTTTCTAGTTTGCAGTTTTTTTTTTTTTTTCTTCAGCTAGGTAATATCCTGTGTTTTCCTTTTTCCTTTTCTTTATTTATTTATTTTTTTGTCAATAAATATCCTGCATTTGATAGTTTATTGTAAAATATATGAATTTCTTTGTCGTGTGATAATTTGTTTGGTTTATCATAGTTTCCGAATATATATTTTGGTTTTCTGCTTTGTTGAGTATATTAGGCTAAAGGAAAAAAGCCATTGAGGAGTTGGAGGCTTCAAATCAGTATGTTGAGAGCTTTGACATTTCAACCAACAAAAGCAAACTGAAGAAAAAAAGCAAAATCTTGAAACTATCAAGTGGTGGAGGGGTCTTCTTATCATACAGGTTTGGGCCTTTAACTTCTCATTAATGTGGCAGCTGATGACAATTTCCTTGTGCCTGATGCTTTAAAAGCTCTACTCCTCTCAGCTTTGCCCTTGCTATAAGGCTTATAAGGCTTATAACTGGTAAGAATCAGGACCAAACAACCATTTATTTTATAACAAATAGCAAATAAAAAAACCAGAGAAAGCTGTTAATAACAAGAATCACAGACGAAACGACCACAAAAATGTTTGCAAGAAAGTACAAGAAAGAAGGCCTTTCGGGAAAAAAGTAAGGAAAGCGAAAAGCACTTGCTCATTTTTTTTTTACGTAATTTCTATTATTTTGCCAAAAGGCTTTTTTTTTCTTTTCCTTTTTTTAGTTCTCAAACAATCTCTAAAAGAAAAAGTTTTTCTACTAAGTATTTTCCAAAAATGTTTGTCAGCTATTTATTTTAGTACTATATGTACGAATATTAAATTTTTTTTAAATTGTTTTTGAATGCTATTAATTGAAAGTGCATGATAAAAGTATAAATGAATAAGATGGATGAATCATGAAAGAATTAAGGAATGCATAAAACCAAATGTGAGTATTTATTTAAATAAAAAATTAAAAAATAGAAATATATATTTTACTCTTAATTGTCTTCATCAAACGTGAGTATTTGCTTAAATAAAAAAATAAAACTATTGTTATGTATAATGAAAATTGGTGTGCAGGAGTAAAATCATATACTAAAATCAAATTCTTTCTTGATTAAAATAATTTGCATATTTTCTTGGCTTATTTGATACACATTATAATGATTAAAGTTGTGATTTTGTGTTCAAGTGTTAGCTAACAAAAAGATAATATAACATAATATAATTGTCTGTAATTGTAATTTTCCAAGAGTAAAAAATACAAAATATAAGATCTTTCAAGTAATGTGGGAAATATAATCATTTATATAGTCAATAAAGCTCTCGTGATGATACTTAATGCAACGTATACATAGGTAGGCTGAGCAGAGTCCAGTATAAATATACAAGAAAATGGTTAAGAATTTTCCTTTATAGCTCTGTCTTCGCAGTATATATATATGTTGCAAAAACCAAAAAGTATTGGTTTTGGTAGCAGACGAAAAAATCACAGAAATTTCATCAAACTCTCCTAGAGTCTGTAAGAAAGGAATTTTGGGAGGGTGAGCTTTGGTCAGAATCAAAATCCAAGGTTGGTCCTCTTTTCCCTTGTCTCTTCACTATTCGCTTAATTTTACCCCTTTTTTTTTTTTTTCTGGTATAAAAATATTTTGGACGGTGAACTATATTGTTTTGGTACGAATGGGTATGTCATTCCTGGATCCATGTGCATTGTATAAAAAGGGACATAGAAGGAACTGCTAGTAGTAGGATGCACAGAGGGACTTTAGTCTCATAATAGGCTGCTTTGTCGCAATTGAATCAGCTGATAAGCAAGCAGCTTGTATTCATATAATAAGAACAATGCGATGCTTCCTGCTTTCGGGAAAATGAGACACTAATGAACAGGAGTTGTTCCCAGTTAAAAGGAATTTCTAGAGTCCGACTTCCCTATGTTAAGCATATAGCACATGTTTTTGTGCATCAGCAGCAAAAAAAAAAAAAAAAAAAAAAAAAAAAAAAAATTATCAAAGAAAAAAAAAAAAAAACAGCATAAAATCTATAAATAAAAGTATTAAATTTGGTTGTCAATAATATATTTTATGATGTTTGCTAGAGAAAAGAATAGAGAACAAAGCCAATATGTTTTTGGTTTTGATTTTGTAATCAATTCATTTTCCCAAATCAAACTGTTGCAATTAATGCTGCACATTTCTAAAGAGAAATTAAAAATAAATAAATATTTTTTTAGAATTATTTAGGTGGCAAGTAAGACATGGAGATATTTTGTGTAAATGTTTAAGTTTAATTTAATTTTCTAGAATATTCATATGTGTAAGTGTTTAAGTTTGACTTGAATTCCTTATAGATGTAAATGTTTAAATTAAACTTGACTTATTAGAACTTAGAACATTCATGAATGGTTTAGTTGACCAAAGAATCCACCTTGTACTTGTATAAATAGGAAACTATTCCTTCTACAATATATATAACAATTATATTAAAAAAAATAGTTATATATATATATATATATATTTTTTTTTTTTTCTTTCTTCACCGCCGAGAGTATCCCACGATATCTTTCAGTAAATTCTATCAGTGGTATCAGAAAGGTTTGTTCATTAATTAGGCATAGTTATTTTCATTCACCATGGCCGAGAACACCTTCCGCACAGTTCCTTTTAAAAGAATTAATTTCATAAAAAAAAAACAAAGAAAAAAGGAAAACCCACATTCATAACTATAAGTGCCAAAATGAAAAGAACAGTACCTTTTGCTAAAAGATAACAAATTAATTTTAACTGTAAATTAAACATACCCGCAAAGAAATTAAAATGAGTATATAACAAAAATGACATGACAAACTTAGCTAACATATATATATATATATATAGAAATTTACAAAAATTCTCTTATTAGCCTTCCTACACTAATATATAGGCGCATATAAACACATGAAAGCTAGATAACCATGTCGATAATAGAATTGTTGTATGTGTATGCTATCACCACGGATTAGGAACAATCCAAATAGGAGGTGAACTATATTCTTCCACATCGGCACAAAGCTTGGAAACATATTTTTCCTTAAGTTGCATATTCCAAGATCAATAGAACCCCATTCATTATAATTTGCAAAGTACATTGAATTTGCTCTACACTTTGGAAAATCTCGAGCACATAATGATATCCAAGTAGTCTACCTCATCATCGACACCAAAAGTAGTCCATCACACCGAATAGTAGTCTACCTCTTCTTCATCATCATCGACACCGAAATTAAGAGTCGACGACGACTGGTTTCTATTATTCCTATAGAATACAAGGAATGAACTATTAACATACTTATCACTAACCACAACCGTAAAGCTTTTTGTATGTGATGGGTTGGACACAAGAATGGCTTTAGCTTTTCTAACATGAATTTCAATTATCTGTGGGAATCGAATTTGGACATTTGAGAAAGGGTTGACGAAGTATGGGTTGTTTTCTTGATCCAAAAATATTAATTAACCATCCATATGAAGATCCAATCCATCAATTATCAAACCTTTCGAACATGTTCTTCACCTTGTAGACTTTTTTGTTTTTGAAATTTAAGAAATCCTCATTGTTTGTAAAACCTAAGAAACAGCGAGAATCGATGTCATCATCATTGTCTTCTTCGTTGTCGTCGTCTATTTTGTTAGTAGGATGCATGAGCCATGGAATTTGAGGTGATGAAGAGTAAAGCGGAGAGGATTTGTAGGAGTTTGCAGCCATAGGACCATATGAACAAACTGATTTGAAGCTGATAATATTGAGGAAATCAGGAATATGTTTTTGGTACTAGTTGCAGAATGTCCGTTGGTAGCCCTGACCAGTTTGAATTTTCAGCTTTTCTTTTTTTTTTTTGGGGGGGGGGGGGGTGGCGGGGTGGGGTGGGTGGGGGCATTTTTGGTGGTGTAGTATATGAGGAAGCTTGAGTATTTCTATACCTAGAGAAAAAGAAAAACAATAAAGACTGTGTTGTTTTCTATAAATATATATATAGTTGTATTAATCATATTTAGATTTGGACTAGGAAAGTACGATATTACCAGTATCTATTTTCCAAAGAGCGAAAAAAATAATCATCAATTGGAAAGGGAATAAAAATTAATTAATAATCGCCGTTTGTTATAATATAAAGTTTTATTAATAAAATCTTTTATGTTTATTGATAAAAAAAACAAAAAAGAGCTCTTATAAAATTAAAAATAAAAAAATAAAATAAAATCAAACAAATAGATCTATGTGGATATATAGACGAGCTGGAAAAGGAAACAATCTGAGAATCAGATTAATTTGGAAATTGGAAAAGGGCATTGATTTGATAGTATACTTCTGAAGTACATGGCAATTGCGCAAAAGCGATGTGAGTGACGTAGAGATTAGGGAAGATTAGAGGGTCTTTTTAATAGGCCAACAGAAGATTGTCTAGCCCATTGGATAGTTAGTTCCTTCGGCCTATTTTCTAGGGCTAGCCCAATTTATACAGAAGAGAAGCCCAAATATAAGTAAAGGAAATTGAAAGTAAAGATGTATTTATATATATATATATATATATATATATTTTTTTTTTACCTGATAATATGTATTTATGTTTAAAAATACAAACTGAATGATATTACAATAAATTTTACCCTTTTATTTCAGTTTTTTCTTTCTTTCTTTTAATTTCTTATTTTTCAACGGCATAAGAAAAAGTTTAAAAAACTGCCAAATAAAAAAAATTTTGAGTCTAAATAATGATAAGGTATTTACTATTTACTTTCATAAGATAATAGAGAAGAAAACAATATGTTTTGGGGGTTTTGATTATTGTAAAAGGATAATTATTTCCTATCAGCAAGTCAAAAACAAAACAAAGAAATCCTGGATTTTCATCATTATCTTCTTTTGTTGTTTATTTTTTAACTCCTTTCAATCTGTGTTTCCCTCCACATTTTTCTGTCTCTCCGAACATAATTACAAAAGCCCACATCCACCTCTCTCAGATTTGCACATGATTAGCAGCAGAAAAAATAAAAAACTAAAAAACGCATTTCTCACAACAAAAAGACAAATAGAAAAGCATTCAATCAAACAAATCAGTTCCCCCAACTCTCTCTCTCTCTCTCTCTCTCTCTCTCTCCCCCCCTCTCCCTCTCTCTCTCACTCTCTGTGTCATTTTTGTACGTTTGAAAAATATTTCAACCAATCCTATTCTTCCCTAAACCCCCAAAACCCCCCTTCACACTCTCAGCCCCCGCAGCTTTCCACTCACGCGCCGCCATGCAAGCGGCTCTGATTTCACCATCTTCATGGCCCACCATCAGAACTTTCATTACCCAAAATGGGTCCCACCCAAGAGCTCCGTTCACCGTCAGAGCATCGGTATCGGACGCTGTTCAGTCACCTCCTTCCATTGCTGTCGAATCCCCACCTACCCAGAAGCTCAACAAGTACAGCTCTCGAGTCACTGAGCCCAAATCCCAAGGTGGGTCTCAGGCAATTCTGCATGGTGTTGGACTTTCCGATGACGATTTAAGTAAACCCCAGATTGGGATATCATCGGTTTGGTACGAAGGGAACACCTGCAACATGCACCTCTTGAGCCTCTCTGAGGCTGTGAAACAGGGTGTCACAGAAGCTGGCATGGTTGGGTTTAGATTCAATACCGTTGGGGTCAGTGATGCTATCTCTATGGGTACTAGAGGAATGTGCTATAGTTTGCAGTCAAGAGATTTGATTGCTGATAGTATTGAGACTGTTATGAGTGCTCAGTGGTATGATGGCAATATCTCAATTCCTGGTTGTGACAAAAATGTAAGAAAGATGTTAACTTTATGGTTTTGTTCTCATATATGATCACTCTGTGGCTTAGTTATATGTATTTTTTTTCTTTTTTTCTTTTTTTGGCAAAAATGTTTAATTTTTTGCTGCTATTTGTTGCAGATGCCAGGTACAATCATGGCAATGGGCCGGCTTAACCGACCAAGTATTATGATATACGGTGGAACTATCAAGGTAAAAGACTACTGTTGCCTCTGATTTTTGTTTTATAATTAGCTTACAAAATTCTTTACCCTAAGTTTAACTGGTTTCTAGCTTTCAATTTTCTGGATAAAGTTATCTTAGTGTAACATTACGGCTAGGGAGGCTTAAAAAAGAATAAGGTCTGGGATGATTTTGTATTTTGCTCAAGTATTTGGGTTGTACTAGTAATGGGTCAATTTTCCACTGCTGGAAACGTAGCTCTAATGTGTATTATAGCCGGTCATTATAATCTGTTTCAACTTTCTAGTAAGTTAATTATTGTTATTTTATTTATTACCTTGATTATATTACTTATCTTCCTTTTCTATTTGTTGCAGCCTGGGCATTTTCAAGGTCATACGTATGATATAGTATCTGCCTTCCAGGTATGCAGTCTAATTTTTGTTTAAACTTCGCTTATTAATTTGAGAACTTGTTTTTGAGTTATATATATTCATCAAATCATCTCAATTTTCATTTCCTATTGCCTTTGCTTTTGCTTTTTACTATTACTGTTTCCTCCTTGGAACCATCTCTCTGAGATGAAGTAATAAATTTTTGGGTATTTAGTCCAGTGAAACTAGAATTCCTTATTCTTTCTTACAACTTATTATTTGTGCTTTACACTCTATGGTATCCTTCTAACTAACAGAAATTTCCTTTGGGTTTTAAATCTTAAACTGTATTTAAAAAAAAGAAAATCAACCAAAAAAAAAAAAATTCAACATAGTTGTTAGAAGGGTAAAGGGAATATTGACCTTGTAGTTGTGTTGAGTGGTTGTGTGAGCAATGTGACATAGCTGTCTCAGGAAGGATGCCTGCGTGTTGCAGGAGAAATCCATGGTGTCATCACTACATGATCATACTGTATACCTACAGTTTATGATTTTGGATGCTGCTTGAATAGATTTTATTATTTTTTGCTTTTGTTGATCAATTTTGAAGTTGCTTCTTATTTTATTTGTCCCTAGTTTTATGTGGCAAGTTTGTAATGTGATAGTGAAATTTGAATAACATGTCAAGTAGTATGACAAAATTATATGTTTATTTTCCCTCCATCCCAACTCAATCATTTGTAATCTTATGATTATCATCATAGTGTTATGGAGAATATGTTAGCGGATCCATAAGCGATGAGCAGAGGAAGAATGTAGTACTGAACTCTTGTCCTGGGGCCGGGGCTTGTGGTGGAATGTATACAGCAAACACAATGGCCTCTGCCATTGAAGCTATGGGAATGTCTCTTCCATACAGGTAGAATATCCTTCCACAGGTGACTTTAATTTATTTTTGCTCTGAATTTTTTCTTATCGTTTTGTTTGCTTATTTATTTATTTTTTGCTTTGTCCCTTTTAAAACCCCAATAGCTCTTCAACGCCCGCTGAGGACCCATTGAAGCTAGATGAGTGTCGTTTAGCTGGAAAATATCTTCTAGAACTATTGAAAATGGACTTGAAACCACGAGATATTATCACTCCAAAGTCACTACGTAATGCGATGGTTATTGTCATGGCACTTGGTGGGTCTACCAATGCTGTGTTACACTTGATTGCTATTGCAAGGTGAAGAACCAGATCTCCTTGGGCAGTCAAAATATTTGCATTCCATTAAAATAGCTGATGACGAGTTCTTGACAGGTCTGTTGGTCTGGAATTGACCCTTGATGATTTTCAGAAGGTTAGCTATGAGGTCCCATTTCTTGCAGATCTTAAGCCTAGTGGGAAATATGTTATGGAGGATGTCCACAAGGTCTGTATTTTATACATTAGCTTTATTTTAAATACTTCGATGTGATTTTCTCAATGCTTTTGACTATGATGTTTTTCAGTCTGTTTCTATCCTATGTTAGCTATTTATCCTCATTAGTTGATAATGATGATTTTGATAGATTGGAGGAACCCCAGCAGTCATTCGCTACCTTTTGGAGCTTGGATTTTTGGATGGGGATTGTATGACGGGTATGCATGTTTGGATTTTTTGCACTTGTTAAGGAAGCTAATTAAGCTTATATTACTATTCTTAATGAAGCAATTGTTTTTAGTTACTGGGAAGACACTAGCTGAAAATGCAAAAAGTTTCCTTCCTTTGTCCCAAGGGCAGGTATGGTGCTTTTGATTCCTTACAGTTACGCATGTTATCTTAATCTTATAAATGACATCTTTATTGAAAGTGTTCGATCCCTCTTGTCTTCTTTCTTTCTCTGTCTTTGGTAACTTTGGCACTCAGGATATTATAAGACCATTGGAAAACCCCATAAAAAAAACTGGTCACATCCAAATATTGTACGGAAATCTTGCACCAGAGGGATCTGTAGCAAAGATTACTGGAAAGGAGGGGCTTTATTTCTCTGGTACTTATCTGTCTTATTATCTGTTTTATCGGTTTTGTAGAATATCCCAAATCTTTGGTAAAATTCAATCTACTTTTTAGGAAGAATTGTTGATTTGAACATGTTCTCCAGGTCCTGCACTTGTCTTTGAAGGAGAGGAAGCAATGATTGCAGCTATCTCAGAGAATCCAATGAGTTTTAAGGTGCAACTTCTAGTCTGTATGATAGAATAATAAATTCCTTGAGGTTGGTGATATATGGTTTTGGCATATAATTATCATACCAGAGTTTTCAGCAATCATAATAATATATATATATATATACTTTATTTAATTTTCATCATTACGTTAAACAATTTCAAATAGTTGGTTTTTTATTTTATTTTAATAGTTTTCATAAGTAATCATGTGAGGTTTTAGAATTTCCGACATAATTTGGAACTTGTAAATAAAACATGGCTCTCTGCCAATTATTGTTTCCATCTCAAGTACTCTTTCTTCTAGCTCATTTTTTCCTTAAATCATGACTCTACCTCTTCTCTAATCTAGTCTGATGTTGGTCATTTCACATGAATATTTAATTACATCAAGTTTTTTATTCCTATCCAACTCAATAAAGTATGGATCTATATGAAAATTAATTCATGAGTTTCCAACTGAAAATTCCAATGTTTGGAGTATTATATGTCAAATGTTCTTGTTGCAGAAGTTGGTAGCACATTAAATCAGCATACCTAATGTTTAGCATTGCACATGTTCTGCCGGAACTAACATGATGAATTGGATGTCTGATTTCTTGTTTATATTTGTATTTTCCAGGGTAAAGTTGTGGTTATTAGAGGAGAAGGACCTAAGGGAGGACCAGGCATGGCTGAAATGTTGACACCAACTAGTGCAATAATGGGAGCTGGTCTAGGGAAGGTATAGATACACTAAGTTGGCATTTTTCCCTCTTTTTCCAGTTGTAAAGGAAAATAATGCATACGATCAACCACATTAGTGGTGTTCTCTTCAAGCTACATTATACCGATTTACTATTTACTATGATATGGTTTATGTCTTTTGAACTAGATGCTGCTTTTGAACTATGCAGGAGGTTGCATTATTGACAGACGGTAGGTTCTCAGGCGGATCACATGGATTTGTAGTTGGTCACGTTTGTCCTGAAGCGCAGGTGCTTTACCATTTTGTTATCTATTGCATTTGAGTTCTTGTGTTTAATAAATTTAATTTTACTCCAATATTATTATTGTCATCCATGAATGTCCTGAAGAGCAGGTGCTTTCCCTTTTTGTTTAATTGGTTGCATTTTTAGTTCTTATTTATGTTTTGATAAATTTGTTTGTTTTGAAACCATTGCATATTGTTTCCAGGAAGGTGGTCCCATTGGTTTGATAAGAAACGGAGACATCATCAATATTGATGTTCAAAACAGGAGAATTGATGTTCAGTTAACAGATGAGGAGATGGCAAAGCGAAGAAAAGAATGGATTTCACCACCATATAAGGCTAACCGTGGAGTGCTATACAAGGTACATGTAAACCTGCTTTGTCGACTATGATTTCCACGTTTTGAATCGTCTTTATTTACAAAATATACCTTTATTTGTTGTTTTTTTACCCCTCAGTACATCAAGAATGTGCAGTCAGCTTCCAAGGGATGTGTGACCGATGAGTAAGGAAAGAATAATATGATAGGAGGCTTATAGAGTTCGATAGCGAGTTTGAGGTATTATGTATCAAAGCGTGCCAGGATCTATGATGAGGTTCTCTAGGACATCTATCTCTCTCTCTCTAGCATGTTTATTTTATTTTATTTTATTTTATTTTTTATGACTGACATTTTAAGAAGTTCCTCTTTAAGGTTTTTTCTGTATTGAGCTCGCCATTATTTCACCAGCTTAATTGTGGTGGAAAAAAAAAAAAATGTTTAGTTGCCTCTTTCGGTTGGAAACGTTGCTCTCAAACACTCCATTGCATTATATGGTCCAAGTGTTGGAATGTATTATTGTAGTATTGCTAATCCTTCTATTCTGTCAAATCTTTTTCATGTAAAAACCTGCTTGCTTTATTTAGATCGGGAAAATAGTATGGTTTTATGAAACCATGTGCTTTTGCCCTAATAAGTAATCAATCCTATTTCTAATAGGAATAGTTGACAATTGAATTAAAATTTTCCCATTAATTTTGTATCCATGATAGTGTGAAAAGAAGGCCCTGACTCCAAGAACAGCTACTATGTGTGTATATATATATTGTAGTATAAATTTTATTATGGCAGATCTGACTACATATACATATTCATCTATAAGCTTTCCAAGCAAGTTTCCCTCTACCTTAATTGTAGTAAATGATGAAAAAAAATCTTTAATATTTGCAATTGTACCTTTTTATGCCAAAGCTGTATGAGAGAGCTATTCATGTATGAGGCACAAGATGTTGGTTATGAATGAGAAATATAAAAGCTGGGTATATCATTGGTTTCAATGCCTATTGATTCACTTCAGCCAAAAAAAAAAAAATGCCTGTTGATTCGTGTTTGTTTCTTTTCTTTCTCTACTCTTATTTGCTGCGAACGATATTTCATTGAAGCAAAGGTACATAGACAACTTACATAGTGGGTTCTCTAAAATACAAGTAGTAGGATAATTATAACGATTTTTTTTCAAATATATATATATATATTGGTGAAAGATAGATATTTCAAAGAGATATTGGTGTGAATAAGTCTATGAAACAGAGTATGAACTAAATGCAACTGCAACTATTAAAAACAAATAAATTCTTTTGAAACAGAGTATATATTTAATGCCACAACGACTATCTATTAACAGAACAAATTAATTCTATTATAATCCATGAAGGACTATGATTTTAGAACTTTCATAATCAATTGTATTGAAGATATCCAAAATTTAAATGAATCAATTTTAAAGAAAATTTTTTGAGTTTCAATATTAAATAAAAATTTGATTTTAGGTTGATTTTAATGGTTTATAACTTTTGGCACATACAAATTAATACCTATAACACTCCTAAATAATTATAATATCCAAAAAAAAAAAAAAAGGATGATTATCCATATTTTTTTTCCTTCAAAATAAGCCAACATTTTTTTTTTTGGTTGCCTATCTTTTCTGTTCTATGTATTTTTCTATTTATAATATTCAATCGAATTATATATCGTCTAAACACTATTTTGTGTTTGAAAAACATTATTTTTTTTCTTTCTAAATCAATATCTAAAAGACAAAATCAATAATTAAAGTCCTTTTCACTCGAATCTTTATTTGACTTTTCTTTTTCTATTAAATATTAAGCTTTTTATTTATCATGTCCATAACAATTTCATATTGCACAATAATATGACAGTACATTTTATCATATGCTTTTTAATTATTTTTATATTTTATAACCCCCTTTTTTTTTGTCAAAACGAGAAATTATATAAATAAAGAAACAAATATCAGCTTAAATCATTGTTAATTAGAAAACCACAACAGAAACTAATATCCCATCCTATAAAAAAAATAAATAAATAAAAAATAAAAAATAAAAAAGAAACTTTATTCATTTTATTCAGGACAAAAATTGCTACCCAAATCAAATTGATGTAAATATTATTGTATTTTATAACACTTTTGTCATCATAATTTATCAATTTTTTTTTTTTTTGACATACACTGAAAAGGAACAGTCAATAAATTGTGTTTGTTTATTAATAATAATTAAAGATTTTAATAACCAGGACATCGTGCTAAAAATAAGAATAAAAATATAAAAATTTTAAAAAATAGACCGTTGGCTTTCAGAGCCATAACTGTCATCAACCGGGAAACGACTTGGCTCTTCTCAGAGCTTCTTCTCCACTTACGTGGACGTACACAATAAGGCAATCCACATTCACAATTCACCAAATCATCCTCTTTCGTCTTCCATAATTACACATCTGCCACTTCCGTCCACACTTCGCAAAAAGCTCACTTCCTTTACTCTCCCTCTGCTCCACAGCTCTCTCTCTCTCTCTCTCTCTCTCTCATCCATGGCTTCTCTGCAAACCCATCATCACCATCTCCAATTTCACCGCTGTTTCTCTTCACTCCCATCGACACTCTATTATCTAAGAAACCGTAAGCTCTCTCAGCGTTTCTCGGCACCCTCGGTTTCTAGGAAAGTTAGGGTTTTGGCTTCCAGAGTAAACTTCAGAGGCAAATTTTGCCCATGCAAAGCTGGTACGGAGATTGGAAAGGTTTCGGTTGAGGAAGAAATCGAACGGCCTCCGTTCGATATCAATCTGGCTGTTATTCTTGCCGGTTTTGCATTCGAGGCCTATACTAGCCCTCCCGTATAAATCTTTCTTTGGCATATTTCCATTTTATTGATTTTTTTTTTTTTGAAGGGTTTTGTTTGGTTACTAGGAAACTTGGGGCAAAAGGAAAGGAAAGAAAAATTTGCTGTTGAGTTGGCCGATACTTAAGTATAAAAAAAGAAAATTTTGGAAAACTTGTAATAATGGCGATCATTTTCAAGTGCGTTCTAGCTAATTGAATGGGTGAAATGGGTTTAAAAGAAAATTACTAGAAGAATCCCATATGTTTTTAATTGGGATTGATTTTCTTTGGCTATGCTTTGCTCAGGAAAATGTTGGTAGGCGAGAAGTTGATGCTGCAGATTGCAAGACAGTCTATCTGTCAGAGTATGCAATTCCTTACTATAAAAATTAAGCTGTTTCTTTTTTATTTTTTTTTTATGAAAATATTTTAGTTATTTTGTTGCCATGAACACAACTCAAAACAAAATTACAAGCAAAATGGTTATTAAATTCATAAACTTTCATCAGTGATGAAATTTGAGTTTTATCATTGCAGGTCATTTGTACGTGATATATATGATGGCCAATTGTTTGTAAAATTGCAAAAGGGTTTCAATCTTCCTGCCATGGACCCATGGGTGGGTTGAACTTTCAGGCAATTTGTGTTGAGGTTTAGCTGTGACTTTTTACGTGACAAATAATTTTCTGTTCTATTGTCTCTATACTTGATGTTTTCATTTAGAAGTTGTTTTGTTTTACGGTTACAATTTTTATGTTGTCTCAGGGGACTAGTGATCCTTATGTCGTCATGCAATTGGACGGTCAAGTAGTCAAAAGCCAGATTAAATGGGGGTAAATTCTTGGAATTTCCAATTTTATTTAAATGGGGTAAATTCTTGGTATTTCCAAATTTATTTGTGAAAACTTCTAGAGACTTGGAAAAATAAGAATCTTCATGATTCATAGAGATACATTTCTTTTGGGTCAAATTTCTCAGAAATATCTTGCTATAGACCATCTTTGTCTTGTATAGTAAAAGAATGATCTTACATCTGGACTTAGTCTTACATAATAAGGTATATGTTATTATTCAAGAATAGCGGTTACATAATTATTACTTAACAATATTACCATAGCTCATGATGTTCACGTTTAAGGAGTAGAGAATAATTCCCATCATGGACTCTACCCTCCAGGGAAAGGCCTATGAGGGAAGAGATTACCTTCTTATTTGTGTGATGATAATTTAAATTTCTCTTTATATGAGGTTTGGTGTAGAAGGGAAAAATAGGATATCCAATCATATGAACATAAATATACATGTATGTCTGTATCTATTCAACCTTACAATTATTATATTTTAATAGAATATGTTTTTGTTAAAAAGCTTTTTTGAATATTGTGTGTAGTGCAATTTCCTTCTTAGTACTTGATTCTAAAGCACCTCTGGAAAGTGATCATTATTACTTAAAAACTTAACAGTTACATTTGATTTAAATTTTTTTTCTTGGGATTTTCCGGTGGGAATATTTAGCATAGAATAAACTTGTTAATTCAAGAATATTGAACTGTCTAATTGGTTAGAAACCATGGACTTTCTGGTAATATTGCCATCAAATGTAAGAGCTGTTGTCCAAGAAAAAATGAAAATCTAAGAGCTATACATATATATTTTTTTTTCATGATATAATATGGCCTCAAGTTCAGTTGATGCAGAAACCATGGAATTGTCAATTGTCCCAACTTATCGGTTTGATTAGTGCAAATGTTTAATTATTGACAGGACAAAAGAGCCAACGTGGAATGAGGACTTCACTTTCAATATCAAGCAGCTGCCAAACAAAAATCTTCAGGTCACTATGCAACCTTGTTGAATCTACGATATAATTTTTCTTTCACAAAGATCTAGTCTTGTCTCTCTCTAGCCTATCTTTTAGCTTCTTGAAATTACAAGCTTGTGGTTTTCTTTTAGTTAAAACTTTGCTGCTTTATTATTATACATTTATTGAATGCCTCTTTTGGGAAGTGATTCTCAGTTGCTTAGGACAATTAAGTTGAAAAAGGATGTGCCCGTAGTTGAATTACTTTGAAGTGTTGGTTGTGGAGTTTAATTTCTTCGTTGTTTCTAGTTAGCTAACAAGTGGGTAAGATTTTAGATTGCAGCTTGGGATGCAAACCTTGTAACTCCACATAAACGCATGGGGAATGCAGGCATCAGTCTTGAACATGTCTTTGATGGTGAGCGTCCAATGAATCTCTTTCATGACATTGATGTTTAAACTAATTGGATTATTATGCTGCAATATATTTAAAGGGAGTTGTTTTCTCTTTTAGTCCAAGCAAACGTGTCATTATGCTTTTTGTAATATACTCCAACTATGTTAATTGCCAGTAGGGCTATTATCATGCATTGCCCTTTAGTTTGAGTTGAAGTTGTGGTTCCAGGAACATAAATAGGAAAGATGTCTAATGTTGAGCAGCTTAAATTGAAACGACAGATGCAAAATTTTGTTTTCAAGATGATTAAAAAATAAAAAAACTGTGTTTTTGCTAGGGAACTCGCATGAGGTAGTGGTTGAATTGGAAGGAATGGGAGGTGGGGGAATGTTACAATTAGAGGTAAGTTTCTGGTGAAGCAAAATTTCAATTGGTACAGAGTTCCAGGGAGAAGAAGAACCTTGCAGCGTTTCCTATTTGCAACATTATCGTTTCCTATTTGTTTCAACTACTGATAATTGCATAAAAGTGTTTTTAATTTTTTTTTTTTTTTAATTTACAATCTAATTACTATTTTTTAAGTGCACTTGATAAGGGTACTGACATAATTTAGTTTTCTCCTTAACTCAGTGATCTCCTTGTTCTCTTTAATTGTCCTTTATTTGTTTATTTATTTTTCACTACAACATTTGTGTGTGTGTGTGCGTGTGTGCGTGTGTGTTTCTCTAAGTTTTCCAAAATTGCTTCATAGACACTTATAAACTTGTAAGATCTATGTTTCCAACATGTTAATTTTTCAACTTAATATTCTGAGCTGTATTTCTAATGGTGAGGTTTCAGGTGAAGTATAAAACTTTTGATGAAATTGAGGAGGAAAAGAAGTGGTGGAGGGTCCCATTTGTTTCAGAATTTTTGCGTCAAAAGGGTTTTGAGGCTGCTTTTCAAAAGTTTGTTGGCTCGGAAACTGTCCAAGCACGCGAGTTTGTGGAATATGCTTTTGGGCAGTTGAGGTCCTTCAATGATGCATACCTTGGGAAGGATAAGCTTTTAAACAGTGCTACCACAGAAGGCAGTGGAGAATCTAATAATCTTACACTTCTGACAGACATTTCTACACAGATGGAGATTACTGTTGACGACCCTTCGAAAGGCACAAGTGAAGATATCGGGAACAATTTAGAGGATTTTAACAGAGACTATGATGGAGTGGGCAATGGAGATGCCCCTGTTCCAGTAAAAAAAATTGGTGAGGAAATGCAATCGGATAAGCATTTCTGGAAGAACTTTGCAAATGTTATCAATCAAAATGTTGTTCAGAAACTTGATCTCCCAATTATGGATAAACTGAAGTGGGATGGATATGACTTATTAAATAGAATTGGTTTACAGTCAAGAAGGATAGCCGAAGCAGGCTATATTGAATCAGGACTTGCAACTCCAGATGGAATGGATGATGATAAAGATAAAGAAAATGGATCACTTGCCATTAACACGATTCAGTCTTCACTACCAGATATAAGGAAAGCAACAGAGGATCTATTGAGGCAAACCGATTCTGTTTTAGGTGCATTAATGGTTTTGACTGCTGCAGTTTCTAAATCAAATAGGGAAGCACGTCTTTTTGGAAAGGGTGACTCTAAGCAAGAGGATGCTTCCAATGTGAAAGATGGTATTTTAAAATATTCCAAGAGGGGGGAGCTTGGTAGCTTACAAGATGGATCACTGTTGGATGAAAATAAAGCCAAGGAGATGAAAGCACTCTTTTCAACTGCAGAAACTGCCATGGAGGCTTGGGCAATGCTTGCTACTTCACTGGGACATCCAAGTTTTATAAAATCTGAATTTGAGAAGATATGTTTCTTAGATAATTCAACAACTGACACACAAGTAATGCTTTCTTTTATAGAGACTTTCTTTTTGTTATATTTCTCTAAAATTCTTAGAATACAAGAGGTGTATGTGGTGAAACCTTAATTGCTGGTTTTAAGGATTATATTCTATGAATAACTAAATTATAGCATGCTGCAGGTGGCAATTTGGCGAGATTCTGTGCGGAGAAGATTAGTTATTGCTTTTCGGGGAACAGAACAGGTAATTCATATCGCTATTGTTCGTGAAGTTGTGATATATCATACATGTTAATTTCTTAAAAGCTTACATATTGAATTTTTCAGGCAAGATGGAAAGACTTGAGAACGGATCTAATGTTGGTTCCTGCTGGGTAATATCTATTCATTTATCCAAGTTATTACTTGTTTCATGATTAAAAGTGCATTTTTTTAGAGCTCATTTGTGGCAACATAACTGATATTGCAACCTTATTGATTTAGCGGCTATTGGTCCCCAAAAAAAAAAAAAAAGTTGGCAGCTACTGTTAGTGTTGAGGTTTCCTTTATGTTATATAAATTGTCACATCATTATTCAGAACAGAATAATACTCCATTGGTTGACAGCAAAAACAGTTCAATTGTATTTCAAATTAGCTTTTAGCTAAACAGCAAAGAAATAAGTAGTTGCATGGTAATTTGGTAGAAAAAAATATGCTACTATGATTGGTAAGTTTTATATTTAGGGCAGCGATTATTGCAATTATTCTTCCTAAGATATCTTCCTGCTCATACTGCATGCAAGCAAATCTTGTCTTGAGGAGCATATTTGCCCTCTGGTGTTAGAAATAATTTCACATACACTATCTTTCTTTGCCAGTTTGGTTTTTCTTTTCCAAAATCTAAGTTTAGATCTTATAATTTTGACATGAGTTCATATATTTTATAGGCTAAATCCTGAAAGGATAGGCGGAGACTTCAAGCAAGAAGTTCAGGTGAGCAACTGATTCATAAACTGTATATTAAGTGGTATTTACCATGTGAAAGGGTTTTTTGAAACAAACAAGACCAACTTTTACATATACTAATTGTGATAAAGCTATTTCAGGTTCACAGCGGTTTTTTAAGTGCATATGATTCAGTCAGGATAAGGATCATCTCTCTCATTAAATTGGCTATTGGTTATAATCTGTAAGTTATGCTTGCATTCAGATTTATATATCTTAGGTCTTAGCATGAAACTGATTTCTTTATTCTTGATGGTAGAACCTATCATAGGAGAGTTGATATGTGAAATAGTTGTGTGGAACTAATTTATATTAGGATTTTTTCATGTACTTTTGCTTGAATAATCCTATACTTTCTGTCAACTTTCTGCAGATTTTACTGCTTCTAGTATCATTTAAAGTTATATCAAACATAAATTTGCATAAAGTTTCGACAAACTTAAATATGATATTAAAAATATTTGATTTGCCTGCTCTCAATTTATTGCTTGCTGTTTTCATTTATTATTTTATGCCTTCTACAAGTTAGTTGTCATCCTCCAATACAGATATTGTATTAAGTAAAAGAAAAGAAAAGGTACAAAATAATAATAATAATAATAATAAATGGAAGTTTGACATTACATTTGATTGACATTATAACTTGATCGTCAATAACAACATATCATCTTTAATGTATCTTTGAAACAAGTATTTCATTTGATATGATATAAATTAAGTCAGATTTGATTGTACAGACTCTATAAACTGAATATAGTAATACGTTTTCTTTCTTTGTAATCATTTAAAGTTGAAACAAGTATTTCATTTGATATGTTATGTAATTGAGTCAGATTTGATTGTGTTGATTTTATAAAGTGGATGTCATCATACGTCTTCTTTCTTTGTAATCATATATAGTTGAATCCTCTTGCTTGTCAAGTTCTCTTAATTATATAATTTTTAAAGGGAAAAAACAAAAAAAATAACAACAGGGAGAGAAGTTATATTGCAGGACATTATTTGACTTGGACATAAAGGAAAATCTTTTGGTATAAGTTGAGCACTTAATTGATTTTCTTTCACTTTATAACGCATATGTATTATGAAATCCTATTCTTTGCTTCCAATTCATTAAGCAAAACCAATGTGTTTTTGTATGACAGTGAAGATAATGCTGATCCACTACCCAAATGGCATGTTTATGTGACCGGACATAGTCTAGGTGGTGCATTGGCTACCCTTCTTGCTCTTGAACTTTCGTCAAGCCAACTGGCAAAGTGAGTTTTTCTTCCAAACCAGTTAAATTATTAGATGTATGCTAATATCTGCCTGCTTCCACGGTACATAAACTTGAGGATGATACATCTCCAGTCTAAGTATCAAATTTCTTTCGTCCCAAGTATTTCTGCATATTCGAGTGTATGCTAGTCATATCATACCTTATCAAGGCAATAAGGCCATATTCTGTTGGCAGATGAGTACAGGGTAAAGTGAAGAGTCCATGTAACTTAGCTTAGTCATCTACATTAATTATATTCCAGTATAAAGCTGCATATGACCTTTTTATAATAGTTGGATATTCCAGAAAGTTGTGAGCCCGTGTAATCTGAAACCAGATATCTTATTATTGTTTAATGCGAAAATATATTAAATATGACATAATTAGAAGATAGTAAATTCAATATAATTAAACATAATGTTCTATATTTCTGCATATTAGGCGTGGGGCGATTTCTGTGACCATGTATAACTTTGGATCTCCTAGAGTTGGTAACAGAAGATTTGCAGAAGTTTATAATCAGGTAACAAAAACATATTTATGAGTATTTATCTTTCATTATGACGCAAAGACATTGTCTCCTTTCTTTTACAATGGCTCCTTCTATCTCTACTTAACTTTTTTAAGTTCTTGAATGACACTTTGGGTAAATAGCATCTTCTCCTTTTTCCCCATGACTCTTTATGTTTCTGTTGAAGTCATTTCTGGTTGGAAAATCACATTTTCTGTCAGTCACCAATCGGAATTCAGAAGGCTGAATTCTGGCCCATTTCTTAGCTACCAACTTACTATAGCGCTACAAAAAATGCTTACCACTGCCAGACATACCAAAATGTAAATATATGTTGTTGACCTCTCTTTTCTCTCTGCAACACACAGATGAACCACATTTTTATGTGCAACAGTTCCTCTCCCACAGGCACAACCCCACCCACCCATAATATTAAGTCTGTCAGATAGAAATCATTCTCACACAATAGTGATTGGTTTCTCAATTACTCTTATTGGAAGCTATATGTTTATTGGCGAATGTCTACATAACTTTTGCCATTTGCATTTGCAGAAAGTTAAAGATAGCTGGAGAGTTGTAAACCACAGAGACATTATACCTACAGTTCCGCGCTTGATGGGCTATTGTCATGTAGCTCAACCTGTTTATTTAGCAGCAGGCGATCTAAGAAATGCTTTGGTAGGTAGCTCTATCGGTTTTATTGACCGATCATTTCTCTTTTTATATGCCAAAATTCATGAAACTGAGTTCAAGCCATTTGACTAGCTGACCTGATGAATATTAATGGCCTGTGCTATATATATTTATTATTGATGAAAACAAAATGGAGTCATCATGTTAGGTGGCTGGGTTCTGAGAATAAATTTCAAAGAGAAATTCTATATGACACCGGAGAATGCTTAGGTTCTTAGTTTAGAGTTCCTTTGAGCATCACTCAAGTTCAATTGTTTGAAAGCCTTTTTGAGCCATTTTTGACCTGTGTTTTTAAGGTCTACCAATCTCTCTGTCCTTTCTGAGGAATATTTAGCATATTGGAGTATGTGATTGTTTTCTTCACTTCTCATTAAGTGCTTTTACCAGCGCTTACTCTTAAAGGATGTTCCTCATTATCTGGATGCATTCCTGTGAACGAACCAATCAAATTCGTGTCCCAAGGGAACATAAATTCTCTTACCCATTTCTCATTTTTCTCTGGTAACCGTCAACAACAAAAGCTGGAGTTTATGCTACATTTTATGATTCCAATCTGTATCTTTTTTTTCCCTTCTATAACATCATGTATAAATGCAACATCTGCTATCCAGGAAAATTTGGAGCTTATGGGAGATGATTACCAGGGTGATGTGCTTGGGGAGTCCACACCAGATGTACTTGTCAGTGAATTTGTACGTACTTTTTAATCTCTTTTTGGCTATATTTTTTCTACATCAATATTTGTTGTTATGTTATGTCATCAAAATGAGTATGGATGTGCTGATGCATTGATGTTAACATTTTCAACTTCACTGTGCATGGTTTTAAATTTGACTTTGTGTGTACTTGTGTTTCGAGCATTTTGTTTGAGCCCGTGGATGGAGAGAAATAGGTGTAGCATATTTCATCTTCAAGTCTAACTGGATCTCTAAATCTATCCTCTGATATCCCACTGTGGCTTTGTAAAAACTGTATCCAAATAACACACCAATGCAGAGTTCAAGGAATCCCATGAAAGTGAAATGAACTAGGCATAACCCACATATTGATAATGATCTCAATCCTATTCTGTTGCTTTCTGGAAGATAGTCTTGAAATATAGTTATATTTATTGTAAAATTTTTAGTGCTTACCATCAGATTTTTAAGATTCCTAGTATTCATCTTTAGCAATCTTCAAAAAGCTGGAGATCATTCTTTGATGAGATTCCTAGTATTCATCTTTAGCAATCTTCTAAGAGCTGGAGATCCTTCTTCAATGAGTTGATATTTTTATCTCCAAATATATAGCTTTTTCTATTTCGACAACAAAATTGCTGACTTCATTATATACAGATGAAGGGTGAGAAGGAACTTGTTGAAAAAATACTACAAACCGAAATAAACATATTCCGATCAATCAGAGATGGCAGTGCACTTATGCAACATATGGAGGATTTCTATTACATCACATTACTAGAGGTAAATTTCACCCTTTCTTCTTTTCTTTTTTTCTTTTTTTTTTTTTTTTTGGATAAAATTTTTATTCATTAAACTGATTGCAACATATTACTTCAAAATCTTGATAATTTTCAGAATGTTTTCCTGTTCAATTATTCATTAATTGTCATTGTTGTTGTAACTTTAGTTGGGTTCTGAGCCATTTTTATTTATTTTTACCAGAATGTGAGATCTAATTACCAAACTGTTGCAAGGTTCAACTCCAATGAAGGAGACAGCCAACAATCAACTGAGATTTAGCATCTCTAGTAATACTTACTTGTGTTAATATTTTGTATAGCAATGGTATATGATTGCATCATGATTCTTTCTTTTTTTTTTTTTTTTTTCCCCTGTTATATTATCCTTAAGTACATTGAATTGTACTTGAAAATCTTTCCTTACTACAGTCCAACTTATAGACATAACATTGCTAGGCATGCATAGATAATGTATTTCAATAAACATATCAAATTGTAGATATTAGTTTCACATAGGAATAGGATTTGATAGAGAGAAGTATACTTAGATATATATATATATATATATATATATACACAAATATTAATAAGCTATTTACTACCACAAGTAGAATGCTTACAATAATAGCAGTTATATTTTAGAAACAATCCAAGAAGATGGCGACATATTCTTACTCTTACCCGAATTACAGAAAGGTTCCATAACATTATTTTTCTATAGCTTGTGTAGTCCAAATTGTGAGATCCCACATCGGTTGGAAAGGAAAATGAAGCATGCCTTATAAGAAGGTATAGATACATTTTCTTTTAGACGAGTTCCCATGAGGGAAAGTAAAACCGTGCAGGTTAGATCCAAAGCAGATAATATCTCATGTGGGTGGTCTGGACTATCATAGTTGGTATCAAAGCTAGTATCCGGATCGGTGTACCAGCAGGGACGCTGGCCCTAAGAGGGGTTCCCCTGAGATACGTTCCCATGAGAGAAAGTAAAACTGTGTGGGCTGGGTCCAAAGCAGACAATATCTCATGCGGGTGGTTTGAGCTGTTATAAAATTCACCATGAGCTAATTATATTGAATTTTCTCGGCATTCTGGAAAATCTCGCGACCCAACAAAGTTTTCTGTTCTTCCAATCGACTCTCATTGAAATTGAAATTATAAATAAAAAAGTTATGAAGGCCATTTTTTGAGCCTAGAGTAGAATCTTTCTAGAACTAGACCAAAAAAAAAAAAACTCCCCCAATGATTCCACCATATATGAGTAATATCCATATTTCTCAAAATCGTATCTGTATCTAGCTACCATCAATGCAGGCCTAGAACGTTCGTAGCTTGAAACTTTTGTGGGAAAAGGATTGTCAAAGTTCCAAACTTCAAGTGTCCTTGAAGTTGAAGCATAGAGCATGCCATTATGGTATATAATATCCAAGTAGCTTTTATTTGTACCATTTTTCATGGTAGTCCATGCATTTTCTTCATACTTATGGAATGCAAGTTGATAGCCTCTGTATATTATCACACCTTTGAAGTTTTTGAGTACGAGAAGGATTGGAGGTAAGGAAGGCTTTCTCAATTCTCACAAACTCAGAATTTCTTATCACGCTAAGGGGATAAAGGGTATTACTAGACTTTCGGTTAATGATGATGGAAGTTCAATTTTAGCACCTGAAAATGGATTAAGGAGAGATGGGTTTTGGTTTTCATATGAAATTATCAACCAACTGTATGAAGATCCCACACACCGAACACATTTCCAAAAGCCTTGGAACACGTTATGAGAGCCTGTGAAGACATTGTTAATCTTATAAATCTTTTTCTCGGTGAGACTGAAGAAGCAGCGAGAATAGGATTCGCCTTCTTGGTCACTAGGAAGCATCAGACATGGAGTGTAATGTGGGGGAAGATATATAGGAGTTCTGAAGCATCAAAGATGATGAAGATATTGTTTTGAAACGGAGAAGGTCAACGAAAGAAAGCTTTTTGAGGATTAATTGCTGAATTTATGTTGGAAGATCGGACCAATTTGATAGAAGGGTGTCAATTGAGTTCTAGAAAATCAAAGAGGAAATTCATCAAACAGGTTATATGTGCTTTAAAATAATTAAATAATTAATAGAAATCACATATAGAAAGAGATGCAGAAAGTATAAGAAGCTAGCGATCTACAAAGTTGAGACTGCCACTACTCGGCTTCTTGTCTACCATCACCATCTTCGGTCTCCTGCCCCACAAAATCTATTCTTTCTCTACTTTTTGGATTGAACCAACTAGTAATAGTTAGGTTAAATAAAACGTTTCCTACCCATTGTTCTTCATGTGAAAAAAATTAAAAAAATAAATAAAGGAATTTTCTTTTTCATGTGTGGTTATTTATTTATTTATTTACTTAAAAAAATCTTTATTTTGCTCCACTGATAATTGCATGCATGTACACCCTTTCAAATAATATCAATCTTCTCTTTTAGGGGAATTAATTATAATTTTCAAAGCATTAGGAATTAATTTAATGCATACTTAAAAGAAGTCCAAATAAAATATACGTTTCAAACTAACGAGGTCGATAGTCTAAAGGGTCAGAGCCAATTGGCTCATCCCAGGTGATGGAAATATGCGGCTTTTCACAATTATAAGAGGTCTAGATGTCATCACAATTCTATTCCAAGGATTGTGGGCATTAATGGTAGTTGGGTTGAAGGTGATGATAAGATTGGTGCAGCCTTCGTTGACTTTTATCAGAAGCTGTTTTAATCTGATGGCTCGAGATTATGTGAGGAGGTGTTCTATGGAATTGAAGGTCATGTTATAGATTCAATGAATCGTATGCTTTGTTTCCCATTCACGCCAATGGAAATTCACAAGAGCTTATTTCAGATGTTCCCAACAAAAGCTCCTGGTTTTGATGGTCTTTCAGCTCTCTATAGTAGGTGGTGATATTACTTCAGCTTGTGTGTATTTTCTGAATCATGGTGGTAGTTTTTGGTCGTTTAAACCATACATTGATTGCTCTCATTCCAAAGGTAAATAATGTTTCTCTTATGTTAGAGTTCCTAGCAATTAGCTTATGCATTGTCTCATATAAGGTGACTACAAAAACTTTAGTGAATCGTTTGAAAAATATTTTACCTTTCATCATATCCGAAGAACAAGATGCCTTTGTTCCGGATCGACCGATAGTTAATAATATTATGGCTGCAGTTGAAACCATGAACTCTATTTTGGGAAAGAAGACAGGAGATGAGCATTTACTTGCTTTGAATTTAGATATGTATAAAGCATATGATAGAGTGGAATGGAGTTTGTTCATGATATGATGATGCATATGGGATTTGCTGGCCAATGGATTAAGTTGATAATGAGTTGTATTTCTTTGTAACATTTGTTTTTTTTTTTTTTTTTTTTTGGTTATTATCAATGGTGAGATTTATGATCATATTCAACCTCACGTGGTCTTAGACAAAGGACCCTTTATCCCCTTATTTATTTCTAATTTGTGCAGAGGGTCTTTCTAATCTTTTAAAGTACACTTTAGATGTGGGAATTTTGCATGGTGTTAAAGTGGCGCATCATAATGTCGCATCTGTTTTTCGCTGATGATACAATTCTATTTGCAAAAGCTTGTATATCAAAGGTTAAAATAAAGGAGATTTTAGAGAAATATCAACTTGCCTCTAGCCAGCAATTTAATCTTCAGAAGACTACTATCTCTTTTAGTCCTAATTCCCTCCTAATATGTAGGCTTGTATCCATCACTTTTTTTTAAATTCCTTGCTCTAGAGGTCATGACCATTATTTGGGGTTGCCAACTTTCATTAGTCGGAATAAGTTGAAGCACTTTCAGGCTTTGAAGTACAGGATTTGGGATAAACTTTAGGGATGGAAAAAAAAATAATAATTGTCTAGAGCGGGTAAGGAGGTGTTAATCAAAGCGGTTGTCCAATCAATTCCAACATACTCCATGAGTTGTTTTCGGATTCCCAAGTATATGGTTAGAAAGCTGAATGGGTTAATGGCAAGTCTTGGTAGGGCAATATGGGAGATAGGAGTGGGATTTTTTGGAAGAGTTAGGAAAAGCTTTGACAACCGAAAGCTATGGGTGGTCTTGGTTTTAGTTCCTTGGAGAAGTTCAACTATACACTTATGGCAAAACAATGTTGGCACCTTTTACAAAATCCATATAGTTTAGTTCACCGTTTCTAAAGGGTCATTATTTTCCAAATTGTTCTCTAACAAAAACTTCTAGGGGAAAAAGGGGTTCTTAGTTATGGGCAAGTTTGTGCTAGGGTCGTGGAGTCCTTGAAAGTGGTTGTGTATGGTGTATTGGCAATGGAGAGGAAATAAAAATTTACAAAAATCCTTGGGTTGCCACATTAAATTGTTTGCACATCTTATCTACTTGTATTCTTGCTACAAATGCTTATGTGGGAGAGTTACTAACGCCTTCTGGAGGGGGGAATGAGGTGTTGGTGTGAAATTGTTTCTCTGTTGATGAAGTTGAATCAATATTAAAGCTTCCAATTGGTGGTCTTCAGTGTAGAGATCAAGTGAGCTGGCATCATTCATCTTTTGGAATTTAGTTTGTCCAATCAGACTACTGTGTGGCGAGGAAGCTTGGTGAAGCAGCTCCAAAAGGAGTAGTTGTTTATGGTGGAAGTTGATTTGGAGTTTAAAAATCCCGAACAAGTTAAGCTGTTTTGTGGCCTGTAAGTTATAGAGTTCTGCCTTGTGCTCATCTTTTGTGCTAGAGAAAGATGATTCCTTCCAGTTCGCATGCCCTATGTCATATTGATGAGGGGACTTTCTTTCATGCTCTTTGGCAATGTGAAAATACGAAGAATGTTTGGAAATATGTGGATTTTGTTATGGATTTGAGAAGATTGCGATTTTCCTCCTCTGGGGAGCTTTGTTGTCAAAGCTTTAACTATTTTGAGTGTTTGGCAGCAAGAAAGGGTTTTTCCTTTCTTTTTTTTTATTATTTATTATTGTTATTTTTTTATGCTAGGCCATGTGGAATCAAAGAAATATTATTGTTCATGGTAGTAAACCGAAAGAGGATATGTCTCTGCTAGATAGTGTGACTGACCTTCATGTTGAATATATGGAGGCTACTACAAATATGGCTGTGACATCCTTTGGTTCTACTCCCTTACTGGTGAGTATAAGGTGCATGTAGATGGAGCTGTTTCGGAGTATCATGGAATTGTTGGAGTGGGCTTATTATTGTGTGAAATAGTTATGGTCAGCATATGGGAGCTCTGTCAAAGCCGGTTCATCAGTTCCATAGTGTGTTGACAGTTGAAATGTTGGTCATTAAAGAGACACTTATTTTGCATGCCTGCAGGGTTTACTAGTGGCGAGTTTATATATGATTCATCAGAAGTTGTCCGTCTACTTAATGATAACAATGAATATGTGAGAATGGAATGTTATTTAATAAAGGATGTGAAAAATGTATTTAATTCTATTGGATCTTTCGTTTGTTCTTATTGTCCCAGGGAAAACAATATAGCCACTCACGAGTTAGCTTGTTTTTCCCTGTCTCTGTCTTTGTATCAATCTTGGATGGAAGATGAGCCTCCTTGGTTATCCTCTTTTCTTCAGGATGACATATGTTTTGTTTCGTACTGAAGTTCGAGGTTTATTTTGCAACCAAAAAAAATTGGGTCATTGTAAATTTTATAAAACTCAGGGATGGTGTGCATTTGGCTCTACTTAAAAAATAAAAGAGAAAAAATTACTTGGACTTCCAAAACTAGATTAAGATCGAATAATTGGATTTTAATTCTAAATTGGAATAAGTTTGAATTCTTGTTCAATGGGCTTATGGCCTGAGAATATGCACGCCCAAATGCAAGAGTCCCTAGCATCACAGATAACAAAATTATACCGACCAGTCTGTCTTAAGGTCTTGCTTCCTTAAAAACTATAGTCTATCTTAAGGTCTTGCTTCTTTAAGAAAAGCATAGTTTTTACCTTGAATAATTCTTCCAAATACAGAATATGTAATCAATCAAACACTTCAAAGGGACAAATCATCCAAGTCCTTATAAGAAACAGACATGCTAACTAGTTTCACTTGCTTATGAGACCTCGTAATTGGTCTAAAACCATTCAGTTGCTCCCCCTTAAAATTTCTAACCTTGTAGACTTTCCACTAACAGGCTCACGATTGTAGTATGAACTTTAGGTTCCCAAGTTTTATTATGCCTACTTAAATGTGAGATTCAAATGATTACCTAGCACCCAACTTGCTTGGCAAATAAGCAGAGCATAGTGAAGAAGGGGAAGACGGGGTAAAAAAAGGCCACCCAAACACGTGCCTTTCACCAAACTATGATGAATGCTGAGCATCAACTCAAAAACAGTGAATTATAAAGTAACGATATTCTAGGTGGCTCAAACAAATGAGGTATGATCAAAAATAGCTTATGCCTATCAAACTATATCATGATCTTCCTCCAAATCTATAGATCCACTATAACATAAAATTTAATCATTAAACTCATAAAGAACATAAAATTTAATCACTATAACATAACTGTAATTGAACAATTAGATTTAGTAAACAAAGAATTTAATACCATTTACTTTTAGTAGTTCAAAGAAAATCTATCATAAACTTGTCTCAGTAAAACCGTAAAGCCATTCAACTTCAGCCTATATCAATTCTCTAGTTGTATTTGAGCAAATTCTCTAGTTACATTTCCCCAATTCCATAGGAACATTTTCTCAATTCTCTAGTTACATTTTCACCAATTCTTTTGTTACATTTCCTAAACAAACATTGTAAAACCCTCGATAGAAAGCCCTTCAAACTTCTGATCCTTATAAGTGTCAACCCCTCAATTGTAGGCCATCGATTTTTGACACTACAACAAACAAAAATTGTAAAACCCTTGATAGAAAACCTTTCAAACTTTTGATCCTTACAAGTGTCAAGCCTCAATTGTAGGATTAAAAAAAAAAATTGTAAAACCCTCAATAAAAGGTCTTCAAACCTTTGATCCTCACAAGTGTCAAACCCTCGATAACCTAATTCTCTGGTTACATTTTCACCAATTCCCTTGTTACATTTCCCAAACAAACATTGTAAAACCCTCGATAGAAAGCCCTTTACACTTTTCATTCTTACAAGTGTCAACCCCTCAATTGTAAGCCATCTATTTTTGTCACTTTAACAAACGAACATTGTAAAATCCTCGATAGAAAGCCCTTCAAACTTTAATCCTTACAAGTGTCAATCCCTCAATAGTAGGATAAAATAACATAAACATTGTAAAACCCTCGATAGAAAGCCCTTCAAACTAATCCCTTCAAATGTAGGCCATCCATTTTTGACACTTCAACAAACAAACATTATAAAACCCTTCAAACGTTTGATCCTTACAAATGTCAACCCCTCAATAACCCCGATAGCTTACAAGTGTCAACCCCTCAATTGTAGGCCATTTCTTAAAAGTATCAATTTCTTAAATAGGTAATAATGTGATGGTAGTGGGATTTGAACCGAGGATGAGATTCAAACCTAGGATTTTGAGCTTTGATACCATATTGAATTACCATCCATTTAAGAAATTGATACTTGTAAAGATAAAAAATGATCTACAAGTGAGGGAAATATTAGACCCAGAGCTTGATATACATAATAAATACATAATAAACCCACATAAATGCACATCCTACTAAAAAACATGAAAAAAAAAATTAATTAACTAGTAGAAACAAGATCGACTCAGATAGAGAAAGCATATTACCTTAAAATCCAAGTATCATCCTCATTCACGACATCATAGTGATGCCTGATCATCGAGTAATGATGATCCCATGGAAGGTGTCAGGATCCGTCCAAGATTCCTCACCGGAATCCTAGACAAGCCCTAATCCCAGGGAAACCCTACCGGACCTTCCAATGGAAAATCCAGCAGAACCTCCCCTAAGGGTTGGACTTACCATAAATTTCCTGTACTGAAAACACACTTCTATAAACATCACCTTATTCCTCCCATCTTACTACAATTTGTTTCCACAAATTTACAGCACTCCAAAATAATAACCAGGAATTAATGCAGTATTTAATAAAATGTGTCCAATACAGTATACAGAGCATTATACAAATAAATATAAATTTATTCAATGTCAGATAAGGAAGCAATACAAGATGAAGAGGAAAAAGGGAGGAAATGCTTCTTGGACTATTGGCAATGAACTGAGACGTCGGGCTCGTCCCGGATGATCAACGTCTCCCAATCCTTGTACCTAGGGGAACGAAATTTAGAAATATGAGATGCTAATCATCTCAATGAGTGATTAACAATAAAAGAAACTTAATTAATCAATACCAAACAATTAGATAAATAATTATAATAAATATTTGAAATAATGTTTTCTCTCAAAACTCTTACAATTCACTCTATTAGAAATGTTCCCCTTTTAAAAACATTTTACAAAACCTGCTATTTGTATGCCCCGAAAACCAAGGAAACAATTAATCAACCAAATATCAAATAAAGTATACTAGATCAAGGATCCAAAATTTATAATGAAAATAAAATAGAAATAGAATAAAAATAATTTTGTAACAATTACTAAATGATTGATAATGTCATAAACAAATAATATAAAAATATTAATGAAACTTACATTAAGACAATTCAGGAAATAATTAAAATAATTAGAATTAATTAATTAATTGAACAATTAAATAAAGGAATAATTAAACCAAATTAAAACCTCCATTTAAAATAAATGGTAAAAACATAGTAAGATCTCTTTAAAATCATCAAATCAATGTAAATAGTAAAATAAAGATAAAATGCATTGTTAAAACATTAATATAAATAGGTAATTAAAAAACATAATAAAATTCCATAAAATTTGTATTAAAATCTCCAATTGAAATAAATAATAAAAACAACATTAAATATATTCTAATTTAAATACTGCTTTAAAACTTTAGGATTTGAAATTTATATCAGAAAAATAATATTTGACGTACCACACTATATACCAGTGATGTCCTATGATATCCAGCGTCCCGAGCACCATCTGGCGGGAGGTTAAAGAGAGAAACTTGCATATGGTCGCTTTGGCATCCCGACAGCGCCGCTGCTTAAACCATCATCCCGGCCATGGAGGGGGGCGGCTTATGGTCAATATCAAACTTGCCTACCCTCGGTCCAATGGCAACTCACGGGAGATATTATAACTTGCGCGCTCATCCACATATACAGTACAGAACACCAGTACTGTATGAGTACGTGTAAAACAAATAAACATATTATTTTTAAAAATAACAATTTTTCCAAAACTCACTGTTGGAACTATATCGCTTTTCAATTTCACATTCCCACATTTTTGTTTGATAACACCAGCATAAATCCATCAATAATATATACTTTTTCTCATATCATAAAATCAACTAGATAATATTTCAAGTGCATAAATATATATTTTCAGAGCACCATAACTTAAATCAATATTTTTCTCGAAATATTTAAAATCAAATCATGCCCAAAAATAATATTAAAATCCAAATACAATTAATTAAATGAAAACACATTGCTCATGCGTAATAAATACAATTAAATCACAATAATAATAATCAAGAATTCCTTAATAAACTAAATTTTCATTTAGCATCAATAAGAGTATTTATATTTATATATATATAAAATAAAAAAATTTACCACAATTATATTTAAATTCCACCACATGAGCATATTTCTAAATATCAAATTAACACAAAATAAATATAATTAATCACCCTAAAATAGTTTTAAAGGTGGGTCACTTATCTCGAGCAATCAATTAATCCAAGATCCTCCATGGGATCAATTCTACGATGCACACGTGCTCCTAGAACAACAATATTACACAACTCAAATAAATTAATATTTTATTCGGGTAAATAATACCCGGTATCCGGGGGGTTTAACATAAACGTTAACCAAAATTTACAAGTAATATACCGAATCGAAGCTTATGGAACAAGGATCGCATTACTGGCCTCCATTGACCCAAATTCCACCGGTGGTGGTCGGAATTTGCCCGGGAAGTACCGGCCGAAATTCACCAACTCATAACTCGCGAACCACTTCGAATTTAAACAATTGGAGACCATATTTGAACTCAGAGGACCCAAAATAAGGGAAAAGGGGTGGAAGATCGGACTGGGTTGGTCAAAAACGGCGAGAATCACCGGAAAACTCAACCCACCGTCGCCGACTTCACGGGACCGATCTGGGCCCATCCAGCGGCATTTGGTGGGGAAATTTGGAGGGTGGCATCGTCGGGAAATGGGCTCCTTCCCTGGCCGGCGCGTGTGGCCGGAATCTAAGAAACAGCAAGGGCCTAAGAGGAGAAAAAGGAAAGAAAAAGAAAGAAGAAGAAAGAAGAAGAAGGGGGGGGGTGTTTTTCCCACGTGGGGGAAGGAAAAAAAAGAAAAAAAGAAAAAAAGAAAAAGAAATAAAAAGAAAATAAAAGAAATAATTAAATAATATTATTGTATAGAATAAAAATAAAATAATATGGTATTTAATTATAGTTGACATGTGGCATCTCACCGTTGTGACACATGGCATCTTTTATTAAGTCACACATGGCACACTGTTCACATATTTAAAAATAATATTAAAATAATACTGTAATTGAAAACTTCTATAGGTCCATAACTTTCAAATCACATGTCCAAATCAGATGTGCCATTAGTCTATAAACTCGTATCGACAAGTACTTCACAACCATGCATAAGTTAAAGCTCAACTTTGCATGAACAAAAAGTCAACTCCGGCACCCCTTGGACAGTTTGGACCTCAACTTGTTTTGCTCATAACTTTCAAACCGTAGCTCCATTTTCGACGTGCTACTAGTCTATGAACTCGTGACAATGTGTAATTTTTAATGGTACCTCGGTCAATGTAAAATTCCACCAGAAGCAAAAAGTCAACATTTGATCCCTTCTCGGTCAACGACGATCAAACCCGGTGAACCTTGGTCAAATTTGAGAAATTTCCGATGTACTTTAGGACGCGGTGTTACAGAAGGCCATTGGCAATCATTTCAAGCTCCAAGAAATCATAGCCTGACATCCTCCAAGGTGCAGCTTGTTCTTCTTGCTCATCCACAAGATCACCTTCCATATAATCTGTTTCACTTTCAAATGGATATCATGGGCATATTGAAGTGTAATTTACATTTGAGTTTAGATTTCGTACTGGCTCATCTAAATGAAAATGGTATATGACCATATGTATTGCAAGATTAGCATCCACGCTAACATATGCACCTTCATGGTAGACTGGTAATATGTTGTTTCTGACTCCACCACCATTTTCAATTTCCTCCCACTCGATGATCTCTATCATATCACCCACATTATACACATGTGGAGGCATTTTGATTGTTCTATTTGGAGCAAGGATGGAATTCAAGACTGAAATTAAATGGAAAATCAAGATTGAATGAATTACGATTAAATTATTTGCATGTATTTTCAAGTTTTTTTTTTTTTTCTTTTGCACAAATTGTAATATAATTCGATAAGATATACCTGAATGTAATGAAATTGTTCACATAAGAGCAACTGAAAAATTGAATTAGATTGCTACGGTTTCTTCAATGTTAAGAAAAATCAAGAAGGAAATGAAACAAGAATCAAGAACAAATTTGATACATAATTTCTTTTTCTTTTTTTTCTTTTTTTTGGGTCAAAATTACAAAGTTCAATCGGTTTCAAGAATCTAATATACAAAGTTTAATCGGTTTCAAGAATCGAATACCTCAACAGATAGTGACTACTCTGAGTGCTTCAAAAATCGATCTTCAAATCCATTTGCCGATAGATAGTGGCTGTTCAACAATTTGAAGGACAATGAGGAGGAAGAGATTTGAAGATTGAAAAGGCTAACAAGTTAAGGTAAGCTTAAGGAGGATAGGGCTATCTGTAGTGGTTTTAGAATTGTTGGGTCGCGGGACTTTTCTCTGTTTAAAGAGGATGGGTTTCGCGTAGAGGTGGCAATTCGTATCCACGTGTCGGGTTTGTATCGACCTATTTAATAATCGTGTCAAAAATGCTCAACTCTAACCCGACCCATTTATTAATCGTGTCATACATTTAAAATACTAACCCAACTTGTTTATAAATAGATCAACCCAACATGACCCATTGAACACGATTACTTTAATAGATCGTGTTGACCTGTTAACCTATTAACTTAAATATTGACCTATTAATCTAAATATTAATCCATTTATTGAAAATTAACTTATTAATCCAAAATTAACCTATTTATTGAAAATTAATTTGTTTATTAATATACCTATTAGTATTATTAATATATCTATTCTACTAACTTGAAAATCAAGCTCCTTATTTGAAAAGGATTTAAAAATAATAATGAAAAAAACAACATAAAAATAATTTAAACATTAAAAAATTAAGATACAATTTTTAAATTTCATAGTAATATACCCTCAAATTATATTTGCAAATTCTAATCCACAATACATAAATCTCAATATATGTGCTTTTATAAAAAATTACTTTTATAAAGTTTTTTAATTTATAATATTTTTTATTTATTAAATAATATATTAGGGGTAAAAATATAATTTAAAATTAAATTTAAATGGGTTGTAATTGATATATAATCGTGTCGAGTTGAAACTGACACGTTTAATAAATGGATCATAACGGGTCAATTTCGAGTTAAACGAATCAATCCAAAAATGATACGATTAATAATCGTGTTAACCAAGTTGACCCGATTATGACCCGAGCTCATTTATAATAAATCCAAAGTCATTTATTCCATCTCATGACCTAAATTGTCAACCCTAATTTCGCAGGACAGTTCTTTTTTATTTGGATTTTTATTCTTTTTAACTAATAAATAAACTTTAAAAAAAAATCTAATAAATAATTAAAGAAAGGTGCTCCAAAATAATAATATGCCTTTTTTTTTTTGGGGGGGGAGGGCGGGCACAAAATAATATGCTAATTTATTATCTCAAATTGTGTTGATAATGATTAATGCCATATCATACTTATTATCGAGGGATACCCCTTATTTATTTATTTATTTTTATTTTTTTTAACTTTCACCTAATTATAATTTAGGATTTAACAATTCTTTTTCTATTAATGGACGGTTTAACTGTGCTAGAGTTATTAAATTCTGGTGATGGAAAATTTTTTTAAAAAAAAAAAAATATATATATATATATATATATATTTAAATTATATCATATCGCTTTATGATAAAAAAAAAAAAAAAAATGATGCGGCTGTTTAAGTTCAATATTGCTTTGAAGCTACCATGTTTTTCTTTCTTTTTTTTTTTTTTTTTTTGGCTATCTCTTAAATTTGATGCTACAGTTTATTTTGTTATTTTTTTTTTATTTTTCTTTCCCCATCAAATTGATAGGTGCTTACAAATCTATTGGAGAGTATGTATTTTTTTTAAAAATGGGTGTTTATATTTCTAATATAGCAAATAAATTTTAACAATCCGTAGAAAAATTAGATGTGCTTTTAGTGTTATTGTTTAGGCTCAATTTCAATTTTGGTTTTATTCGTTTCATCTTTCAAGTCACTCTATAGTTTTACATTTTTTTCAATACTTTTTTTTTATTTTTATACTTTTAAAAAAAAAATTTGTTTAGGTAATATTTTTTGTTTTTATTTCTTAAAAAAATGTTCTTTTTTTTTTGGCAGTAAATAGAATGTTTAGTTAATAATATATATATATATATATTTTTAATCAAACACCTAACCCAAAAAATTATAAAGCATGTTTTCTTCCAAGATGGTCTTGTATAAAAAATAAAAATTCTTTAAAAAATAATTTTTGTATTTAAAAAAAATGATGAAATCTAGATCTTCAAAATTAGAACAAACAAAAAATTGAAGTTTTTGCAAGTACTTTAAAAATGGTAACTATTTTATTTGATCGAAAGTATAAATAATATATTTTTATTATAATATAACATTTACTTTGACAATATTTTTATTTATTTATTTTTAGCGTATTGAAACCGAATTAAAAAAAATGAAATAAAGGTATAAATTGAAATTAAAAGCAAACATATGAGTTCAAAAGAAAGTCAACCCTAAATATTAATTACAGTTCATTCAAAATAGGAAAAGTGACCATATCTGCGTCTAAGATTAATAAACAGGATCTATTTTTGAATAGTAAAAACTCTTTAGATTAAAAACTAAATTGATATTCAACTTTATATATTGAAAAATGAAATAAGCATCATTGTTTAATAAATTTTAAACCACCACTTTCATTCTCAAACATATGTAAAAACAAGTTGTATATATAGATTAATATTTCATAAACTAAAGTTAGAACCAACTCTAAAATGGAAAAATAAAACTAGATACATATTTTGAAACTTGCAGATTGACTTAATTAATAACAAATAACACAATAATCAATGGGATATATATATATACATATAACTCAAGGAATCGGCCAGTTAAAAATTCTCATAAATTAGCTTATTCTTTGTATCAATATATCTAGTAAATGGTTTTCAAGCAAAAACAAAAAATGTCTAGTAAATGGTTAACCCAAAAAATATACAGTAATTAAATTCAATGAAACGTTTTAACTTATATTTAATTATTTAAGTATTTAAGGATATCTTTAACATTTTATAAATGAGTATTTTTTAAATATGAAAAAATTATTAAAAATGTATTGTGCATGGTAAATTTTGTAATGTGATAAAACTACTCAAAATCTGATTGTCTTATAATTGGGACAAAATAACTCAAAAGACCAAAATACCCTTAATTAATTATTATAATACATTATCCTATAAAACACTCTTACTCAATATATTCGAATTTAATTCTAGTATTAAAACAGTTCACAATATAATTATATATAAATTCTTATCGATAAATAAAACGGTCCCGGCCCCTCGGTTAAATCATTAAATTTGAAGCTTTTTGATTAAAAAGTAATAATATAAGATTGATGGTATTTTTTAAAAGATACCATTTTCTTAATATTAATTTTATTTTATTTTTAGAATAATGAGAGAGATTTAATTTCCAGAATATTGTTGCATGATCTAACTTTCTAATTAACAGTTTTCATTCACTTCTCCTGCTATCCTTGCAGGGAGGAACCATATTACACAAATCTATATATTTCGTGGAAAAATGGTTGCCAAAGTCTTGTTGTTCAATTTAAAGCATAGAGCTTGCCATTATAATATGCAATATCACTCATATGAAACTGTTATGCACATATATATATATATATATATGCTTTTTCTTTTGTCTAAATTGTACACGTAGATACCAAATTTAATTTTTGTCATCAGAGTAAATATATCAAGGTGACAGCTTTACATAGGAATAAGATTTAAAAAAAAATAAAAAAATAAAAACAGTTTGATTAACAAAGAAATAGCTACTTCCTTCCAGAAATACTGTACTACTACCAATAATAATAATAGGAATTCAAAATATAAAAAGTAAATTCATGCAATCAGTTTCATTCCACCGAACATAGTCATCTGGGTTATGGTGGGCGTCGGTAATCCTTAGACGCTGAAAGATTGCTTTTACTAATAACCTGGGCAACTAGGCTCAGTAGAACAAAATTATTCAAATCTTAGGAACAATCCAAAGTGGTGGCGGCATATTCTTTCTCTTACCACATTGACATAAAGGCTCTACAACACTGCTTTTCTGTAATTTGGATAGCCCAGAATCATCATGAGCAAGATATATCGAATTTCATTCGCATTGTGTTAAATCTCGGGCACAGACCGCCATAATGTGGTCTTCGTCACAAAAAACGACCGACCCAAGAAAGTTTCTTGCTTTTCCGATCTACTCTCATTGAAATTGAACTTGTAGAAAAAGAATTCATGGGCTCTATTTGCTGTGCCTCTAAGGTGAAAAGTCCCAAGAAGCAGAATAAAAAGCTCCCACCAACGATTCCACTATATACATTTACCGTCTAAGACCACTATATCCGTATTTGCATACCTTCCACCGTATATTGGTATAGAATGTAATTCAAACATAAAAACTTAATTCAGTGGGAAAAGGATTGTCAAAGTTCCATATTTCAATTGTTCTTCGACATTAAGCATAAAGTTTGCCATTACTGAATGTGATATCCCAGTAGCCTATATTTGTACCATTTTCCATGCTAGTCCATGCATTTTCTCCATGCTTACTTATGGAATGCAATTTGGCCTCTATCTAGAACCCCAGCTTTAAAGTTTTCAGTACGAGAAGGATCCAATGTGAGGATGGCCTTACGTAATTTTCTTGCAGGCTTGTACACTGGAATCCAATTGAGGAAAAAATTCTCGGTAAATATTGGTGGGAGTTAAAGTTTAGGACCTGATGATGGATTCAGGAGAGATGGTTTTTCATTGTCATCCGCAATTATCAATCACGCACACGAGGATCCCAGATACCAAACACCTTTGCGAAAGCCTACGAAGACGTTGTTGATCTTATAAGCCTTTCTCTATGCAAGGTTGAAGAAGCGGCATGAATATGAGTCGGTCTTCTTGGCCACTAGGAAGTATCAGCCATGGAGTTTGAGGCGGAGAGTAATATGGAGAAGAGATACAGGAGATTTGAAGCGAGAGAGATGCCGAAGAGACTGCCTTGAAACGGAGGAGGTCGACCAAAGGAAGTTTTTCGACGATTAAGTGCTGGAGTTCCTTTGGAAGTTGGGACAAATTTCACACCTAGGAAAAATTCAATTCATATAGGAAATTCATCGAACAGTTTATACGCAAGCAAATAATTAAATATATAAAATCATTCAAATAATTAAATATATAAAAATCAATCACAGGTAGAGAGACACAGAGAGTATAATAAGGGGCTGTTCAACGGAGTTGAGATTGTCACTCCTCAGCTTCTTGTTTATATCGTCCTCATCCTTTTCTCCTACGCAACAAAAATTGTTTCCTCCTCTACTTTTCGTAGTAGGAGTTTAATGTATTGCCATTAATACAAAAAAATTTGACAAATATTTTTTAATAAATCAACCTAACCCTTGTTTATTTTAATGACCATATTGAAGAATCTTATAAAAGAAAATTAAAAAAAAAAATTATCTTACTTTAATAGAGTTTGTTATTACACTCTTTAATTTTCATTTTTTAATAAATAATTAATATTTACTTTTTTTTTCTTTTTTTTTTTAATGAAATCAAATAAGTTATATTAATTATGTATAGAAAAATATTGGTGTAATGAATGTATGTATTAAAAACTTTATTTAAAAAATGAGTATAACTTTCTATGAAGAGCCAAACCTCATTTTTTTTTTTTTTCAATTTAAAAAGTGCATTAAAATTTAAAGCTATAAAAAGAGATTTAACTTTAAAAAAAAAAAAAAAGATTTTTAAAAAGCCTGTTGTTAGAAGATGCTCTTAGAGTTAGTTTGGTTTTAATTTTAGACCTCCTAAAATCAATTGTGCATTAATTTAGAAGGCTTTTACTCTTTCATAAAATCAAATTTATCAGGATCATTTGATAATTTCAGTACAGTTATATAACAAATTTGAGAATCATTAAAAGGGTTGCTTTTACGAATCTAATTATCATATTATCAAGACAAAAGAATTTAAATTACCAAGACATCCTTAAATAGTATTATATAATTCCATTTTATATTTCTTTTCATCTTATAAATTTATAAAACACTCCTGCACAATAAATTTCAATTTAATTTTAGTACAAAAAACTTCGGTTGCCCAAGGCGTCCCATGGTTGAATCACCAGCTACCTTGAAATATTTTATTAAGTCGATTTCGTAAAGTTTGGAGTGAAAGGAAGAGCAAGTCATGTGTGTTTCATTTTTCAAAATTTAATTTTGACCATTGGTAGGATTTGGTCAATATTCAATTTTTGAATTTTAATAAAATCTAAAATAATAAACAAGAACCTTTTTTTTGGATAATGTAATAAACAGGAATTTTATGCATATATACGTATTAATTAAGCGCGTGTCAGGATTTGAAAGTAATTTCTAATTTTAAAGAAGTCCAATCGTCCTGAATTTATTATACATATACATATAACACAACTCTGTATGTGTACAAACTGTTATAGAACTTTTAACCCAATCAACCATGAGACTGATCAGTGTTCAAATTCTTTACCAATCTATTTGCTAGGGTCTGAGTCATTTACAACCTCATCTAAAAGAGATGGTGTCAAAACTCATTTAAAGGACATTGTGTCAAATGTAAAGTAAGCGATGCAGGCATGTAGTTCGGCGATGTCCAAAAATTAACAGGACCTTATTTTTCCGTTTCAACAATTTGAATACGTAAATTAGTTCAACTGCTTAATTATACATATGATTTCTGCAACTAGATAGTTTATATAATTCAATGGAATTACTAATCAAACATGAAGAAACAAAAGAGTAAAAGATGAGACAAATAATGAAGATGATTTAACATGATTCGATCAATAACGGTATACATCAAGAAGATATAGAACCCAGAAGGCAACATTTTCATTATACTCTCGTTTGTTTTATAGTTCATGAACAAACATCCATGCTTATATATATGTTTTAGAGTATATATAATACAAGAACTATATCAATCACATTAGATATTATGATTGATCAAGAAAATATCAAAGTTAATTAGTCATATTGATTGTGTTGACCCTTAAATCTTAAAAACTTAATATTGCAAATTTGAATTCAATACTCCCTCTCAATTTGGAACACTGAAAAATTGGTTGGGAGTGGTAAATTTGAACAAGAAGATGTAGGCTGCAACTTTATATCTTCAATATTGCAAATCTTCAAACAGGTTTTAATTTTTATAAGATGCCTCTTATTGTCATAATGAGAGATCGATAATATGCAAAAAAAAATTTACAATATATAATACGCACGAAATTATGCATATATGAAAGATAAAGTCCAGGGGTGGATTGAACACTGTGACAATATGAAAAATAAAATGCAAAAGAGACCACCCTTAAAACGAAGTGGAATTACAACCATCCCATCTATATATTTGAATTTTGCCGTTTGTAATAGTCAATGATGATTTATGGTGATTTTCAATATTAACATAAATAGTATTAATTAGTTACATTTAATTATATTTTAACTTTCTAAACTATGTCTAATATAGATAAACAAATTTAATATGGATTGTACAAATGATCATCCAAAAAAGTTAAAATTTACACATGATATATTATTATTATTATTATGTTGTTGTTGTTGTTAAAAAGCATATGATATATGAGTAGTAATAATCTCAGTATGATGATAGATAGTATTTTCCTAATTAAATGAAATTAGACGAAATTGAGTTCTTTTTTTAAAAAATTTTTTAATTTATTATCATTCAAATATCAATATTATCGTATGAATTGAGCCGATTTCGTGAAGGTGAAATAAAGCTAAATATGCCTTAGTTGTACTTTTTTTTTTTTTTTCGCATAATAAATAGTTGTATTTGCATGTGAGAACATCGGGTTCAAAATTAAATATGATATGATATTATCGTCAAAAAAATAAATAAATAAATATAAAAAAAACAAAAACAAACAAACAAACAAACAAACAAGCAAACAAGAAAAGACAAAAGCATGATATGATATGCATGTGACATGTTCTCCTGCAGGAATTGCCAACTTTGGTCTACTTTAAATCTTGTATCACTTGTAACAGATGAAGAAAAGACAAAAGCATGATATGATATATATGCATGTGACATGTTCTCCTGTAGTCATGCTTAACTTTGTCTACTCTAGATCTTGTATCACTTGTAACAGATGTTATTTCACTTGTAAAAGATTTGAAGTGGCTAATAGAAACTTCAACAAAAAAAAAATATTTTTACATCCAGTTTATAAATGTAAAACTCACAATAAATTTCTCAAAAAGCGGCAACGATTCCCGTTCAAATACCCCATTACTCTATTAAATAAAAAGAAATCACAATAAATTTCCTGTAGAGGACGATGATTCTGAGTTTTTTATATTTATTTCTTTTTTCATTATTATAATTAATATTATTAATTTTTGCTTCCGAAGGATGATTCTGAGTTGAATCTTCCACATCATGTACTAAAATAAAAATCACAATAGATTTCATCCTTTCCACGCACTAAGCTTTGTTCAACATACTGTTTGCAGCATCTTTCTACGAAGATATTTATAATTTTTAGTCTTTGTATATTCAGTTGTTCAATCAATATCAATGTCTTTGTTGTAAGTTGAGTTGGGTTCCAAGCCACTTTTATCTATTTTTAAAAGAATGTAGACATTTTTTTTCCTTTTTTGAAACAACAGTATGTAGGATCTAATTACCAAACTGTTGCAAGATCCTACTCCAACAAACAGGATAGGGATAAATAGCATACAATCAAGGTTTAGCATGTTATTGTTTATTTCGTATGGTACTGGTATATACTAGCATCAGCATTCAAAAAAACCATATTAACAATTTTTTTTTTTTTTTTTTTTTTTATGTACAAATTCTGAAATGTATCATACACATTCTGGAAAATATCTATACAAAACATCGGATGGTTTCTAGATCCCATAAACTTTTCCATCCTTCCCCGCTATAATCCAACTTACAGACACGAAATTGTACTTGGGAAGTCATGGAATATTGTTTTTCAATAAACATATCACACTGTATATATCACAATTTTACATAGGAAAAAAAAGATGTAAAACTCAGAAGTTAGGAACAATCCAACAAGGTGGCGAATAAGTATTGCTCTTACGTTGTTGAAACAATGGTTCCATAACATCACCATTAATCGGTAACTTGTATAGCCCCAAATCAGATTCATCAGCAAAGTAAACCGAATTTTCTTCCCATTCTGGAAAATCTCTAGCACATACAGCCATAATCTGGTGATTAGCAATAAAAAGAGATCGACCACACAAATTTTCTTGCTGTTCCCATGTATTCTCACCTGGATTGAACTTATAGATTCTTATTTCATGTCCTCTAGTACTAGTAGAGCTATTGCAAAAAGTAAATAGATAAACAAAGAAAAGCTCCCCCATTGATTCCACAATATTTCTGTAACATCTAAAGTTTTTAGAATCGGATCGGTTTTTGTGAAGAGTCATATGTCTAGAAAGTTCAATGGTTGAAACTTTTGTCGGAAAAGGATTGCCAAAGTCCCAAACATCAATCCCTGATTCATGTAAAGCATAGAGTTTATCATTATGATATGCAATACCATGGTACCTTGTTTCTCTACTATTTTTCGTCAAGTGGGTCCATGGACTACTTTCACCATGCTTATAGAACGCAAGTCTTCCAATGCCATAAAGCATTGCAACTAGAAAGTCTTCAGTACGAGAAGGATCGGAGAAGAGGATAGCTTTACGAATTCCCATCCATATTGACAACTCCTTATATTTTCGGGGAGATGGGTAAACAAGATTCCTGGGTACTGTTGGTGGGAGTGCAAATTTAGCCCCTGAGAACGGATTGAGAAGAGTTGGGTTATATTTGTCATCCCAAATTATCAACCACCCATATGAGGATCCTACATAATGAATCGGGCCGCGAAAGCCATCCAGCAAGTTGTTGAGCTTGTAAACCTTTTTCTCCGAGAGACTGAAGAAGCAGCGAGAATTGGGGTCATCTTCTTGGTCGCTAGGAAGCATCAGCCATGGAGTTTGAGGTACTGGAGAGTAAAAAGGAGAAGAGACATAGGAATTCTGAAGCAACAGAGATGATGTAGAGACTGCTTTAAAGCGGAGGAGGTCCACGAATGGAAGCCTTTTGATGATTAATTGCAAGACTTCCGATGGAAGATCGGACCAGTTTGAGTTCTGGAAAGAAAATTCAAAGAGGAAATTCATCAAACAGTTTATATGCATTTGAAAATACACAGTATTTCTCTCCCATCCTGATTTTAACAAAATCCCACAGAAATATACGCAGTATCCTAACAAAATCCACGGAAATACACAGTAACCTAACAAAATCGGAATATCCGGATGTGATAATTTTTTCCATTATAAACCAACCACAGAGATACAGAGTATATAAAAGGCAAGGCACATATAGAGATACAGAAAGTATAAAAGGGAGAGAGTTGGTACATAATTGAGATTGCCACTCTTGGGCTTCTTGTTGATCGTCTCCATCTCTTTCTCTCTTCCACCACGAAATCGCTTCCTCTTCTATCGCAAAAGTCAACCAACTAGATAATAGCTATATGGGGTTACATTTTTCATTTGAAGATTTTCCGACACAAAAGAAAATTTGGAGCTTTTCGGAGCTTGTAGCTTCTGGTGACGCAAATTTCGTCATATATTTTGACAAGTGGCAGCTATCAGTATCAGTTATAACTTATAAGCTCCATTTCAGTAATAAAAAATGAAAAAATAAATAAATAAATAAATAAAACACAGGAAATACACTTTTTTTTGTTTTTTAAATTTGTGTCCGAATCATGATTATAAGTTCAAATTTTGAACTGAACAATTCTCTCACCGAATCTTAATGAGCTGGAATTAGGTACAACCCACTATCCAAACTAACCCTTTATTTTTTATTTTTAACACGTGTCTGCCCCATGGAAACAGCCAGTTATCATTTTTCTTTTCTTAAGGAGCAAGCTATTTGTTAAAAAGAGTTACTTGTCAACTCTTACTCTTTTTTAAATAGTAAACGATTTAAATAGTTCTTTTTTTTTTTTTAAATAGTATACTATTTTCAACCCCATGTGTTAAAATCCGAATAAAAAATTACAAAGGAGAAAAAAAAAAAAAAAAAAACTCTATATAAATGTTTTAAAAATCTTGTGAATGGCAAATATAAAAGCACCTTCCTCTCCAACAACTTGTAAAGCTTTCAATAGAAAAAGATATGAACACAATATATATAATATATATCAAAATAAAAAAAATAAGTAATAAAAAAATAAAACAATGAAGATACAAGTAAAACAATCACCTAAATAAAACTTTGAAATTAAAAATATTGAATAAAGAAGAATTTAATAAATAATATAAAAGACCTTAAGACTTTAGGGGGGAAAAAAAAACGAAGAACCTACATATTACCCTACAATTGGTAAGGGTGTCCTACTCTTGGTCCAAAATTATTAAGGTTTATTGCACTTTTAATCTCTTGTATTTTAATTTGATTTGATTTTATTTTTTTATTTATAATCAATTCATTTATTTAGAATTAAAAATAATTTAAACAGAACACATTCGAACTAAATATATACATCATATATAAATTTTTTATTTTATTATAATTAATTATATTTTAATATATGTTCATGTTTTTAGATTTCTAATAACTATATTAAAAATATTAAATTCAAATCATTAAAAAATAATAACAATTTTTAAAAAAATTATTAAAAAATTTAACACAACCAAACTAAACCTAACCAAACCGGTTTGGTTTGGTTTAAACTTCATTGTCCAGTTTTTTTTTTTTTTTTTTTAAAAAAAAGCAAAAAACAACTGAATCGAACCGACCCCTATCCTCTAATACAATTTGTTTCATATTAGTTTAATTCGTAAATTTACTAACAAAGAGTTAAAAAATTGTGAAAATTAACTAAATGTTCCAATTTGTAAACAAGATGCAAAAAGTATTGATTAATTGATGATGTATGAGAAAACTAGTCAATTTTTTTAAATTTTTAAATTTTTGTTTGTTCAATTTGAAAATCAATTTAGGATTTTGATGAATAAGAAACAAATCATAAATTGAAAGTATACTGTGAAGTGTTTTAAATTTGACAATCCAATATACAAATTGGCCAAAATACAGCATATTGAAGTGCAATTAACCCAAAGTTCTAGTTATTTGTGGGGCCATTTTGATCATGGTTAAAACTCACAACTTTAGGACAACTAAAGAAGATGCATCCAGTTTAATTAAAAATTAGTATTTTAGGTTCAAATAAGGTACAACAAATTTAATATATCTATATATATATATATATATATGTTCAAATAAGATTTGATTTTGTTATTTGAAACAATATATCTAAATGATTTCTATAATATATATATATATATATATTACAAATCAAACTAAACATATTCCGGTGCTTGCTTATGCAACATATGGAGGGTTTTCATTAAATTACTTTAGTAGAGGTATATTTCATCCTTTTTTTCCATAAAACTTTATTCATAGGTCGTAGGAATATGTTCTGATATAGAAGAAACATAGTTATTCATTTATAGGATTTTACTATGTAATCAATAAAGCCATATATTCATTAACATTTATATATATATATATATATATACATATATGTAATTCTGAACTATATTTATTTAGTATTATAAATTATACACATTCTGAAAAACGTCCATATAGACATCTGTTGGTTTATAGATGGATTAAACTTTTCCATCTCTCTTCACTATAATCCAATTTATAGACATCAAATTGTACTTAGGCTTACTGGAATATTGTTTTTCAATAAACATATCAATTTATAGATCAGTTTCTACATATAAAGAACATTTGATAGAAGAAACAAAAGTAAAGAAAAAGAAAAAGTTCGATTAACAAACAAGAGGTCCAAAATAAGAATTTTACATAGAAGAAAAAATAAATAAAACTCATATGTTAGGAACAATCCAGTGAGGTAACGGATATTTGATGCTCTTATCCTGTTGAAACAATGGTTGTTTCATAACATCATCATTAATATGTAACTTGTATAGCCCAAATTCACGTTCATTATCAGCGAAGTAAACCGTATTCTCTTCGCATTCCGGAAAATCTCGGGCACATACCGCCATAATCTGGTGATTAGCAATGAAAAAAGTCCGACCGCACAAATTTTCTTGCTCCTCCCACCTATTCTCACTGAAATTGAACTTAGAAATTCTTATTTCATATGCTCTAATACTAGTAGGGACATTGTAAAAAGTTAATAGATACACATAAAAAAGCTCCCCCAATGATTCCACAATATCTTCATAACATCTAAAGTTCATAGAATTGGGTCGGATTTTCCGAAGAGTAATATGTACAGAAAATTCAATGGTTGAAACTAGTGTTGGAAAAGGATTGCCAATGTTCCAAACATCAATTTTTGATTCATATACAGCATATAGCTTGTCATCATGATATGTAATGCTATTGTAGTTTGCTTTTCTACCATTTTTCACCACATCGATCCATGAATTACTTTCACCATGCTTATAGAATGCAAGTAGTATCGTCCTGTAATGTGAATATAGCATTGCAACTTGAAAGTTTTCAGTACGAGAAGGATCCGACATGAGGATAGCTTTGCGAATTCTCCTGGGTTCTAACAATGCGGTTAACAATGCGCTAGTAGTTTTGATGATTGATGGGAGTTTAATTTTAGTACCTGAAAATGGATTGAGGAGAGATGGGTTATCTTTTTCATCCGAAATTACCAACCACCCATATGATGATCCCACACAAAAAATCCAGCCCCGAAAGCCATCGACAACGTTGTCGAGCTTGTAAACCTTTTTCTCTGAGAGACTGAAGAAGCGGCAAGAGTTGGGTTCGTCTACTTGGTCGCTAGGAAGCATCAGCCATGGTGTTTGAGGTGCAGGAGAGTAAAATGAAGATGAGATATAGGATTTCTGAAGCAACAGAGATGACGTAGAGAGTGCTTTGAAACGGAGGAGGTCAACAAATGGAAGCTTTTTGAGGATTAATTGCACGACTTCCTTCGGAAGATCGGACCACTTTGTATTCTACAAAATTTCAAAGAGGAAATTCATCAAACAGTTTATATGCATCCAAAAATAAATAAACAAGTAACTGTAATTCCTAGTAATTTCACAGAGGAAATTTATCAAAAATTTATCAAACAGTTTATATGCATTTAAAAATTAATAAACAATTAATATAATCTACAACAAAAGAGCATAGGGATTTTGTACGCAATTCAGATTGTCACTCTTGGGCTTCTTGCTTATCGTCTCCATCTGTTTCTCCAACACAAAATCGCTTCCTCTTCTAGTTTTTTAATTCAACCAACCCTACTAAGGGGTGGTTTAGGAGGAGTAGGGGACTCTGCGTAATTAGGGTTAAGTTAAAAGGTTTAAGCCATAATTTGTCATAAAATTGGTATCCAGCACTATTATTCTTTGGAAACAAAATAAAGGCAAAAAAAAAAAAAAAAAAGCTAGCATTATTATTAATAAATATAGATATTTACTAAAAAAAATCTTTTAATTTAATTCTACAATATTTTTGTATAATTCCTCTCAAAGTATCGTTTAGATGAGATTTATTTTTATTTTTTGGCAATTATATGAGCTATGATTTTTATTAATTATTCAAATATAAGTGACAATGTTATAGTTTATAGTTAGATAATAGTAAATGCTTATTTCTAAGTAACAATGTCATTTTAAAATCCCATTTATTTAATTGTAAAATCCTCCTTCTCCATTTGAAAAAATAATAATAATAATATAATATGGTAAATATTATTTATCCAACTTTCAAAATAATAGCCAAACCTAATTCAATATGGCAATAATGATCGATGATAATTTCAATTTTCAAAATAATAATGTCAAATTTAATTAAATATAATAATAATTATTGATGATAACCTTCAAATCTGATAATCATGAGATACAGTTCTCTAAGCTTATGATAAATCGTCTTAACCAACTTATAAAAAAAAATTAATAATTATCTAATATGTAATTTTGCAAAAAAGATAAAATAAAATAAAATTATCCAATGGGTATAGAAGTGTTGACACATTGATATGATCGACTATAATAATAATAATAATAATAATAGAAGAACAATTTCTTTGACATATAAACAATAGAGTATTATTATTGAATTTAACATGAAAACTACGTACCAGTAAAAAAAAAAAAAAAAAAAAAAAAGTATATAAATTTAAAGTATTAAAACTCATACGTTAGCTAGGAACAATCCGAAGGGGAGAGCGATGATCGATATGCTGCACTAAGTACATTTGCATCCAAGGGGTACCTGTACCTTCCAATCCAAAGACCACCCTCTTTACGGCCGGTCATAATCCGAATAGTATATGGAATTTTCTTGGCATCCTTGGATAGAAGGAGCAGAAACTAAAATAGACTGGAAGTGGTCTAAAAACAAAGCTTTACCACCTGAGCTCTTTACATGGTCCCAATTTTTGTTCCTATAATTCAACTTTGAGACGATGAACTCGCTTGATCTCCATGTTGCTCCAAGCCTCAAGACATGAAAAATAACTCCCTCTGATACGAACCAATAATAAATCGAAGGGAATCGACCCATATGTCAAGGTTTGTAAAAACTCTCAACTTTCGTCGGAATTTGACTCCCAAAGTCCCAAACTTCAATTACTGGACTAATGATTGCATAGAGCTGATCATTATGGCGTGCTATTTTTGTGACATGGTTTTATGAGCATGCACATAAGTCCATTTGTTGCTGCTTTCTTCTCCATATCCACGCCTATAAAATGCAATTCGTCCCCATATCGATCTACGTCCTACGGTACCATATAGAATCACCACAACTATGTTTTTATTACGAGATGGATTTGACATTAGAATTGCCTGCTTAACAAATCCAGATCTAAGAGTAGCTTTGGTCGATGGAAGTTGAATTCATCGTACACCGGAAAATTTGCTATTTCATCATCGGAAAATAACGACCAGCCATATGAAGTTCCAACACAAAAGAGCTTGTTCACAATCCCTTTTAACATATTGTTGTTGTTGATGTTGCATTCTCTTTGATCTGCGAGAGTTTGTTCCTTTCCTTAGTAGAAAGGATGAACCATGGAGTTTGAGGCTATGGAAAGTAATCTGGAGATGAGGTATAGGACTTTGCAGCCAAACACCATGAAGGAAAAACTGCCATGAAGCTGATGATATCTACATAACAAAGCTTTTGGAGGATTAATTCTAGGAGTTCCTGTGGAAGCTAGGACCAGTTTGCTTGTAAACATGAAATCTCGGCCATGTTTGTTTCTCTTTTTTTAGGACAGAAATCTCGGCCATGGTTGCTAGAGCCTATAGATCTTTTTCTCCTTCGTATATTAAAGAACCAAATTAGTAAAGTTGTAGCACTATATTAAAGAACCAAATGAGTAAAGTTGAGGAGATAGAGCTTTGCTATTTCATCATCGGAGAATATCAACCACCCATATGAAGTTCCAACGGAGCGAGCTTGTTGGCGAATCCCTTCGAACATGTTGTTATAATTGTTGTTGATGATGATGTTTTCTCTTTTATATGCAACACCGAAGAAGCCGAGTTTGTTCCTTTCCTTGGTAGAAAGATTAATGAATCATGGAGTTTGAGGCAGCAGAGAGTTCTAATCTGGAGAAGAGGTAAAGGAATTTGCAGCCAAAGACCATGAAGGAGGATGATATCTTCTATACAAGAAAGGTTATTTTTGAGGTCTAATTGTAGAAGTTCGTGTGGAAGCTCTGACCAGTTTGCTTGTAAAGATGCAATCTCGGCCATGGTTGCTTGATTCAGTTATTTTTCTCCTTCTTTAATATTTAGAACCAAATTAAATATGTATAACTTATAGGAATAATATCTGCCTGCAACCATTGTGTGGATTTATATATAAAATCCTTAGGAAGGCAAATTTAAGGAAAGAGGATGTTATTTGAATTTATAAAGATGTGTATCTTATATATATATATATATATATACAACTCATCCTAATTTGAACTAGCCAATACTCCCCATTCTCCAATATGAAAAAATAATAACAATAATAATAATAAAATAGTTATGCCCTGTTGCGTGATGAATTTTATCATCCTCTTAATATTCAATCAAATTTAAATTATCCACCGGTCCTATCTGTATACGAGTATTTTATATACATATATAATATATATATATATATATATATATATATATATATATATATATATATATTATCTTCATAATAAATCTTAATTCTAGTAAAATCGATATGAGAGGTTTTACAAGTTATTTTGCTGCTTATGAGGCAAAAATGCAAAATATAGTATAAATGATCAGGTGATAAAAATGTTGCTACAACTATTTTGTTTGTTTTTCCTTTAATCAGTATTTGACCACATATATGTTTTTCCTTTTATCAGTATTTGACTACATATATATATATATATATATATATATGGGTATCATTGTGCTGACGAATATAAATGTATCTAATAAATGATAAATGATGTGTTAATATATTAATTTAGAAATGATGTGTTTTTCCTTTAATCAGTGTTTAACTATATATATATATATATATATATATGGGTATATAAATATATTTAATAAATGATAAATGATGTGTTAATATATTAATTTAGAAATTAATATAAATTAAATGAATAAAATAATATCAAAATATAAGTCAAGAAAATATTGACATATTATTTGATATTTTATTTATTATTATTATTTTTTTTTTTTTTTGTCCCTCGTCTTTCACCTAATATATTTTTATTAAATTAATATCGATTGGTTTTTTTGATAAAATTAATATCGATTGGTTATTTCAAAACAAAGTCGATCCACCACATAAAACTCTAAACTTTTTTTTCCCATTTTTTCCTCCATAAACAATTATGATAATCTGAATAAAAAATGTTCACGCGTCGTTAATAGTTTATCTTGTCTTTCACCTATTATAATATTTTTTTTCATTAATATTATTCGGGCTGGAATGATATGGTTTGGGCTGGTTTTTTTACAAAAGGGTCATAGATTGTCTGGCCCATCGAAGTAAACCCGAATCCATAAAAGGTGATTAGCCCGACTGGCACCAAAACGACCCGATCCTTCGTGGTGTCGCTGACGCGGAGGCTGAGAGAGAGAGATTGGGTAATATGATCATGTGAGGCGCGGTGTATGATATCATCGTCCTCTCAAAACCTTCGTCTTCGATTCGACTCCGTGCCTTTCTCTCTCTGTTTTCGGGTTTTTTGAATCGCCGACAAACACAGTCAGGTATTTTATTCCTTATTTGTATGATTTTTATTTTTATTTTTATTTTTCTAAAAAAATTGATTTTTATTTTTATTTTTATTTTTCTAAAAAAATTAAATTTTTTTTTTTTTTGGTTTTGATTTTGAAATCCATGAATTTTTCAATTTTATTTGGGTCTTTTATTTTTTTCTCGCTGGCTTGTGCGTCTACTTAATTCTTCGTTCCTTTTTGTTTTCTGTAATCAGATTGTCTTTTTTTTTTTTTTTTTTTAATGGGGTTTGTTTATGAGTTTGGAATTTTCTTGTTTGTTCAAGATTTAAATTCCAGTTTTGCTTTTTCATTTTCTAAGATTCGATGATATAATTTCTGATTCAGAGTATTAAGTAATATATATATATATATATATATGTATTATATAATGTATATTATGTACGTATTTAAACATATATTTGTATATTATTTTAAATTTCAAAGTTTTATCTTTATATGATGGATCATAAATATTCGATTCACGTGCATTCATTTCTATTCAGTTCTCATTGAAATTCCTTGTTTCCCTTTTTCCAATGCCATGGAATTTTATCCGCTGCTTGCTTTGATAAGTTAATTATCATTTTTTGTATTTCCAAGCTTTTCTTCAAATTTGGTATGATTTTCTTCCAATAATAGTGAATGGAGAAAAAAAAAAGAAAAGCATCTTTAGCATTCTGTTTTTAGTGGAAATTAATACACTAGTAAATTATGGTTGACATCTATATACAATTATTTCTAACTGAAACTTTGCTGGTTTTAGCTACTTGTTTTGGAGAGGTGCTTGATAAATTGATTGGATGTGAAGGTGGGTTTTGATTGATTGATGCAGAATATGGAGGACATGGACATTGATCAAGTGGTCGACGTGCCGGACACACCTGATAGATTAGCTTCCAGACATATTATTGGCAGGGGTTCTGTTAAAGACTGTAGTTCACCTTTAGCTGGAAATTTTAGGAGTTTGGAGCCTATGAATGGGCTGAGGGGCAAGGGTAAGCTGGTCACTGAAAATGGGCATGGTAGAAAAATGGTTTTCCGTCCACCAAAATTTGGCAATCCTGAGAGACAGGATTGCAGCAACTCTAATGGTTTTTCCTCTGTAGAGAATTCATCTGCTTCCCAACATGGTCACTTATTTAGGAGAGCAGCAGTGGAGAAAATCCATGGTCACAGGTCCAAGCAGCCTATTGGAGCTCAGAATACGGACCAGATGTCTGGTAAATTTCCTTCTAAATCATCCATTGGCCAAGAAGGCACTGCATTTTTTGATTTAACCAAACAGAACGGTCATACCCAACATCCAAGAAAAGCTTTTCCACTTCGTGAATCGAAATATCCTGTGGTCAAAGAAATACCTGATTCTATAAAGATGTCCAGAAATGCCTTTAAGGGGAAGGGAAAGATAGATGATAATACATCTAAAGGTCCTGCTTTTGACATGGTTGATGGAAAAGGGATTGATCTGTCCTCTGATTCTCAATCTAAATCTGGAGAGCAGATGTATGTTTCTCATTCTGTTACCTCACCTAGAGTCAGTGGGCAAAAAAGATTGGTCAGAAATGGGTGTATCTCTCCACTCAATATAGAGACAAAAGCTAAACAATTAGCTGAACAACAAAGTAACAGCTCCAAAAACGTTGAACAAAATCAGGCAGGAAATGCAGGTTCGAATCATCCCCAATATGTAGACATAAGTGATATAGTTACTGAAGATGATAATAGTGAAAGAAGGAAAGGAAAAACAATTGTAATTGATCCTTATACACCAAAGGAGCGCAACACAAAATATGTCCAGACATCTAGCAGGTCAGTAAACAATTTTCATTACTTTCGCATATTATTAATTCATCCACAAAATCCCCTCTAAATAAAGATAGGCTTTTATAGATTTTGAGGTATAAGCTGTGTCTTACCTATGTTTTGCAGGCGTATTTGCTATTAGGCATATTGGGTTTAAAATATGTTCTTCAAATTTTCTGAATTATTGATTTGGTTCTCGAACTAATTGATATATTAAAATATGCTCTTTAAAATATCTCTTAATGCATATGCACATTATTATTAATTCATAACTCTTATCTAATTTATTTATTATTTCGTTTTTGCTCATGGATCATGTGTTTCTTAACTTTGTTAGCAATATCCTATAACCTTATGCTTCTTACGTTTCTTCAGTAGCTCTGTAACTGAAAATGGAAAAGCTAAAGGAACCAGTGATGCCAGTGGAGATGCAATTGGATGCTCTACAGAAAATGGTGGTTGGAGAAGTATACGTAACCCTATGAGGAAAATAAATCCTGCATTGCCTGATTCAGCTAGGCATCTTTCCAGTAGAACAGATCATAATGGAATAAACTTTAGGACCGAATCTGATCATACAGATAGGAATGCAGTTCAAACAGTTTCTTGGCCAGTGTCGGAGGTTGAACAGACAACTGGACCACCTCGTGCTGGAAAGATAATCATCAAGAGGCAAAAGAACCAGGGATCAGCTTCTAGGAATAATGATGAATGTTCTACATCCATTTCTGATGACTCCGATATTATGTTTATTGGCTCATCCAGAGGATCCTCCAATTCAAGATCATCCAGCATTCGGAGCCCTCAATCTCGGGCTACTTTAGGTCCAGTGATTGAAATTGATGAGTTGTCACCTGTAGTAAGAAACACTAGATCACAAAGTATAGATGATATGCATGAGGATGATTTAGATGCCAGGGCAAGACAAGTAGAAGCAGACGAGATGTTGGCACGTGAACTCCAAGAACAATTATATCATGAGGGGCCTATAGTTGGAGGTGGAGAGGTAGGTTTCTTTACATGACTCTTATCAAGATAATTAATACTTATTCTTTTATGTGTCTCTTATTTCTTCATGTTCTAGCAGATTGATGAACATATAGCATGGGCATTGCAGCAGGAGGAAAATGGTATTCATACTTCTGCTGGAAGTCAAAATGAGTCGCATCCTGTGAGTGGACCCTTTTTATTTATGTGATTTTCTGTTAACATGAGATCCATTATGATAACTCTGGTTATATTGTTGCTATATTCATTTTGAGAAATTTTTTTATTCTGCCATGTTGGAGGTCCTGGGCCTTTAGAAGCTGAATGGAAGAGTGTTGACAGCTCGGGCATGTTGCTTGCCTTGCTATTGAGCAAATGCTGCAACTTTTGGATTCAGTGATGGAAATAGAAGTGCCTGTTGTGTCTCTGTGTTTCTTTTCTAATCCCTTTTGTCTTCTTTTTGGAGATTGGGAAGTTGTGCAGAAATGAGTATATTAGTTATTTCTTCAAATATCTATTGATTTTAAATTTCAATACTGGCTTTGTTTATGTTATGTATAAGCCTGACCATAACTACGATTTCTTTTGTGGGACAAACTTGATTTCAATTTCCATTTTTTTTTTTTTTTTTTTAGGGAAAAAAGGAAAAAGAAGAAGAAGAAAGAACTTGATTTAGACTTCTTTTTTAAGCATGAAAATTGTTAAGTCAGGCCAATTTATGGAGTTCTTCGTAAACTGGCCTTGGCAACGTGGTAGAATGATAAAAAAAATTAATAATTGAGAGATTTAGTGGGAGATAATCTTCAATTGAAAGTTCAGGGATAATGGTTTACTAACTGTAGAGTAGAGTCTAAGGGGTTAAATTCTTAAAATGTGTATCTAATTCTTCGTTATTATGGACCATTCTATTAATCTACTGAATTATTTTGTCTCCGTTTTAGAAATTCTCAAAAATAGTTTCAATTTTTATGTTGCAGAGAGGACCAACAATGTCTCATCTATATAGACAACCCCGGTCACGATCTTCTCCAAATCCCTCAAGTAGGAGAGGGAACCAAGGTCGGGTCCCTACATCTACTAGAATGGCACAGTTGAGGAATCGCTTTCACAGGCAGTCTGCTGCTGCATCAACTAGAGCAAGGAATCTACAATTTCCTTTGGACATGGATCTAGACATGGTATCTTTTTCTACTCCTTCATGTTGTTACATTTTTCCTTCTTCAAGCTCTTGTGCATGGTGCAATTGATTTTTTTGATTGGTAAGTATGCTCACAGCCAGGATTGAACCTGAACTGGGACAGTTAATGGGAATGGCCCTACCGTTCCCTAAGGGGCGTGCATGGGGTGATTGATGATGGAATATGATTTGAAGAGATAGGTGAAGTGTAGTTGGCCTGATTATAGTGATGCTAGTATGAAATTTTTATTACCCATGCAATCAATAATTGTGTTTTTCTGTTGCTTCTGGGCTTTTACTAATTATTCTAATAGCATTATATGAAATTGAATGTGCTTAAGGTTTTAATATATGATTACTTCTACAAGACATTATGGTTATGTAGTTGACTTACAAAAATAACTGGAATGTTTTTTTGATACATACTACTATTTGGAATGCAAATTGGGAACCACACATTTTAAAAATAAATTTGTAGATATGGAAGGATGTTTCTATTTTCAAGAAACTCAATAGTGACATCTGCTCCTAGGTTGTTGTGATCCTCTTTCATATTTTTAAGCTAATTTTACTAATATAGTGATGTAATTATCGGGTAAAATAGTTCTTCCTAATTTTTTGAAATAAACTTCTAGTTCTAAGAAAGTAAAGAGAAATCTGCTAAGACAGGGAGAAAAGTTGTACTTTGTTAGTTTCAGTTACAGCTTCTGGATTGGTACTTTGGATATGTTGAAGCACCCTTTGGGATTTGGTTGATATTTTTAGGGACTATAGTTAGGTGGGATTATTGGAGATTATTGCTTTCTCCTAATTTTTTCATGAGGATAAATATCTAGAATTTTCTCCTTGAGATTTGTTTTTTATTCCTTTTCAATTGTAATTTTTCTAAGTATAGTGAGTGTTAGAAAGCCTAGTTTACTGTCAAGGTGCATTTTATTTTTCTGTTTCTGATGCAGAGACTCGATATATTGGAAGCTTTAGAAGCTGCAGCTGGGGACCTTAGTGATGTGGGAAGGGGGCGAAGAGCCAATCAAGTTTTTCAAGCTCAGCGTGATTTTAACGAGTAATACTTTTAGTTTTCTTCGTTCAGTAATCTAAATTTTCTTCTGAATCATTTCTGAACCCACTCCCTGTTGTAGTCGGAAATTGATGTTATTTAACTTATGTATGTTATTTCTGTCTCACTCTTTAAATGGACGGTAGGAGAACAAAAACTCTAATGGCATTAATCCTTCTTAAATTTATCCCAAAGGATGGATAGAGTACAAGTTATTATATTCTTCACATCTGTAGCGTGTCAAACAGTATTCTAAAAGCTGTGTATCACCTCTTGAGAATGGGTTATCTAAGATAAAATTAAATTTGATTTAGGATATGGTATTAATGTTTTCTTTAAATTTCTAATCCAGATCTTTTTTTTTTTTTTTTTTTTTTTTGGCCTTTTTTCAGGAATGATTATGAGATGTTGTTAGCACTTGATGAGAACAATCATAGACATGGTGGTGCATCAGCTAGTCAGATTAACAGCTTGCCTCAATCTACAGTGCAGGTAGTTTTTGGCCTCCTGTGATGTTTGATGCTTCATGCACAAAGCTAAGAAAATCAGCTGATTTATCCGCTATTGATTACTGTTCCCTTTCTCTGTTGTACAGACTGATGCTCTTGAAGAAGCTTGTGCAGTTTGTCTTGAAACTCCCACTATGGGGGAAATTGTTCGCCATCTTCCTTGCTTGCACAAATTTCACAAAGATGTAAGTGGTCATGCTTGTGAAAGGGGTAACTATATATATATATATATTTTTTTTTTTTTTGGGAGAAAAATTAAGTCATAACCATAAATCTGACTTATGTTGCTCTTCATTGATTGTCACTTTCTTATTCAGTGTATCGATCCCTGGCTCAGCCGAAAAACGTCATGCCCGGTTTGCAAGTGCTCCATTACCTAGATTGGCTGTATAATTCCAGTTTCTAGGCCATCCTTTTGATTTTTTTTGGTATACATGTGTTTAGGCCATCCCGCTAAAGCAGATTATTTGAATTCTGCAAAGCATTTTTATTTTGAAGGTCTTTTTTTTTTTTTTTTTGGTTATTATTTTAAGTAATCACAGTTTCAATTTTTTGTCCTCCCAATTTTATAGCAAGAAGAATAACATTAGCCATCCAACTGATTAAATATTAAAGTAAAATGCTTTGGCATTTATGTGATGAAGTTTTTGAGTTTTTCTTTTGAACTGGTTCTAAACGAGGTGAATTATCTCTTTTTCTCATCAAGGCTTTGTTTGGCCTTTGCTTGTTGATTGTCGGGTTAGCTGAAAGAAACTCTCAAAACTCTTAGAAATTAAAATGATCAGTATCCTATTTTTGTGAAATTCATAAAATAATAATAATAATAATAATAATAATGTCAATATGCGGAGTATAAATGGCAAACAAATACAAATACATCCTACAAATTTTATTTTACCAGGGTTGTTTTAACATGGAAAAAGATATATTTCAGTCCCAAAAAAAAAAAGGTGTTCCTGATTAAATCCATGTGCTAAATGTAAGTTTTCAATTTATCAGTTTAATTTTGATATTCACACTTTCTACATAAGCATCCATTATGGTCTTTGTTAATTTGTTCAATATTTATACATAAAATTTTGTAATGATGCGCAACACCATCCATTTTATGGTGAGTGCGTAACGAAATTGTCTGTATATACTATGTATATTTTATTGCGCTCCTTGGTTGGCTTCTTCACTCTCATCCCACCCTTTTTGTCTTCTTTGTTTTTAATATTTGGTTTGTTGGTATTTGGATGATTAATTTGGAGATCTAACATTTATGTGTTGGCATCTCCTGTATTCCCTGGGTTCTTTCTAGAATATACATACCCACCCGGCTATGGAAAAGGAGCAAAAATTGCATAATTCTGGCACTTGGCGATCACTACACACAGTAATCATCACATTCCACACGTGTGTTTCAAATACTTTTGTATCGAAGAACCACCAATTTCAAGTCCATTAAATTTTTTTGACTATGGAAAAGGAAAAATATATGATTTTGGTTTGCTAAGGGAAAAAAAAAAATGGACCTTTTTAAAGAAACACGATCTTCAATGATATACAAGATTAACATGCATGCATAAAAAATCATTTTTTTTTTTTTAATAAGCAAAAAAGGTTATGCATAAAAAATCTATACAAAATGCTTTTAGCTAATTTCTCTTCTCAAAAAAATAACAAAGTATATAAAAAGAAAGAAAGAGACACAGTGTACGTGTGTGTGAAAAGAGAGCCAAAAAAATATTTAATTTGAAAGCAATATTTCTGATAACTATCTAAAATCAAATTAGTTCTCAAAAATATGTTCTAAACATATTTTGGCATCATTAGAATGTTTTGATAGAGTGTGTATGAGATATATGGATAAATAAGGTAAAAGTTTTCCTTAGTAGGGAGATTGAACAAGTGTTTGGTTATTTTGCTGTTTCATGCTCATTTAGATAGCCACGATGATCTTATGGATGCAATTAATGGTTGATACTCAAGCCAATAAAAAAATGAACAAAAGCTCATGAATTTGAAGCCAAAACTAGTATGGCTAGAGGAATCACAGATCAACGTGTTTATCAACGTACTTAGAAAGTAATTTTTGTTCGTAAATTAATTTCCTGGATATTTATGAGTTTTTCATTCAAAAAACATTGAAAATATTATTTGCAAGCAATAAATGAAGTAAAATTGAATTTGCTTGTTAATTTCATGCTTGATTAGCCTACATATATATGTATATATATATATATATATATCAGATTGAAAAAATAAAATAAGATTTTAGGTAACTTGTGCCTTTTCAAAATGAGAAAAAACGAGAGAGAAAAGACACAGAAAGTACTATGTGTCTGAAGAGAAAAAAACAAAATTGAAAGTATATTCCAAAAAATTGTTCTAAATCAAAACTTCAACCATTTGAAAACATACTTCCCGACCAAAAAAGAGATCATTTGAAGACGTACTTGTTTGCATATCATTCATCAGCGACCGCTTTAAAAATATAAAATGTTGTCGTTGGTGTAAACATGTCTAATTATAAAGGGTTACTCATGGACGCAAACTAGTCGATCGAATAGTTTTGGATGAAAATGAAATTAATATTTCTGCATATTAAGCTTAAAGTTTCGGATATATTAGAAGAAAGTAAAAGATTAAATAAACTAAACTTATACGATCCAATCCAATATCTATTACTAGCATATGCATATATTCTTTGACAGGAGAAATTTTTCTCTACTATTTCGAAGTTTTACTCCCTTTTTTTATAAATTGTTTGGAAACTATCTATCTGGATCTTATATGGATCCTATCAAAAGTACAACTTCTTATAATAGAGTAGATTTTTTACTATAATAGATTTAAATATGAAATAGATTTATTAATCTCTTATAAATAAGCGCGGTCAAGTAACAGCTGAGTTGGCAAAGACCATACTTCTTTATCTTTTTCTTTTCAAATTCGAATACATGACAAAACAATAGTGTCGATAATTACCAAAAAAAAAATCTCTTACAAATAAATGAGGCGACACATGTAGGTCTATCTGTTCAATCTGTTTGTAAGAGCCCAAAGTTGTACTCCGGAATTACCAAAAATTTACCCCATACATGGTTCTCACAGTTTTGGTTAAGTAAAGAAGCAACTGGGGTAGACCAGGCAAAGTTGTCTATCCAATCAGGACGAGACTACAGTTTTAAGAAAACATTCTCCAAATTAAATTGGATAGCATTATATTATATGCATATAATTGCTATTACCAAAAAATATATATATGATTTTTCTGAGGATGTATCTCGTTTTAACTTCATGGTTGAGGAATTTTTTGACGTTTTTTGTGGTTCTAAGGCTTTTTCTAAAAAAGATCTGCTCACCTGGCAGCCGTCCCCTGAAGGTTGGTGGAAAATCAACACTGATGCTGCTTTTTGTAATGGAGAAGCCGGTTTGGCTTTTGTGGTGAGAGATTGGAAAGGAAACCTTCATTCTTAGCTTCTAAACGTTTCAGCTGTAGCTCTTCTTTTGAAGCTAAGCTCCAAGCTGTGAGTTGGGCTGCTACTGAAGCTTCTGATCAAAACTGGGGGAAGATCTCTTGGTCTACAGATTCGTTAATGGTGGCTGAAGAAATTTCCAGTTCTGAAGACCCTTCTAGTTGGGACACCAGATACACTCTTATGCATCTCAGACCTGTTTTCTCCAAGCATGGCTGGTTTATTTCCTGGTGCCCAAGAGAGACTAATTCCTTGGCTGATCTTACTGCTAAATTAGCTCTTTATGACAATGTTGTTTTTGATTTGAACCTCTTTTGTCTTGATTCCCTCCCTAAGGAATTGCTTGATTCTATGGCCTCAGATATGCTTAGCTGTCGCCTTGTCTTGCAATCCTCTTTTCTGGAGGTTCTGTTTTGTGTTTTTTCTCTTAATGAATGCTCTTTTTACCCAAAAATATATATATATATATATATATATATATATATATATATATATATATATATATATATTTTTATAATTGCTTAAAGTATTTAAACTATTTGATTACACAAAATGAAAGAAAAATAATTCTCAAAACATTAAAAATAATTCTAGTATCTACATTTTTTTTTTTTTGGGGGCTAGAAATTAGTATCTACATAGTTATTTTCTAATATCCTGATGAGCGGAAAAACACACTTTCTTCTTCCATTATATATATGTATATATAGATAGATAGGTAGGCATTTGGTTTTTCATTATTCCATTATCGATGAAGCTCATCGATGGGAAATTTCTGCATGCAGACAGGTCAATGCAGTGCACAAAGCCTAAAACAGAGGAAAGAAAAGAAATGTAGAAGAATTCTGATTGGACTATCATTTTCTTTCAAGTTTTTCCTCGTTTCTTGCGAAAGAATTATTTCAAACGTAAAAAGACATGTATACTGGATTTTCTCATCACAAATGTTTTTTTCATTTTATGTTTGACATACACATTTCGACTTAATCTTATAAATTAAATATAAAGTTTTATTACATGTCTCCGACTGAAAATATGAATCTCACGCAATGATTTATGTATAGAAATATTCAGCATATCATTATATCTTTTTCGGTTCTTCAATCATTTAAAAACCCTCCTCGTATGCTTCTTTCTCTATTTTTTCAAAAGGCAATGATAGGAAATTACAATAACAAAAGCTGTCAACGGAACATTTCCATCGATCAAACAATTCAGAAGAAAGTTATGAAGCATTCAGGTCAATTTCTTCTTCTTCGCTTTCTTTCACTTTTGACGAAGCTGATAATATTGTGCAGTAAAACAGATAACAATAAAAAATTTCCAGAACTTTTTTAAGACTTGCATCGAAGTAAGCAATAAGCTTTAAAGCTCAAAGTCCATTCAAAAGAAAACAAGCGAAGAGATCTAGGAGGTACATAAAGCAACAACGAACCACAAAAGCACCCTGTACATTAGGCCCGAATAATAAAGAGTTCTCATGTTTTCTATCCAGCTCGCATAATAAGAAACTCGAAGCTCAAAAACGGACTTTCAAAAGAAACTTAATTAAAAATGGCGCAAAACAGAAATATGACACTTCAATAATTATATTGATAAAATGGAAAATTCAAGTCTGAAAAATGCAGTTCTTGATTACAACAATTGTGTTTTCTGTCTGACAAACAGAGTCTATGCTTTGAAATACGACACCAATTTTTCAATAGAAATTATAATATCATCTTATTACATTACTATGATTTCTCCTTTCAACCATCAACATTATTGATACGACTTGCAAGGGAATATTTTTACCGAGCATCCTTTGATAAAAGATTGTTTGTTTCAATCTTCCTAGCATTGCAGAGTTCATCGGTGTGACCCCCCCTTTCAAAAACAGCAGCTGCCCCCATCCCAGTGCCTGCATTTACGTTACAAGACTCGATTGTTAGAGAGAGAGAAAGAGAGAGAGAGAGAAAGAGAGAGAAATAAGGGAAGGGAGGAGTCAGAGAGAGAGAGGTACCTATGCACATTGATATCACTCCAAAGCGACAATCTTTGCCACGGCGCTTCATCTCATGCAATAAAGTAGCAACACAGCGGGCACCTACAACAGGATAAACGATTCATGTCACACTATAGCAACAGATATTAACCGATCCAAACTACATATTTCTACAACTATGCACGATTTGTTGATTGAGTTGACCAATATTTAATGCTCGTCTAGCAACATCAAAAAGTTGTAAACCAAGCGCAATGTGGCTGTTAAGGACTCGCGATAGCTGGAGCCTAATTATAAACTAGCAAAACTTCGTACATCTTGAATATAGCTTATTTGAAATTTAAGCACCATATTTGATCTATAATTTTTCCTTTAATCAGGATTGGCAATTTCTCTTAATATTTTTCATTATTTATAACTAAAAGACAATTACTTTCCCTTGTTAATCAGTATAAAGTCCATAACCGCCTAAAAGGGAAAAGTTAAGAACCAAGGACTTCAAGAAGTACCAAATTGAAGGAATTACTTGCAAATATATCTTTCTGACATTAAAAGACATGATGTATGTTTAAATACGTCAAAGGAGCCAGAGAAGAAAAGATTGGGAAAGGGTAGCTACTAACCAACATACTTCCAATATAACTTTCTGAAATGTTTAAATGTAAGTTTTCCTGTCCTGTATATATGGCTTTATGAAGCATCTTATACGAACAGTTACCAAGTTCCTTCTACATGAATTGGAAAAAGAATTCAAATAATCAAATTAAAGTACAACATGTTTAAGCCATAACTAATCACTTGAAAAGAGAAATTTACCAAGTCAATAAAGCAACCACAGCATACAATTTAGTCTTTAGTAAGACATATGATGGAAGTACCAATTCACATAGCAGATTACATTTTTTAAATCAAGATGCAAGCAATGATGTAGTTGACCTTATCTATTAACAAGGTACAACATGCACGCTAAACATCCAAAGTAACTACAATACTTCAAGTAATACCCTTATCCAAATCATATGGTAGGTCATGTAAAATTGAAATTTTTTCAGTACCTGTTGCCCCCAAAGGATGGCCAATGGCTAATGCACCTCCATTGACGTTGATCTTTTCTGGATCAAGTTCCAGCTTATTACGACAGTATACAAATTGGGAAGCAAATGCCTGTACAGCAAATTTTCAGTCTCAAGCTGTAATAAAGGGGTACCGACAACAAATACATTTTCAATCGCTATTTAGTACCTCATTTATCTCAAAAAGATCAATATCATCCAACTCTAGACCAGCAGCCTTGACTGCAGCCGGAATTGCAACAGCTGGGCCAACACCCATGATGGCAGGGTCCACACCTACAGCAGCAAATGTCCTGCACAGACAACAGGACTTCATATTTGAGCAACGAGGAATTTTACTATATCTACAGTTATTATACAAACAATAATGTCAGATACAGATTGTCAATGAGTTAAGAAAGGGTTTGATAAAGTAGATTAAAAGAAGGGTTGATGTTTAGTTAACAAGGGTAACACCACAAATAAAAACTTGAGATAGAGGTTCTGGACGTTAAGAAAATTAACCTATTTTCACCATGCAAGCTTTTGGATTATAATTTGACCATTCAGACAGACTAGAATACACTCCATTCAGAAAAAGGAAAGCTTAGTAAACAACCATTCTTATTTCAAAAATCCTTAAAATTCCCAACGATATTGAAAACATCTTTTTTTTTTTAAATTTTTATTTACAATGTGGTTATCATGAAAAGATGTTGAGAAACTTCATGGTCGAAACCCAACTCTTTACTAAAATACAGTAGATTTCTGTTTGATGCACTGCTGATGAAAAATATTGGGTGACTATCTCACTTTAATTGTAGGTCCAACGTGGGGTAGATATAGCATACTGTTTCTCTTTCCAAGGAGGGAGCATAACAAATAATTAAAGAGAAGTTAAACACATAAAAATCAGGCTTCTGCATATCCAAGTTAAGTACCTCTATACATGAAATTACTTGGTTCTACCCTATTGCAAAAAGAGGAGGATAAAAAACAAGGAGACAGCCTACCCTCACAGAATTATAACCCTATCATAGGTCAAATCAGAGACTTTCCCCTTTAGAAGGTAGAAATCTTCTTTTGTGCTATGTAGAGTATCTTACTGTCATGACCATACATTAGAACCATTGTTTATTTGTTCTCAGACGGATAAAAATACTGAGGAATCAAGTACCTGAATACACCAAGAATTGGTAATCCCTTTTTCTCCGCAACACTTCTCTTCATGAGAAGAACAGCTCCTGCACCATCACTTACTTGGCTAGAATTACCTAAAACAGAAACACCAGATATTGTTATTTAAAGGCCAACCAAGTGACATAATTTTCCAACATGAGACCATATTCACTCCGCCCAAAAAAAATACCTGCAGTGGTGCTTCCATCTTTCTTAAACACAGGCTTCAGCTTAGCCAGATCAGACAATGATGCATTAGGCCTAAACCCATCATCAACAGAAATTGTAACAGGTTTCTCCTCGCCGGTTTTTGGGTCAACAATCTATTTATATAAATAAATAAATAAATAAAAATCAGAAAAGACAAGAAATATTAATACTTCCTAGCGTATTTATGCGTGGGCAATACAACATTTGCTGAAACGGGAATAAAATAGTCGATACCTTGGTGGCCACAGGAATGATTTCATCCTTAAATTTACCAGCAGCAGTAGCAGCAGCAGCACGTCTATGTGACTCAACCTAACAAAATAAATCAAAGGAAATCAGTATGAGCTCAAGTGTCAGACAACCATCCCCCAAGGGGAAAAAAAAAAAAAAAAAAAAAAAAACATTTTTATTCAACTCACTGCAGCCTGATCTTGTTGCTGTCGTGATACACCAAAACGATGTGCAACATTTTCTGAGGTAATCCCCATAGGAAGAAGGCAATTCTGGGCTTGTTCAAAGATCTTTACCTGTCACATTCAATATGTAATCAAGTCAGAATCTTAAATTAATATATATATATATATATATATTGTGTGTGTGTGTGTGTGTGTGTGCGCGCGCATGCAAGAGATTGAGAGAGAGAGAGAGTACTTTTGGGTTGACTGAGCCTTCCCAGGCCATCGGATTTAATGTCATGGATTCTAACCCAGCTCCAATACCTATATAAAGTAATACAATAGATCAATAAAATAATTAATAAAATATAGTTAAGTATTTGTTTTAACAATGATATAATTGAGGAGGACCCAAAAGACATTACCAATATCATAAAATCCAGCTCTGATAGCAGCAGCTACATCAGCAACTGCCTGGAGCCCAGATGAACATTGCCTGTTCACAGTTCTGACAGGCACAGTTTCTGCAATCAACAAACACTATTTGCATAAGAAATACACTGACCAATACACTGGAAACTCGTTATATATATTAATAATAATGATAAAACTTGCGAAGAAAGCATACCAGGGAAGCCAGCATAGAATGCAGCCATCCTGCATTCACTTGCTCTCTGAGAACCCGGAGCCAAAACTGTACCCACAACAATATCCCCAACCTCATTTGGGTTCAAATTGGTCTTCTCTATCAACGCCTACAAAGTCACAATTTGCAAAATAAGATACAACTACAACAGCTACAAGTGAGCTTTTTTTGACAGAGAAAAAAAAGAAAAACAAACCTTCAAAACAGGTGCAAGAATATCATCAGCATAAGTATCCTTAAACCCACCGCGTTTAGATTTGCAAATTGCAGTCCGATGTGCTCTGCAAAATGATTTTATTTTATCTTTTATTCTTTCTGAATACAAAATTTTAGTCCACCAGTAATCAAATGGTTTCATAAAATTGCCAATTTACCAAATCCAATAAAAGGAAGGAACTTACGCAACTATAACCACATCGTCCCCAAAAACATTCGTCCTATGATATGCAGCACTGTCCCCAGCCAAACATGCCGACGCCTAGAAGTGCCAAATTACAATCACAAATCCATTAACCATTTGGTTTTTTAAATTAAAAAAAAAAATGAAAAGCTTCAATTAAACATCCAAAAAAATAAAAATTAAAAATTAAAAAACCCAGTACATTATTCCATTAAAAAGAACAAAATAATCTACGACGAAATAAAAACTGTCGTCGATTGAGAAATTCGATGTGATCGGAGTGGAAAATAAATCAAAATTCAATCATATATTTCAGCAACGAGAACAAATCCAAGATTAAAAATAAAATAAAATAAAATAAAAAATAAAGAGAGAAGAAGTCTCGAAGCCAAATCGAGGAAATTTTCCCGGTAAATGAATCGAAATTGACAGACAAGCACTGCAAAAATGAAAAAAAAAAAATCTAATAAAATTGGAACTTACTGAGAGAGAAGAAGAATCATCGGAAAAGGAAGAAGAAGAAGAAGGTCGAAGGTGGTCAAGAAGAACCCGCTGTCTGTTAAGCGCTTTCTCCATTTCTACGCTCTTCAAAACTCCTTTTTTTTTTTTTTTTTGTTTTTTGGCTTCAGAAATCCAAACACAGAGACACACAAATAAAGCAAAAATGACGATCCAATAAAAATGGCCTTTAAGCTTTTTATATATATATCTATCTATATGGATATTAAAAATATTCGGATCTGTCTCGATGCTTATTAATTAAATATTAGTTAAATAAAAATTTCAAAAGCAAAATATATATATATATATATATATATTTATATTATGGGGGAGATATTTTTAATTTTATTATTTTTTGTAATTTGCTTTTAAAGGAATTAAAAAAAAAATTGACAATTTGCTGATGGATACGCAAGCGTCACATACAACAACTCTATCCCGTCGTAGCTTCTTTGCTTAACAAAACTCTCAACCTCCGCGCGTGCTTGTTAATTCCCTTTATTTTTACCTTAATTTATTTTCTTTTTTCTTGTCTAAGAAATTCAGAATCCCGTTTCTAATTACTCTGTTCATGCAAATGGTGTTACTATGTTTCTATGTTGATCAATTATGTGCATCTAGTTTTTTTTTTTTTTTTCCTCTCTCTTTTGTTTCATTTTAAGTGTGAATAGGATTTATATAGTTTCATAATTAAAATATTTATGATAAAATTATAAATGTGTTTATTTTTTATAGTGTAAATTGCATTTTTTTTTTGTCAAGTATATGTATTAATTTAATTTTTTGAGTCTAAAATTAATCTTAGTAAAATTACAAATGGAAAAGGAATTTCTAATTTTTTTTAAATGTTTTATTTTATAATTTTTTTTCATAATTTTCTCTAATTCAATTTTTTTATAATATTATGAATTATCATAATAACCCATTGAAAGTTAACCCACAATTAGAATTTTAAAATCTATTAAGAAAAAAGAAAAAGAAGAGAAGAAAAACACCAAACAAAATTTTTTTTAACACATATAGAATTTTCATCTTAAAAATAAATTCTCTTGTAATTAAATAACTTAAGAAATGAAATTTATTTTTTGTTTGAAAAAAAAAAAAAGATACATTTTAATAGTGTTATATGGTTCATGCACCATGCAAACTTAATATGGAACTATTTAAGGCAATAAAAAGTTGCTTAAAATTTAAAATTTAATTTTTAAATTTATAAATATGAAAGTTTCGTTTTTTTTTCCATTAAATTACCAGATGATAATAAAAATGCACGTAAGATTAAACTTAATTTATGAAAATGATACATTTCAACGCTTTATATATTCTGTCCTGGAATAAACAAAGGGCAAAATTATTATTTTCTAAATCAATAATTTAAATTTTAACTAATTCATTGAAATATAATGCATCCAGGACAACGTCGGCCGCAGCAAGTGGCTAACACGCGCTTCGAGAGGGGTGGCTGAGTGTGTGTACAAGGTGGACGGTAGGACATGGAAATGCGTGCCCGCTTGGGGAATAGGAAAATTTTTTAGATGACCGAAGGCTTGGATAAGATTTTATACAGATATTAGCATTTTATAATCTTCACTTTTTTTTTCCTTTTTTCTTAAAAAAAAAAAAAAAATCGATATAACCTTGACTGGTTGATGTAAGAGCAAGACCATTTGATTAGGCTAATTAGGGATTTTCCATCTACATTAAGCAGTGAGAATTGTAATCATCCAAAAATTAAAGTTTTCTAAATAAGGAAAATATACATATATAATATTTTATATTTTTTTATATTCGTTCACTTTCTCATTTTATATATTTCTTTTTTTTTTTTTTTTTACTTGAATTTCACTTGACTTTAGGACGTTAAATCCAGAAATACTGCTATTTTTGCATTTATTTCTTTTTTCTTTTTTTTAGGAAAGTTCAACCAAAGCACCACAATTGGAAATCTTATCAATTAGCAGAATAAAATATGGAACTCTAGACGTAACATTTAGTTCATATGGTAAAAGGAGTTACTTAATCACCAAAAACAAAAATGGGTTCAATCGCTTGAGTTATGGGACTGTTTCAAATTGAAATTCATGCCACCTATATAAGTAACAAAAAAATTTAAAACTAAAAATAAATATTAAATGTTTTAAAAAAGTTTGATTTAAGATTTTAAAAGAAAACACAAAATTTGTTAATTTGGTTTTTAATAAAAAGTAATTTTTTTACCATATGAGTTAAAACCTTTTTATGTTCCTTATCATATGATGCAAATTTGTTAAGACTGTTAATTCAGTCTTTTTTTTTTCTTTTTTCTTTTTTTTTGTTTTTCGAAGTTGTTACATCAAGAATTGCATGATCTTTATATTTAAGATTGGAAGGAAAAAACACAATAATAATATGTAATGGTATACATATCACATTCACATAACATGGTATAAAATAATAATGAAAATATTAGAGTTTTGAATAGGCTTGAACAAAGAGTTGAAGTTCAGGGCCGAGGGTTAAGCCTGAACTTAGCTCAAAGTCCAATCCATAAACCCAACCAAAAGTCCAATTTCAAAACGAAGCACAAAAGCCCAAGATCGAGGTGAAACCCAAGTGTGAAGAACAATGTTATTCTTTGCATAGCATATACCACATTGCTTCATTGGCTTCCGCTTTCCGCAAATTTAATTATTTCGGTAATCTTTCGGAGTGAGCTCGAAACAGAAGCTAAACAAAGTATGAAATAACAAGCAAAAAATTAAATTTCACTTTATTGATTGTTCTCATATTATCAATTAAAGTTTGCATTTAAAACAAGTTTTCCAAAACAATTAGATTTTTGTATCTTAGAAGAGAAAAAAAAAAAGAAAAAAGAAAAAAGAAAACTAATTTGATTTAATAAAAAAAAATTAAAAAAAATCAAAGATTGCTTGTCTATTTGGTTCTCTCACTTCACAATCAGATTAAGGCCACTAGACCTACAATCGAGCCCAATACATGGCTTAAATCCCAATCCATGAACCCAAATGTAAACTCCAATCTAAAGACAAAATTTTAGCCCATTGGAAGCGGTGTAAAATTAATATTCTTCAAAGAGGAATTTTTCATAATTAAAAAAGAAAAAAGAAAAAAAGATGTGATTGTATTATTTTTTATATCTTATATTAGACCAACATGTAATAGACTTATAATCATTTTAATTAGCTAAAGCGAAAAGAACTTTAAAAAAAAAAAAAAAAAATCCAGCAAGATGAAATAACAAGGAATCATTCTACTTAGTGGTAGGAGTAAACAAAAGGTAAGTCCATGCTTAGACAGCCAAGCGTAAAACCATTTTATTTGTAAAACCATTATTTTCCGAAACAATGGTGATCCCAAATTTGAATCCTCTATTTTCGATATGAAATAAATTAATAAAAGTAAATATATATATATATATATATATATATCAACATTATTCTGGAGCAGAATGGGCTTTTTCATATAATTGTGGCCCAATATTCGGTCCAAATTATGTGCCTTATCGAGCCCAAGTGTGAAGAATTGCAATTTCTTTTCTATATCAATATTAAACTCTTTATAATTGGAAAATAATTAATTTCATCCAATTAAGGTTTATATTGTTAGTAGTTTTACTTTTATCATTAGGTCAAACCTACAAATATAGGGAAGAATTATCTTTTTTATTTTTTTTATTTTTTGTAAATGTGAAGAATTACAACTTGAACAGTTTCTGCGATAACCAATCAGGACCAACCTCAGTCTAAACTTCTAAAAACTCAATAAATAAAAGGATATACCCAAACAAAGTGAAAAAAAAAAAAAAAAATTGGACATAAAACTGACACGTGTTAGATGAAGGCCACGTGGTTGACCTTCACCATTTTCAGCATGCGCTGTGCTTTTACCTTATTATTATTATTATTTTTTTTCAATGCAAGTATACCTTCAATTTCATACAAAACAATGTAAACAAGCTAGACTGTTCCCCACGAGTAAACTCTTTATAATTAAAAAACATGTTTGCATTTTTGCATCAATTCATTTATGAATTCCTGGTATTTCCCAATTCCCCAACCCAACCATATAAGATCTCCTTGACTGTCAAAATGAGCTTGAAACATATGCGATACTCAAGCATGAAACAGCTAAAAAACTTAAAACTTGCTCAATCTTGTTAAGGAAAATATTTGCCCTATTTTTCGATATATCTCATTGTTATTCAATCAAAACTTTTCTAATAACGCTGTATTACGAAGTTTAAGGTGATTTTAGAAGAAGAAATAACAAAATCTACTTGAAATTGGTGTAAATTGACTAAGTTCCAATCCAAGAACAATATGGTCATTGATCATGAAATAAGCTTTAATCTGTCCTATATCGAATTTTTTTTTGTATTTTAAAGTAGCGATGATATAATATGCTGACATGTACATATATATATATATATATATATATATATGTATGTGCTTAGATAGTTGGAGAGCTTGTACTTATAATGATATTTGTTCTAGTCTCTATCTCTACTCAAGCAGGAAACTGATTGAGTAGAGATAGAGACTAGAACAAATGCCATTAATATATTCAATATATATATATATTGTACGGTCCCTCTGTATACCCAGATTATAGAACAAAGGCACATAATATATATATATATATATATATATATTCAATATTTATATAAAAGAAAATGCCATTAATGTACGGTCCCTCTGTATACCCAGATTATATCATTAATGTTCTAACTGAGAGTCTTAGCAAGTCCATTTGCCAGAAAAACATCTGAAGTGTGTTGATGTTGCTAGTCTTGCCCTTTAATCATGTTCTTTCAATCAGATAACACTTCTAGGTTAGCATGTAAAAGAAGAAAGTTCAAACATCAACTTTGTGTAAAATAACATGGCACTTGCTCTATCCTTCGATCAAATATTTCTAATATGATGCCATGGTATTATAAGTTTAATTTAAATTTATTTTTAGTTTTAGTTTTATTTTTATTTTTTTTAAAAAAAAAAATCTAACTCATGAAACCAGAATAAATTGATCAAATTTCAAAAACTCAATGTCAAATTTCATCGATTACAAAATTAGCTGTAAATGATGTATTCAATTTAGAGTTTAATGGATATAAAATAAGTTATACATTTTAAATGATTTGATGGATTATTGTGAAATTCCATAGATTTCATAAAAAATTTATAAAAATCCAACGAAATCTTAAAGATTAATGCTAAATTTCATATTAACAATTTTATTCACAATTTCATTATTAAATCCTTTCCAATGCATTACAATTTATCATTTTTTAAAATATTTTTAAATCAATGACTTTTAAATGACACTAGATTTTAAAAGAATTCTACAAAATTTTAATTGAATATACCTAGATTTTAATAGACTTTTATAAAATCCATTAAAATCTGAATTAATTATCATTAGACTTGTATAGATTCTTTTAAAATTTAAATTGAATACCTTTAAATTTCTAAATACTTTTAAAATTTTTCAAATTCTAAATTAAATTTATCTCCCTTTATATATTCTGCATCGAATTTTTAATAATTTTAATGCGGCGTTAAGATAATATGCTAATAAATATTTGTTTAGTTCAATAATAAAAGTTTGTAACTAGAACAAACTTTTGGAATTAATTTTATGTTAAAAACATGTCAAAAATGTTGCTTGTAGTGGTGTTCTCTCTCTTTTACACACACAAAGACACACTTTAGCTCTTTTTAACTTTTTCCCCCTTCCGAGAAGGTAAATTAAAAATAGTTTTATAGATTTGCTAATTAACATGCATGTGAGAATCTTATATTTATTTTATTTGGATTTTATTGTACATATATATATAGACAGTTAATTGCATGTAAAGTTGGTTTTATATTATTAAATTAAGATACATCATTAATGACTATTAGATCATATCAATAGTTAGAATTTAAAATTAATTAAAAAATAATCAGATATGAATTTAATGAGATATTAAAACCATATTTAAATAAAATAAATCTTATCGAAATTTGATAATTAATAAATATAATTTTTAATTTTCAAACTTTTATAATATTAAAGATTAATAAAAAAAAATCTCATATTAATTTTGATATTAAAAATCTTATTTGAGCATATTATATATATAATTTAATTTGTGATTCTCTCTAATAAGGATGATTTTTTTATCGTTGCAATAATTTTTTTACCAGGATATATATTATATATAAATTTGATATAAAATGTTCCACCAGCATTGATGGAAGTTGTTTGTTAGCAAAAAGAAAGAAAGTATTGATGGAAGTCGTTCCTATATAATCCTAGACAAAACTAAAATTCTTCGATAAGAGAATTTTAGTTTCCTATATTATAAATTCTCTTTTGCCCTTAGAAACCAAATTCAAATCACCTCCTCATAATTAGATCGGTATATTCTCTCCTGCAGGGTCAGGTCAAGAATCCCTGGGAATCCAAGAGATACCAATTACTGATACAACGATGTTAAGAACTCCAAATCATCCAAATATTCAAACAAAAAAAGACAAAAGAAAAAATGGGATCGGATTGAAGAATCCAAGAAATGAGAAAATAATAATAACAATATATATATATATATATACACGTAATTTCTCATACATCCTTGTATGGTGTACACCATGTGGGTTCCGTACTCCCATAAAAGACACGTGGAAGAATGGTCGTCTTTTAGGGCACGTAAGTGCTGTAATGCAACAAAAATCAAGGTTTAAATTTCACATTCTCCTCGTCTGATGGGAAAATAAAAATAGCTAGATGCTGAAATTAAGGAAAGCCAGAGGGAAAATAAAAGGAAGGGGTGTACGTAGGCATGTTAATTTGCCTCGTATATCCCAAAAATTGAGGTGCATCACTTTTAATGAAATGATTTTTTTTTAAGATTATAATCGAGAACAGGCCGGGCTCGAAAAACAAAAACCGTATATATTTATTTATTTTATATTTTATATATTTGAATTATTAAATCTTTTTAAAAATATATTTTATTATAATATTAAATTTAGATTTTAATATATTTTATTATATTTTAGTTATTTTATTTATAAAAATATTTATATAAATTTTTTTAAAAAATTACATCAATTATTAAAAAAAAATTAAACGAAAAAAACCGTCTTATTTCATTTTTGATTGGAAAATCTTCGTCCCCATTCTATCTGTAAAAAAACAAAACATACCATGAAAATGAGATAAAAAAATTTCTACAACGGATATGGAATCTTAAAAACCGGTCCCGTTCCACCGTTGACATTCCTACGTAGCATAGAGAAGTGGAAAATGATATTATCTATATGCAGACAACTTTGAGCACCGTAAACATTATCTGCCACTGCATGCGTTGGGGTTATTGAGATCATACATCATGATGAGCTCCTCAGCCACGTGCAATCTTTACTTCTTCACTTCATTATCTGCTTCATGTGTTTTATTTCTTTTATTTTTACCCTTAACCCATCATTATATATATAGTCGTTTTTTACTTGGCGATCCCCGACATGTTAGCCTATTGATTATTCGCAACCAATGATGATTTTTTAAGAAAATATTTCTAATACAAGGAAGGAAATATTAAGAAAATATTTCTAATACAAGGAAGGAAATATAGCAACATGTTAAATATTAAAAATGTTATATCAATTAGAACCTATCTAAGATTGATTCTTAAAAATTACTTAGAATAATTTATTAAGAAATACTAAATTGGTACTTCTTTAAGAATTATTAAAAATGTAACTTTTCAACAACAAAATCACTAAAAAGTGTTTTTGCATTTTACTGTCAAATATTATATAAAACGTTTCTATTTATTTGAAAGTTATTTTAAGGATTTTAAAATCACTCCCAAATAGATATATAATAATTTAAAATTAAAATTCTAATTAGAAAAATTGCAATTTAACAATTACTATGTCAATAGATATTCAACAAAGATAGGAACTTTTGTATTCAAAAAAAAAAAAGAAAAAAAGATAGGAACTATAATTTACCATGATGGACAGTGTAGCTAGCCCAATATATGTCGGGTGCTATCAATTTATGTCGGGGATATAGCACTTGACCACGTATGTATAATTTACGTTACAGGAGTACTTACATGTGTATATAGTATGTCGGATACCAAACACCTGATATAACCTATGCACAGTATCCACCATGACAAAATTTTATATACATATATATATATCTATATTGACGAATAGAAAATTATCTATCACGCTTATCTTGGGATGCCTATGTTTGATTAGTTCTAAAATCTGGTTAAATAATCAATAAATTAGGTACCCAGTATAAATCGGGAGGCGTGCGGTGCCCACCAGATTATTTATGTATATGTATGTGTTTATGTAGCACTAGAGATTAAACTGCAATGGAATTAATTAAGAGTAGTTCTGCTTATAAAACTGCATGCCTGTTGAAATTAATTAATATCAATGGAAAACCAATAGTACTTGGTTCAGATTTTTATAAAACAAATGTCAATTTACGTTTACTTGATGGAAATGTTAATAAGGAGAGACTGTTTAATTTGGTCTGCTAAAACAGCAACGAATAAAAAAACTAAACTTGATTTGTGACAATTTTACTAATCTTAATTATTTAGCGTTAATATCATATAAATCCCATGTATTTTATCTTTATTTCAAACAATGCCTTATAATTTAAAACAATTCAGAAATATTCCTTGTCATTAGTCAATTTTCATTAAATTTAACTGAAATAGGGTAAATTAGTAAATGAATATTTTTAAAATCTGAAAAAGCTAAATTTTTGTTTTATATATATTAGAAAAAGGGATATAAAATATAAAGGAATAAAAAAATTAAATAAATTAAATAAATAAATAATTAATTGTTATATAAAATAAAATAAAAAAAGAAAAAGAATAAACAATAAAGCGTTGCTAGATCTAGGAGAGTATATTCAATCTATAATTTAAAGGATTTTAAAAATGTTAAAATGTTTGGAGGTATTCAATTTAAATTTTAAAAGAATCTATACAAATCTAATGATATTCAATTCACATTTTAATGGATTTTATAAAATTTCATTAAAATCCAAGTGTATTCAATTAGGACTTTGTAGAATTTTTTTAAAAAAAATAATTGATTTTAAAAGATTTTAAAAAATAATATATTTTAATAAATTTGAAAGAATTTTAATAGTAAAATTGTGAAAAAAATTGTTAATATGAAATCCAACCTTAATCCCAAAGACTTCATTGGATTCTTATAAATTTTTTATGAAATTTATGGAATTTCAATACAATCCATCAAATCTTTTAAAATTCATAATTCATTTTAAATCCATTAAACTCTAAATTGAATACATCCTTTTAGATTTTTTTGGATCTTCTCATTCTCTTCTTCTTCTTCTTTTTTAAGTTTTTTTTTTTTCTTCTTTTTGGATTTCTTCTTCTTCTTCTTCTGTTTTATTTGCATTTTTTTGGGCTTTTCTTTTGGGTTTCCTCTTCTTTTTCTTCTTCTACGTCCATTTTTACATTTGTTTTTGGGATTTTATTTTTCTTATTCTTTTTCTAATCTAAAGCAAAAAGAGGAATACGGGGCAAGCTAATGTTTTGAATTCACACCCCTTATGTCAATATCTTTTCCACATTTTTTATGGGTCAATCATTTTTTTTGTTCTGTAATTGATTTTGATTTTTTTTTTTTTGGGTTATTTTTTTTAGATATAGATTTAGATGCAGAAGTGGTGGTAATTGGTAATTAGTCATCCTTTATTATTACTATTCAAATTTAGTCATTTTTGGTAATTGCTCACTAGTTATAAGTCCTCCTTCACAAGTGGTTTTTTTTTTTTTTTTTTTTTTCCCCAAATACAATACTGAGGAAATCGGTTTCATTTTGGAGTCTTGAACCCGAGTTGCAGACTCAAATGGAGCTAAATTGGAGAACTTTTCCTTTTCTTTTTAGTTTTACTTTTGTTTTTTTTTTTTTTATGATCTTGAATTCTTCTTTACTGTTTATTTTTATTCTTCTATATATGTTGGGTGAAGAATTTAGTAGAATTGTAGGCTTGTATTATGGAGCAGGGATGGATGGGGGAAATTTGGCTAATTCTTTCTGGGTATTAAGAACAGTTTTTTTTTCCTTTTTCTTCTTTGTTTTTATTTTTGTATGTGGTTGATCTCAACTAGGTAAGAAAATGTTGTGGTTGATATCCCCTTTTTTCTTTTTCTAGATTTTTCTTATTACTAATCAATTTTTTCCCTGCATTTTCTCATATCTTATATATTCCCTATCTCTATAAACAAATTAGATCATTAACCAAAATAAATAAATAAATCATAATAGAGTTTTTTTGGGTAAAAAATTGTGATGGAATTTTATAAATAATAAACAAAAGGAAACTAAAAAAAATTAATGGAAATTTTACATTTAAAAAAATGCTAAGAGAAAAAGAAATAATAGTTAGTGAAAAAATAAGTTAAAACAAAGTAAAAATAAGTTGAAAGAAGGAAACTAAAAAAATAAGTGACGAGAGAGAGAGAGAAAGAGAGAGAGAGAGAGAGAAATAAGTAGTGAAAAATTTGAAATTTACAATTTATTTCCTTTGTAAATGGCACAAAATGGAAATTAAGTATTAAATTTTCAAATAATGTAATAAAACATGAGAATAGGAAATTAATAAAATTAAATAAGTAATTTTTTTATTATAATGGTATTTGTTAAAATATTAATAAATAAAAGTCTGTATATATGATATTAAATGTATAAGTAATTATAAAGGTTTTTTTTTTTTTTTTTTTTTTTGTGGTTCCAAAGAAATTTAAGTCATTCTATAATACTATGTAAACTTTTTTTTTTTTTGATGAAAATTAACTGCGTAAGAGCTGTTCCTAAATTGTTTCAAATACAGGATGCTATGTAAGAAAGAAATTTTTTCTGATGGAAATTAACTGCATAAGAGATCTTTTAAACTGTTTCAAATCACATAATACTAAGTGATCTATATGATATTACGCCTAGTTATTTTTATTTTTTTGGATCTTTGTGCATTTTAAAACATACTTTTCATGATCATTGGTTGATCTATTAATTATTATAAATATGAGTTGGCCCGCATTTAAAATCTTGGATTCAAGTTGATAGCAAATGATGATTTATATACTTAATATGAACTTTTTCAATCCATTATTACGTATGCATGAGCTTATAATAGATAAATATATAATCTTATTAAAGAGTAAATTGAGAGGACGATATACGTGCTTAAGGTTTCTTTTATTGCGGTTCCTTTAATTGCCTTATGAGCATATAATTACATTAATTGTTGTTCTATAAAAATGGACAAAATATTTTAAAACCTTTTTTTTTCCTTTATTTCACATTTAACTTTTAAATTTGACTTGTCATTAGACCCAATTAACTCACTACAATTGGATATAGAAGATAAATTAAAGAAAACAAATATTTTTCATTTCCTTCTTGCTTAGCAAGCTGTTTTACGATTCTCCAATGGTTTACAATTTACATTACTGAGCTCAAAAGATCCCAAGAGTTACCAAACTATAAAAGAAAAAAAAATGGTAGATCGTAAAAGCGAGCAAATGAAAAAAGTGCTTTTAACTTGGTTAATGTTCTTCTACTAAAATTGTTAACTGCTTGAATTTACTTTCTATCTAAACTAACTAATGGGTAAGAAAAAAAGCAAAACAAAAAAATCCAACTCCAAATCTCCATAAAATAATTTAGAAAACTAATTCTCAAATACCTCTTGAATATTTTCTTTTCAAATCTGACGATCATTTTCTAGTCAGCCAGCCAATCTAATTTTCCAAACGCATAAACTTACGTGTCAACCTCTTGTCTCTCCAGCTGTAGTAGTAGTAAATTAGAGTCTCTCAACAATCATATCCTTCTCTACCGCTTTTCCTCCACGCTTATATAAAACCCACCTCTTCTCTCAACATCTTTGCTCATCAAACTTTGTCTATATTTTCTTTCTCTTTCTCAGTAGCCATGCAAGTCTCTCATCAATATTTCACCGCCACACCTTCTAATTATAATCTCACAAACTCCATAGAAATTCACAAACCCATTACGTGCAAAATCCTTATAAATCCTTCCAAGAAAACCCTTCACCGGAAAACCAAGAAACTTCATCCACGGCGAAAAAAATTCACCAAACCGGTGCCAAAACCTGACCCAGAATTCAACCCGAAAGATGACCCATCTCGTCTGAACCCGTGTCAAACTCTTGCTGCCTCTTTGCTTGACGCAATTGAGGCTTCGATAATAGTTCCATTCGAGAAGAATCGCAAACTGAGGAAAACGGTCGACCCGGTGGTTCAAATGTCGGGTAATTTCGCTCCGGTTCGTGAATGCCCCGTTGAGCATGGGCTTGAAGTGGCGGGTCAAATACCCGACTGTCTACACGGCGTTTACGTCAGAAATGGAGGCAATCCTATGTTCGCTCCCTCCGGTGGTTACCATTTGTTCGATGGCGACGGTATGATTCACTCCGTTAAGCTGGGCCCACTTAACCGAGCCAGTTATTGTTGTAGGTACACGCGCACGAGCCGGCTCGTGCAAGAGGCTAAGCTGGGGAGGCCGGTTTTTCCCAAGCCGATTGGTGAATTACATGGTCATTCCGGACTGGCTCGGCTAGCTCTGTTTTTCGCTCGAGCCTCGATCGGCTTGCTCGACGGCAGGCGAGGTATCGGCGTGGCTAACGCCGGGCTTGTATACTTCAACGGTCGGTTATTAGCCATGTCAGAGGATGATCTTCCATACCATGTGCTGATCAAGGGTGATGGTGATCTTTCAACAATCGGACGGTTCAATTTTGATGATCAGCTTCATTGTTCCATGATCGCTCACCCTAAGGTGGACCCCATCACGGCTGAACTACACACTCTGAGCTACGACGTCGTAAAGAGACCGTACCTTAAGTATTTCAAATTCGACAAGTACGGAAAGAAGTCACGTGACGTGGAAATTACACTTGACCAGCCTACGATGATACATGACTTTGCTATAACTAAGGACCACGTTGTAATTCCGGACCACCAAGTGGTATTCAAGTTATCAGAAATTATTCGGGGCGGGTCGCCCGTAATCTACGATCGGAGCAAGACTTCGAGGTTCGGGATTTTGTCGAAAACCGACGTTGATGAATCGGGAATTCGATGGATCCACGTGCCGAATTGTTTTTGTTTTCATTTGTGGAATGCATGGGAGGAAAATGATGAAAATGGTGATAATATCATTGTTGTACTCGGGTCATGCATGGATCCACCGGACTCGATTTTCAACGAACACAAAAACGACCCGATTCGAAGCGAACTATGTGAGATCCGGATGAATATGAATACCCGAGAATCAACCCGTCGGGTCATAGTACCGGATTTGAATTTGGAAGCGGGTCAAGTGAACAGGCAAATGGTAGGAAGGAAGACCCGGCATGTGTACTTAGCCATAGCCGAGCCATGGCCAAAGTGTTCAGGCATTGCTAAGGTGGATTTAGAAACCGAAAAAGTCACCAAATTCTTATATGGTTCTGGGAGGTTCGGTGGTGAACCGTTTTACGTGCCGGAAAATGAGAATATTAATGATGATGATGGTGGGTATATAGTAGGTTTTGTGAGGGATGAGGTTGAGCAAAGTTCAGAGCTGGCGATAATAAAAGCTTCAAACATGAAGAAAGTGGGTTCAGTGAAGTTGCCTTCTAGGGTTCCTTATGGATTCCACGGTACATTTGTTAGTGCACAAGCATTGAAAGAACAAGCGTTGTCCTAATTAATTATTAGTTTTTTATGGTTTAGGAATGTGTGTGAATATATAACCAATATATACAAAGTAATATATTCTATAAATGTTTTCAGTTAAGTGATTTGTGTGATAAGAGAGATTCTATTTATTGTATACTTTATGTATAACCAATACAAAATCTTTGCTACGAATAAAAAGTTTCCAGTAATTATTATCTACATATATATGTATAATATATTTCAACATTGAGATGGGATTCGAATTCAAAATTATAGTCGAAAAATATAATAGTTTTATCAGTGTATTTTCTGACCATTATCTCCAGCTAGAAGAAACAATGTGATTTAATCAATCTATTAATTGAATAAAAAAAATTAATGCACTAATTGTCTAATACGGTAGCGTAGATGAGGTTGAAGTTTTAGTATAGACAAATCCTACGTCCTACAACACATGGAAGACCAAGTAGTCTACTAAAGGACACATGCTGTATAATATGCTAAAGGACACATGCTGCAGTTAAGGGCAAACCCTTTTCATAAAAAAATCAATTTTTCTTTTCAAATTTGCCATTCATTTTCTTACATTATAGAATTTAAACTCTAGTGCATTTATATTTTTTTCTTTGATATTCAATATGAGTATACTAATTTATTCAATTAATTTGTTTCTATTTTAGTTTACAGAATTTTTATTATTTTAAGGTATAGGAAAATTAAAAATTAAACCTCAAATAATTTCAGATTTTCTGGCTTTTCGTTCAATTATTTTGATGAAAAGTAGGATTTTTCAGCCGAGTAATGGCTCAAACGAAGATCGCATTAATGCTTAAAATTTGCCTTAAAACTTACGCTGGGTCAAGATTTTACGTTCAAGCAATAATTATCATATAACAGTGGATTGCGTCTAACACAAAAAGACAAAAGTGAAAGAGAAATATATATATATATATATATATATAACTAATGTGGTTCCATGCATTGAAGTTCCATAAACATATATATTATATATATATATATATATAAAGTTGGAAATTTCCCATAAGATAAAAATCTCGCATATAGAAGTTCATTCAGGTCCATTTGATTTGAAAAGAGTCGAAATTTTCGAAATATTTTAATTTTCAAAAATTAATTTTTTGTAAATTATTTTTCAAACTGTTTAATTTATAATAAGAGATTTAGGATTTACGAGTGCTTACCTAATCGGATTAAAATGGGTCCTGCCAAAGAGCTTTATGATGTTCAGAATCGGCAAGAGCCGTTGAACAATGAATTTTATCAGTCTTAGTACATATAAAGGTGGTGTTATTCTTCCTAAGGCAGTGTTCTTTTATATGATGATGAAATGCATCGAACATGTAATACCTATATAGATATAGTGAAGTATTCAACAGCTGGCCATGGTTTGTATATTTGTGGTAAACGATCGATGTGTGAAGATGATTTTATATACACCACTCGCAATGCAATGAATATAGATCATTTTTTGAGCCAAAAAGAATATAGATGATTTTGAAATCTACTTCAAATTCAGCATCTTCTTAATGAAGAAAATATTGATGTTGTCGTACCATATAGTTCCCTTGTGATTTGATCATTTTCCCCTATTTACAACATTTTATATGCATAAAAATATAAAAGATATTTTTTTCAAGTAACATGCAAAAGGATCCAATTCAATGTATGACAAAGATGATGCAATTTTTTTATTTTTTTTGGGGAAAAAATAAATAAATAAACTTTCAATAATGTCCGTTTAAGAACTATAAAATTTGTTTTATATATATATATATACATATGTCGCTTATCAGATTAATGTAGTAGTATCATGTTAAGGTTTTTATCACAAACATTGAATCTGTCTTGTTATATGGAACACTCTCCTAATGTAAATATCTTGTTCCATTATCAAAGAAAAAAAAAAAAAAACATTTATGTGTGAAGAACTTTTTATTTTTTATTTTTGCTGCCAAGTCCTTATATATAGTTAGACTAGAGACAAACCATTAAAAGACAACATACAAAATGTAAAAAGAAGAAAAAATAAAACAAAAACAAAACAGGCAGATTATTGGAAATGACAGTAACCAAAAAATTCCTTTTTTTTTTATTTTTTTTTTTAATATTTAACACTTGCTATATTTCCTGTAGCCACAGACTTCTATGCATACATATATATATATATATATATATATATTATAATTAATTATTATATTAAATATTCTAATTTTATAAAATTAAGATATAATATAAATCATATTCGAATTTTGACATAATAAAGACTCCATACATATATATATATATATATTATAAATTTTAATCTTTTGAAAACTATATGTATTTCTTGCTGTGCTCCATTTGCCAATGCTTAACTTTCTTATTCATTATCCTTGATATTTTGATCGTGCCCTTCAAAATTACATTTGACCAATTAACAGCCAAAAAAAAAAATTTGTTTATAAAAAATCAAAGTTGAAGAAAGAATAATCTAAAACCCTTTTTGACTTTTGACACCCAAGAAAACACTAAACAGTTGACACGCTTAATAATTAATTTTATTTCCTCATGAAATCATAGAAAAGAAACAAAAAAGGAAAAAGTTTTCCAAAATGGTACACTTCTAAAAGCCTTTAACCCTACAAATCCTACTTGCCAGAATAATAATAATAATAATAATAATAATAAAGGTGATTGAACTACATATGCACACCATGCTTTATTGCATCATTTGGACACCAACAGTGTGCATAATACATTGATCCAAAATCCAATTGGTAAATGCCAAATCACATCAGCCAATTAGTTAACCGCATAACCCAAGCCAATAATTCATTCATTACATCATTTTGCACGTAACGTGTTAGCATTCTAGTCGCACCATGGCAGTCACAAGAGATTTTGTTTATGTTTAGGTTACTACCATCTAATGTGGTGAAACGACGTGTAATTATTTTAAAAAATTATTTAAAATAATATATAATATGTCGGTTTGCATATTAGCTTATAAACAATTTTATACCCATACTATTATTAATATATATGTATATACGGTTTTACCCAAAAAAAATCTGTCATTCCATAATATAAGTATCCAATTATAATTTTTTTTTTCCTTCTTTCATGTAATTTTCGTAAATTTTAATCTATACACTTGAATAGCACTTGAGAATTATATATATATATATATATATATATAAAAGAGAAAAACAATTTCATATTGGATCTATGAAGTAAACAGATCCTCTCTATATCATAATCGGCATTATGATAAACTTTAAGACTCAACTCTCCACCATAGTTAATGGTTAAAAAAGGTTGTTTGTTTATTGGGCTCGAAATGACAAATGATGAAGAGCCGTATGTGTTAAGGGCCTAAAGTGTTGACTTGCTACGTCATGTTTCAACTCTAAAATCTAAGCCGAAGAACAAAAAAATTATAATATTTAAAGATTGTTACCCATCGACTCGAGATTGAATGAACAAACTATAAAAAATTAATGAGGACTGAGTAAACTTTCCTTGACAAAAGATTAATGCTTGAAATGTTTTTGTTATTAATTAATATTAAAGAGCCAAACTCCTCAAAGACACATGTAAGTAATGGATTTGGGAAACCTATAGCACAAATAAGTTTAATCATTTCAAGCAAGGAAAATAGAATTGAACAAATCTATAAAATGAATTGGGTTTTCTTTAATATATTCGACTTTAGTGGGAGGAACAATACAAAGTATCACTACTAGACTATAAATTTAATCACAAAGCTAATTAATTAATTTAATCACGAAGCCAATTAATGTGAAACATAGAAATCCTACTTCGTGGGGAAAAAGGGTGAGACAAGATAGAGATTGAAATGATAACCATATAGTTGGGTCGCTGAGTTATTGCTAAGCTTTTATAATGGGGAAAGACATAATGGTCGCATATGAAAGATAGGGCTAGCCACTAAGCTTTGCTTGCAAGTATTTTCTTCTCTTTTTGTGCTCAAAATCATAAAGCCGAGTAGACAATTGAATAGGACAGATCAGAAAGGGCGGTGAGATATATGCTTCAATTTTCATCAACATCTGAAAGATAATTTTTTGTTTTTTGTTTTTCTCCTTTAGTTTTTGTTTTCGTTTGTGTTCTGGTTCTGTTTTTGTTTGTTTGCTAGGTGTCCTCTACCAGGGTATTAGTGAAATTAAGGTCAACATTTTTGGGGGGTCCTATATCTCCTCATAGCTAATGGAACATGTGCACAATAATTTTGATTCAATTTTCATAGAAAGGTATGATGAGGATAAAGAATAAGGGAAAATTAGCACCCATGTCGAGGAAAATTAGCACCCATGTCGACGAGGTAATTACTTGTTTTGCTTATATACTCAAAGGGTTACTTAAAAGTGGTTTAACCATAAATGCATAGATTTTTATCCACAAATATTTAACCATAAATGCATAGATTTTTATCCACAATTATCTTTCACAAGACCCTAATTTTTTTCAACATGTTATTTGCAAATTTTAGTCCTCTAATTATAGGTGTGTTATTTTTGCCCCTGATTTTTTCTTTGATATTTTTGCCTCTTAACTACAGTGTTCATCTCACCATTATGTGCATTTTGTTCCTAATCTGTCAAAAAATGCATCTGACATACACGTCTATCCAAAGTAAGGAGACTAAAAGTGCAAATACTATTTTGTTATAACGAAAGTCCTTGAATGCAAATGAGGTACTTTTGCATCACCAAAATATAAACTGATATGCAAAATATATGAAATCGGACTTTGTAGTGTTAATCACTCTATTCTCAAACTTAAGAAGATTAGGCTTAATGCATATCATATATGCATATTAGTGGGATTATTTAGAATTAGGGCCTTCCATTTGTAAGATAAAACTTTCATCATTTACAAATGATCCATAGCTTTAATATAACAGAGAGCTGAAAGATTTAACAACAAATACAGGAATATGCTATGTATTTCTATTCACAATTTCAATCTTAGAAGTTCAAATCTTTACATGAATTTTTTTAATGTTTGTATATGTGTGGATATTACTTACATGAGGATTTTTAGACTCTTCTACTTGTAACATTCTGTCGCTTTTTTGGCAGCGCCATTGACATATCCCGTAGCCTGTTTGTAATTTCTGTGAATGATGGCCGGGATGCAGGGTCAGCTGACCAGCACTCTTCCATTAACTTTTTCCATTCAGAATCACAACGTTTTGGAATAGGAGGCCTTAGTGTGTTATTTACAATTCCCCCTTCAAAATAGATCAACAAAAGCCAAAAGTGAATTCGAAACAGAATATCACTAAAACATGGTAAAGTTAATGGAAATGTGGTCTTTTTATACCAATGAAGTATGTGTTAGAAGACTATGAAACATACAAAGAAAAGCTGTTATAAAATTTTTTTCCAATCTTCAGATACTTTAACTAGCTGCTTGTAGCAATTGATATGTAAATTAAAACATGGCTCTGGTTGAAAAAAGATCTTAAAGATGTTCTATAGTCAATTTGATCCATTTTCATATTTCAATATTGTTATATGAGGACTTTCTTCTATATTAAGCGTTACCTACAGTTCAAAACTTATTAGACTGTAAGTGATTCTTTTATCAAAGTCTAATGTAAGACCCTAAAATAGGCTACTGAATGTTGTAACTGTTAGAACTTTGACTAACATTTACTCTTTCCAAAAGCACCTAAAACTCATACATATGGAAAGTTGTATTCTGGGAAAGCTTAAGAACAAACTTGAATGTAACAAAAATACATATGGCAAGCCAAAAATTTACCTATAATAGCACCACAGTGCATGTTAGCATATGGTTCTTCCCCAGTCAGGATCTCCCACATCACAATACCAAATGAGAAAACATCAACCTGCAAATAACAAGAATAGCCAAAGGATCATGTTAAAATAATCTCTCTGGTTTATTTCACACTTTTGCTGGAACTCCACATTGAAAATGATAGATTTTGCATGAGGTTCATAACCTTCTCAGACACCCGGTTACTGCTACCACTTAATAACTCTGGTGCCATCCATGGAAGGGTTCCTCTCACACCACCAGATACTAGCGTGTTGCGTTTAATTCTCGACAACCCAAAATCTCCAACCTGACAAGCAGATTACCGGTACTGATGATGAACTTTTTTATGGTGTTAAGAAGTTAATCTAAATGGTGAATGATGAAAAACTATTCTTTTGTAATAGAAAACTAGAAAGTTATTGTCTCTGCAACAAATTACCTTGCATATGGGTCGCTCAGAATCCCTTAAGTTCACTAGCAAATTGTCACATTTTAAATCAAAATGAACTATATTTTTCAAATGCAAATATTCCATGCCAAAAGCTGTGTCCATCGCAATTAGGAGCCTCTTTCGACGATCAAGCACTCTGCAGAAAGAATTCTACAGATTTGATAAATCTAACTCTGATTATGATATATAAAAAACAAAGGAAATATGGATTCAACTCACATATCTTTCTTTAGTAGGACATGCCTCAATGAGCCATTGACCATAAACTCAGTTACAGTTGCCAATGTTGTCTCTGGTCCATCAGGAACAACCCCATAAAATGCTACGACATTTGGATGGTGAAGATTTGACAGTATACGTGCTTCTCGCCAAAAGTCTTTGATCTGTTCAAACAGGTAGAGTTTCAGTTTCATTCAGTAAACTTCTTAAACCAAAATTTTGAAAATGTAGGAAATGCATTTTTAAAACCAAGTTAATTTTATATGGCCAAGTTATTCAGAATCATTTTACATTCCTTTTCCAAAATAGATAAAATACCTTGTAGAATATGAGAAAATTTATATAGACATGACCATCATGATTAAGCTGTAAAAGATAGGATCTTCATAAGTGCAAACACTAGTTAATTGGAGACCTACCAGCCGCTCTTGCTCCGATGATCTGCCTGAAAAGCAACTCTTTTTAATTCTCTTAATAGCAACATCTGTTCCTCTCCACTTCCCATGGTAAACAGTTCCAAATGTACCAGATCCTAGCTCTTGCAGTTCTTCAAGATCATCATTCTTTATGATCTGCATATCAGCATCTGAAGCATTCAGTTAAATTTTCTTGACCATATTGTTCCATTTTTCAAATGAAAAACGAGGTACATGTCCACAAAGTGAAATGGGAAACCAGTTGCAAATAACAAATAGTTTTGGAACATATAGATTGCCTATATGCCACGACCATGCACTAAAAGCCCATATTATATTTCTTTGATTATATTCAAATGCATTCAGCCAAATATACTAATTTGGGCATAAGTTGGTTAACTTGTTAGCACCTTAATAGATGCACACATTAAGTCATAATATTTTTTTTCCCCTCTACTTGTCTTGCTTGTCAAATATACAAATGTTAAGTCCAAGTGACCTAAATAATTTTGAGAAATTTCATTATCTCACTTAAATCTATGAGAATATAACATCCAGTGGAAACTAAATTTTAAGATTTGAAAAGAATAATCCTGTGTTTATTATGTCCCCATGAGCAATAAACCATGGTGTTGAATGCAGAAAATACATATATATATATATATAAGAGCCTTTAGCATTTTTAATTCCCACAAGTCGATAGGAATTTGAAGTTGGCATATATCAGTTTGCATACAGAGTTGCCATAACTGGAAAAAAAAATTATATATATATATATATATATATATATATATTATATTGCTATTAATGAGAGCGAAACAGAACAAAAAAGAAAGAAAACAACGCAGAACAGTTGAGAGAGAAACTGTTATCAAATCATAAATGAATTCATCAAGATGTTTGTTCTGAACCTGCAAACCGTAAACTCCTGCTTCAATCTCCGCTATAGCTGCATCACTCATACTTATAGATTCATCCCTACCGTCAGCACTATCATTCTCAACCTATAATAATACAGGAAAGGAGCTCAAATGAACCACCAAATAGTACCATCAAAAAAGGGAAAAAAAGATAAAAAGAAAATACATATATACATATATATTTTAGTGGCAACATAGTTTACCTCTCCAGAAGATTCCTGAATGCTACTGTCTGCTTTTGTTTCTCTAGGAGATGTACATTCATCATCACTACATGTGTATTCTACATATGCAACCGCTCGAGAGGAGGAAGGAATGCCAGGAGTTGCTATGCCAGTTATGTCTTCAACAATAATCGGTGATTCCATTGCCTCATTGTCATGATAATCATCTAAAGGCTGTGATTGGACAGAGATGGCATATTCAAACTTAGGCACTTCAATAGCTTCTCCGCTAAAACTTAATATTTCAATCTCATTGTAAGCACGATTCATAGCTTCCTTATCATGAAGAGATGCTTCACTATCTGAACTGACAGTTGAAGCCACTTTCTGAAACAATGATCCAGAAGGGGAGTGTTATTCCTATTCAAGTTTTTAGAACATGCTTTAAATATATCCAACAAGGGGAAATGTACTTACAGAGCTTGTAGCTAGAGATTCAAAGCCAACAAATTCATCAGATGCAGCAGGTGTTTTTCGTCTGAGGGATCTTTGACAACTTATCCTCTGAGTGGTAGAACTTTGCTGATCATGCATAGAATTTAGGCTCCTAGTATCCAACAAATTTTCTAATGGTGTCACTGGGGAAGCAGAAACCATTCCTTCAGGGATTTGCAACTCTTGTGAGGATACACAATTTTTATGCATGTAGTTGATATTTGGTAAGTTGCTACTTTCAAGAGAATTATTCTTTGATTTAACATCAACATTTCCTTCATGGTGATTCCAATTTTTCTGATCACCAGAACTGTTTTTCCTGTGTGTCCACTTCAACAACTCCTCACTCCCCTTTCCCCTGGAATGGCTTGGTTTCTTGACTGTGAATTGATTTTCATGCACAGCTACTTGGGATTCAGCTTTCTCAACACCTTGCATTACACATTCTCTTGATGAACTAGACCTTGTTATTGGAAGCAACTTGTCTCTCTTAATTTTTGATGACGACAGGGGCATAAATCCATCTGAGGGTCTGTCATAATGTTCTTGCAGCAGAGAGTCAGAAAGGGCATGCATCATTTTGTTGTGAGGAACATCTTTGATCTCAGTTCCGGACAACAAAGTTGGTAGGTGATCTTGGTGAGAACCAGAATTGTTAGAATGGAATGAGCTCTCCCTAGGCATCACTCTCTCAAAGCGTACACCAGTTTGAACATTTTGCGCAGAAGACACAAAGTTTCCTCCTGGCCCAGGATGGTGAAAGCAGATGTCGGACGCCCTATTCGCCCAATCAGCCTCTACCAAATACTTGGTCTGATTATGGTTATCTGTGAGTGGAAGCCCATGACAACGACTCAAAGCATCAACGTTACAGGAATCTTGACATGGAAGTTTTCCCATAAGAAAGGAAGAACTCCCTTCATCACCGCCAGCGTATGGTCGATCTATCACATCAGAATTCTTGGGATCCCTACCCTGAAGTACAGTTGTATACTGAGCAGGAGGTCTTGGACTATGATCCTTATTCTCCAAAATATATGTAGATGTAGGTGAGTCCCTATGAAATCTTGGACTATGTTCTAAGGTATTGCCCAATTGGCTAGTCTGGCTTGTCAAACTGTGCCCACTTGAACTCTTCTTGGGACTTGGTTCCAACATCCCATTAACAGCAACAACATACTGATTTTCAACATCATTTGTCTGGGTAGCCCTTGCTTCAACAGAACTTGGGCTTTCAGATTCATTTAAAGGTATAAGAAAAAGCCTTAATCTTTGAGAACCCTCGGTTCTTTCCTGCTCTAGATATTCCTCTAACATATGATGAAGGTCCTCATCGGAACAAATGGATATAAGAGCATCCAGATCCTCACCTGGAAGTTGGTACTTGATAGTGTGTGGTTGGCTAAAAATTGTGCTAGTCTTCTTCACTAGTTCCTCCCAGGTAATGTTCTTCCTGATGGATATGATTCGTGTTTCTCCGCCAACATATCTAAGCTTCCCATCACTTGGTCTTGGTAATATTCTTCCCCCAAAGCTGCAGAGAAATCTCATCTTGCTAGACACAGAACCGTCAGAAAACCCTTGCACATAAGGATGGTATGCCTGAGGCGAATCGAGTACATAAAACGGTGGAGCAGTTGGTAGTACTGGCGGAACACGATCACGGTTATCAACGTGCTTACTTGGTACTTGTCCAATAGCAGCACCATATTCCCAATGATATCTGTTTATATTATTAGGATGCACCTTGTAATCTACTTCAGCAGGAAAATATCCTGAACCATGAACAAAATCTGATACTTCCGAGCTGCATTCAGAGTCCACTCTTCTTAACCCAAGAATGCCACTGAGATCCTCATATGCCAGCTGCTGATGGTTTTGATTATAATTTAAACCAGATCTTGTTGGCAGGCGCTGATTGACATTAGTCATGACCGGTGCTAATCTCCTTAGCCCAGCACGATCCTGCAGAAACTCTGTCGAGAATTCCTCACCGGTCTGTATACAAAAGTTATCTACATCTCTATCTGCTGCAGCTCTGTTGTTTGACACAACATTTGGTGTATCTTTGTAGAACTGTTGGCTGGAAGTACCAGCTCGAGCCTCCTTGGTCATTTTTTCAGAAGAAGTTCCTCTTCATTGAAATTTTCGATGAACATTCTATAGTGTTTCCAACCTTAAAGGCCCTTCCTTCGAAAAGGTTGAAGTTTCAAAAGATCATAGCCTAATTTATTCCTTTACGAACTCAATCCCAAAATGTGTACAATTAGACTCCTAAAACTTTCTCTCAAATGCTTTTATTTTTGTATCAAACACCAAGATGAATAACAATGTACAAATTATTCTATGGTCATTTCACCATCAGCAAAATTATAAAACATTGCCCATGAATCTGCACTCTCTTATCCATACAAAACCTTCCCTACATCATATATGAAACACAAGTCCCAGCCTCTCAGTTTTCCTGTATTCCACAATAAAATAAAGGTTAATACTCAAGCAACAATTTTCATCAAACCCACAATTCAAAATTGATTCTGTTTCAATCCCATTGGGGGCAGAAAACAAAAACAAAGAAGGCAATTTTTCAATGGGTATACAGCAAATTTCAAAGGCAACAAATGACAGCAAAGTAATCAAAAAAAAAAAAAAAATTTCCTGAGAATTGTAGAACATACAAAAAGTACAAAAGACATTAAAAGGAGAGACATAGCAAAATGGGTACCTTCTTGATTGTTGAGAATTTTCTTTTCCGGTTATGAATTGAAGCTGCAAAGGTGGTTTGCATTGGAAAAATATTGAAGAAGAATAATGTTGGTATGGAAGAAGAGGAAGGCAAAAGAGGAAAATGATTTTTGAGTTTGGGTTTTGTTTGTGAGGGTGAGGTTTGAGAGAGAGAGAGAGAGAGAGAAGATAGAGAGAAGATAGAGAGAAGGCTTTGCATAAGCTTCGGAGCTCTAATCGAGAGAGAGAGAGAGAGAGAGAGAGAGAGAGAGAGAGAGAGAGAGGATGACGTGGCACCAAACCATAGAAATGGAGGGAAGGAAATGGGGCCTTTAAACTGCAAAAACTGATTTATGAAATATCTCATCCTCTACCAAAATAAACCCAACCCCCCACAACAATAACAAAAATAATATGATTAAAAAACAAAAAAAAAAAAACAATAACAAAAATAATAATAATAAATCATAATTTTTTTTTATATTTTAATTAGTTGAAGGTTATTATGCATACTGAAATTATTAGATACTAATTCTAAAAAGTAAACTCTTCCTTTTAACATTTATTTGAAAAAATATTATTTGTTATAATGGGTACCATCATAATGTTATCTGTATATTCATTTTGGAATTCAATTTACTATCATTATTGGCTCACTTTTCCCTTTTACATTTTCAGTTCAAAAATTTTTTTAAAAATTAAATGTAGCGAATATATTATGGCCACATTATCTACAAGATGATCATACTTCTTTATATTAATTTTTATTTTCTTTTTCTTCCCAAATAATTTTTTTTTATTCCTGTTCATTTCAACCCTTAAGCCTGTAAAGCTAAAAATATCACCAAGAAATTTGTTCTTATCAAATATAATATAATTTCATGCATGTTTGCGGACCATACTCACAAATATTAAATATAAAAATATAATTTTTTTTTTTTTGGTTATTTTGGGACATTGTTTTGCTTTTTTTTGAATTGTTTGTTTCTCAATCAAAGGAAAAATCTTAACGAGAACTTACATAATATGAAATGTCAAAACTATAATTTATATGCTAAGAAAAAGTAGGGCAACTTTTCATATATCTTTCACTCACGGATATTTCTAGAATTGGTGAACATTAGGAAGGAATTTATTCTTACTTTTCGCAATAAAGGACAAAATATAAGTTGCATTAAAATTTAGAATAAGGCATTCAAGTTTGAGTAATGCTAGTGATTGTTTACAATACATTGACTAATAAAGAATGTGGTGTTATTTTATTGACTAAATAATATAAACTGAATAATAGAAAAACAAGCAAAACAACACAAATCAATAAAAAATGAACATACTAATTGCTATATTATTTAATAAATAGTTTTTCTTTTGAAAGTATAAATAAATAAAGTTGATAAACATTTTGATAAGGATAATAAAGTATTATTATTCAAAATTTTACTAAAAATAATCAAAATTTGTTACTTTTTTTTTTCCCCTCAATTGCCAAATAACTTCAAAACCAATAAAATATTATTTTCCAAATTATGGTATAAAATAATGTCATTTATTTGGATCTTTGTGTATTGGTTGGTAGAGACTAATTAAAAAAGGCAGAAAGAAATTGATAAAAAAAAAAAGAAAGTTAAAAAATATTAAAGCCAAATATAAAAATAATAGAAAATTTCATTTAGATCTATTTAATTTTATTTTAATTACATTTAGATCATATATTTTTGAAAAATTATCATTTACCTCCCTTTAGTTTTTTATATCTCAAAAAGATTATTTTGTTAGTTTTTACCAAATAATTTTAATAGCTAAAGATCAAAATTGTATTTTTACAATATTATTCAATTACAAAATATTTATTTCGAACTTCCATTTTGATTATTAATTCTTAAAATTAATAGATAAAAAATAAAAAAGAGCAATCAACTATCTGCTTAACCCATTCCTAAATGAAGGAAGCCTTTTGTTCAATTCGAATTTTGATTTTTATTGGACTTTGGATTCTAGTCAGATTTTTGCCCCTTAGCCAGGATGATGAAGAAGATGCCAGCCAAAATAAAACCCTAAAAATCAATTTGAAAAAAGAAAAAAAGAAAATCAAGTGTTTTTTAGTAATTTAAATAAATTTACAGTGGAAAGGAATTGTGTAAATCGCAACACTTTTTAATGAAAATGTTCACAATTCATTTTATTTAGTTTTAAGGCCCAGAAATTTTTAAGACCTCAAATTGGTCAATAGCTGCAGCAAATATTTGTCTGTTATTGTTGAATTAATAATTTAAGGAAGTTTTATTTACAATGTCAAAGATCTCAATACAGTTTCTAAATTTTTTTATTTTTTAAACTATTCTTTTATCTGTTCTTTCTTATTTTTTCTTCTAGATATTTTTTTTTCCTCTTAAAATCTATTTTCTCTTTTACCTGTTCACCATATTAAATGATAAAGAAAGAGTTGCCAACCATGTAAGTCTCTGGTGCTCTATTGATGGTGATTTCTATTTATTTTTTTTTTTCTTTCTTTTTAAAAGTTTTCAAACTATTTTTTTATTACATGCTTTGCCACCACCACCTTCTGCTTTTTCTCCTCTCTCCTGCAAACCTTCAATGATAATCTTGATCAATATGGAACGGTTTGAAAAACTTTTTGAGCGAGATTCTAAAGGACATGTTTAATGGATAAATGGAAATCCAACATCACATATCTAAAGAACTGATTTGGTTAAAAGATGGGATTTTTCACGGGAGCAAGTTGTCTTGCAGATAAAGCATGTATAAATGGCAAAGCTACCAGAAACATAGTAGTGGCAAAGCAACTAATGAATAAAAAGATCTTGATCCTAAAATAAATTTAAAAAAATATAAAAAATAAAAGGAAGGAAGATGAATTGGGCTTTTAGATAAATTTAATATTAAATGTATAAGTTAATTTAGAAGTGTGAAAAGAACTTTTAATTAGTTTAGTGGACCACAATTTAAAAATCTAATTAAATATTACAGATTGTTAATTAATATTAAAATGGATTGTTTTAAATAAATTAAATATGTCTAATAAAATCAAATAATTTTTTTTAAAATTTAAACATTAATTCGTTTTCAACCAATCAAAATATAAGGTTGCAAATTAAATTAATTTTGACATACAATTAAAATAAAGGTCAAATAAATTAATGGAGTATTAATTTTCAAAGATTTTAGTAGTCCAATAAAATTAAAAAGATTACCAAATATTAATAATAATAATAATAATAATCCAGAAAATGTTTTAAAATAAATAGTAATTTCAAATAAATTACTATCAAATAAAACTTTTTTTAATGGGGAAGGAGGTAGTAGTTGCAAGGGACTTGGTTGGACTCCAAATATAAAAATCCTTACTACTCTAGCCAAGTTGTGACATCTTAATCTTGCTCCCTGAAAAACTCCTCCTAGCCTTGATACTTTTTGGATGCAGCTGTTTATTAAGATGATTCAATTAGAAAGAAGATTAAGGGCAAGAAAGGAGAGAGACATAATAATATATTTTTATTTTTATTTTTTAAAATGTGTAATTATTTATTAAAAAATTCTACATTGTAGCCGGAATGCATTTACAATATTGATGAAGGTTTTAAAAGAAAACATTATTAATATTATTTTTGTGTGATAATATTGATAAAATTTTTTTCAAAAACCATCATAATATTGTAGGATTGCAGGCAGACGATCCACACCATAGGAAAATTCACTATTTATTTACCCTTTGATGGTTAAATCAAAGAAATATTCCAAACGGCCAAGGCTGCAACTGAAATATTGAAAAAAAAAAAAAAAGACCTTTTAATTTAAAGCAAACCTTGTACATTTTGTGGTAAATTTATATTTTTTTTTTCTTCGTAATTTGTTTATCATACAACACATGGAATTTGGGCTGTTTTTCCTAAGGTAGTAATAATCATATTTTAGGTTAATATTTTTTATGGTACTGATATTAAATAGCACCAGCTTTCAATAAAGAAAACCACAAAGTTAGCAATGCCCTTTTTTTTCTTTTTTCTTTTTTGGTTGGTGTGTGTGTGTGTGTGTGTGAGTATAATTATGAAGCACATTAAAATATAACCTGCCAAGTAAAATAAATTCAACACATTCTCGAAAAAGTCTATACAGAGATCCGTGGGTAATTTTGAGTGATGATGAAATTTTCTGGTAAGAAGAAGAAAAAAAAAAAAATATATATATATATATATATATGAAATTTCATAACCTAACTTTTTAAATAAAATAATAATAATAATAAACAACTAATTGCAACACTTTCTCCTTCCACAAATCGGTCTCTCCCTAACCTAACCTACCAAAAAAACGAAGAAAAATATGCAAATTTATAACCTAACTTTCTACCTGTTGGGTTTGCTGTTATTTTGAGTGATGGTGGATCTCTAATAGCCTGTTCTGCTTTTAATATATATTTACTTCTTTGACAACCAAGAATAATAATAATAATAATAATAATAAAACTTCGAAATAATCCATTCCAAAAGGGTCGTGGAAAAAATTATTAAGATGTAACTTAGTAATCTACTCCAGCAGGTAAATTTACTGAGAAAACTCGGTTGAGAATTCCTCACCGCTCCGTATGCAAAGGTTATTCACATCTCTCTTGGTAATATATACATATATATATATATATATATATATATATTTTTTTTTTTCTTGAAGGTTAATAGTGCATATTAAAATTTTGAGATACTAGTATTTATTTTGAAAAAAAAAATTATTTGTCATATAGGATGATTAACATCCAGAATTATATGTTCACATTGCAAATTTATTCAGTGGAGTACATTTTTATAATCATTTGTTCTTCAAAAAATAAATAAACGTTAAAATATTTTATTATATAAAATAAAAACTATTTTTAAATTTATTTTTAATAATTTTATATTTTAATTAATCTTATTTTTTAAAATGTCGTAGCACTTATTTGGAAATGCACCACCTTTGATCTTTCACTATTTCTCTTAAAAAGATGTAAAGTGTTTGTAAAGCACTAACAAATATGCTCTCTTTATTACCATTATTAAATCACTTTTCTATATTAAATCTTTAGTTTAATACGTTCTTATATGTGGATCCCTACATGAGCAAAAATTGGATGATTCGAGAATTTTGTGGTCTCTTTAAAAAAAAAAAAAAAAAAAATCATATCAAGTAAATTCCACATGTGGTCTCATATATTTTTTTGTTAAGCAAAAATTTCATGAATTCGAAATCACATGGTCTTTACTCATAACAATGAATTGTAACACATGTGAGAGATCCATTCATTTTTGTAAGTAGGGATCACATAGCCCCAGATATATGTAATTTTTTATATTTTTAATTTAGAGATTATAGAATTTAAAATCCACGTGATTTTTTTAAATGTATATATATTTGATGTACTGATTTTTTTTTTAATTTTTTTTAATGAGTAATTGACTATATTTAACCTTTTTAAAAATCATCAGTACACCCATACGCCCCATATCAACAATGGATTTCATTGGAGATGATTCCTTATACCTGAAAAGTTTAAAATATCACCAAGAAATTTTATTTTATTTTATTTAAACCTTTTTTTTTTTTTTTTTGGTAGTAACCAAATTTTTATGAATTATATATAATATATTTCATTCATGCTTGCTGACCCTACTCACAGATATTAAATGTATAAAAAGTACATTTTTGTTATTACTTTGTGGACATCGATTATCATCTTTACCTTTTGAATTGTTTGTTCTTCAATCCAAGGAAATATCTTAACGAGAATTTACATAATATGAAAAGTTAATAAGTATAATTTACATGCTAAGAAAAAGTTGGGCATCTTTTCACATAATGCTGTATCTTCCACTCACGGAAGTTTCCAGATTTGTTTAACACAAATAAAAGTGAGAAAAGAATTTATCCTTCCTTTCCACAATAAAGGACAAAAAAAATAATAATAATAATAAATAAATAAGTTGCGTGAATAATATAGAATAAGACATTCAAGTTTTGTTTACAAATGATGTGATATTATTTTAGTGGCTAATTAATTAATTAATATAAATTTAGTGGCTGTTGAAATGGTAAACAAAACAAACCAATAAGGTAATTACATATTATTTGCTATATTAATTGATAACCACAGTTGGCAAACATTTTGGTGTTGACAATATAGTACTATTATTCAAATTTTCACTAAAAAGAATCAAAATTTGTTACTTCTTCATTTCTTTCCCCCATTAACCTGTTGGAGTTTTCAAGTTCAACTTCTGAGCTTTGGCTTGTAGCTTTAGTTTCTCTATATACCTTGACCCATTTAAGAGATTGTAACCATTTTAAATTTTCACTACTATTTCTTTAATCAAATCTTATTTTTTTAGATTTTAGATTACAATGAAAAAAAGTGATTTAGTAGAGTTATTATTTAAAAAACAAATAGACGAGGAAAGTTCATCATTTAAAATGAATTGTATTCCCATATTTTAGAAGTTATGGTATGCGTTGTAGATTCTTTAATTAACTTAATTCTTTTATGTTCATTTCTTATTGAACATAAAATTTTTTGAGGGCCACACAATAATGTGGATTTTTAAATTAGTTAATTTGTTTTTGTTTATAATACGATCTACAAATTTAAATTGATAAGTTGTTAATAACATTCATATTTCAGAATTATTACAATGAAATATAAGCTTCTATAAAGCAAACTCTTCGTGTATATTAAAAAAATTAAAAGAATAATATTCTTCCTAATATGGGCAAATAAAAAATAAAATTATATATAATAGAGAAAAGAAAATTATCTTAGGTGAAGAAAATAGAGGGGAAAATGAAAGACGTATTAGTTTCTTAATAGATTATATAGGTATGATACTTCAATCGTTTCTGGTTAAGGAAATAGCTATTGTCTTTCTGAATAAACAATGAGTGAGTAATGGAGTGACCTTGATCTTTAATTAGGTACCGAATAAAAAAATTATTAAAAAAAAAAAAAAAAAAAAAAAAGGAAGAAGAAAAGGCCAAGTCATAACAATCAAGACATATGAATTTCACAAAGCAACAGGCACCAAACAATTGCACTGTTACATCAATTCAGTATCTGTAATAATCAAAGTATCTTTAACCCTTCCTCATAAACATGACATCACATTCATATACCCTTTTTAAGGGGAAAAACAAATCCCATGACCTAATAACTAGCTAGCAATGCATTATCATAGTACACCAACACGAAATAAACCAAATGGGGCACAAGTGAGAGGGGGGGGGGGGAAAAAAAATCCTACAAGGCATGAGTTTGTGTTCCTGAATGTTGGAAGAATGGAGTCTGTGTAATGTGCAGAAATGTGACGGATGTAATCGGAAATATCCAGCATTCACCTATATGAATCCGGACGCTTTGGCTTGTTTTGAACAACAGCGTCGATCTTTTCCAACACAGCAGGAGTCAGCAAAGGGATTACATCAACAGCTTTCATGTTCTCTTGAATCTGCATGCATAACAGAGTAAACCAACTATTAAGTTCACTCTAAAGACAAAGTAGAAACACAAACTGATCAAACATTCACCAAATCTTTTGGAAATTGGATTCTATTATAGAAAGGCAAAAAGGGGAAAAAGGAATGCTCACGCAAAAATTTAACATTTATAGAACGCATACATTTTGTTAAGCATTTTCTCTAATCCTTCCCCCCTACCATAATGCTCCTCTAATAGAATTCACTACCACTCTTAAAGTTTCATGCAATAATAGCCACAGCCCTCATGCATGTGCCTTGTCTTGAATATCAGGCTCTGCAAATCTAAGAGAACCCAATAACCATCAAGCTGATCCACAATTTACAAAGCTGATGTCTCTAACCTTGCAGGAACAGAGTTTAAGAGTTCAAAAAAATGATCTCGCCTCATCTTATTCTAATCTTATATAATATGAACATCAATGGAAATTCTGGTAATTTGATAATTAAAATTAGCACATCCTAACCGTATTTTCCTTGCATGTTATACATTGCACACGCAGAATATTACAGTTTTATACTCTTTCATATTAAAGTTAAATGAAAGAAGCACAATGAGAATAAACAAACGCACAGGAACAGCACCCAAGCCTAACGACCTATTGGCCTAATAGATATTTTACTGAATTACAGACACATAATGCAATTAAACTAACCTGAGACTCTTTTGTAGCTCCAGTGATAACTGATGAGACATTAGGGTTTGAAGCACACCATGCAATTGCAAGTTGAGACAATGGTACACCTAACTCGTCTGCAATTGGTTTCAGACTATTAACTTTCCTCAGCACGTCATCAACTAATGTTCGGTTAGCAAGGTTCTGCCACGCATAGAAAGTACACTTCATTATGGCAATCATAGAAAAGAATAGGATTAAGTTTATAATAAAGTAATGCTTATTAAAGAACTGAAAAAAATTTAAGATCTGCTTAAAGTTCTTTAGCATAACATTAAATGAGAATTATTAATTCCTAAAACCTCTTAACAATTATCCATAATCTACGGACAAGCACCCACTACAAATTAATAACTACAATATTCAGATGCTCATGAAGAACTTGTTCTATAAATGGTAGTACTTATGCAAGGCATGCACATATAATCATGATGAAAATTCTGAAAAAGGAAACCAATCATCTTAAAAATACCACTCTTGATTCATTGTGTGCAATTAACATTTCAAGCCTGTGAATGATATGTCAGGCACAGTTATCTCAAAAGCTATGCATAAAAGGGGAAATAGTGAAACAAATATAAAACAAGTGAAAACAACATTCAACGTTGCCTAGCAATGATAAATAACAATTTAAACAGATCAACAGTGACTGCATGAGAGAACATAGATTTACCAAAGTCATAAAACAAAATAAGAATTACTTTGTAATTTTCCAATGCAAATCTGCTGTCAGGTGGTATATTTCCCTTGGTGTATTTTCCAGTGAGCACTCCAGATGCAAGTGGACTCCAGGTTGTAAGACCCAGGCCATAGTTGGCATAGAGAGGGAGGTACTCGCTCTCAACCTGAATCCATAAAACATATGAGATCATGAACAGGGTCACGCAGCATGTGAGAGAAAAAGAAAGACAGAGCAAGTTGCTTTATTATATGCTTGCTACAAAAAAAAAAAAATAAAATAAAGACAGATCAAGTTGCATTATGATATGCTTGCTACAAAAAATAAAATAAAACTATCATGACCACGGCTCAATTTCTTTGATCCAATTAGACTAAGGTAGCAAGAACTTCCATAAGAAACTGTACTGCCAGTCACCATGATGAAGTTTTGCTTTATAAAACCCCATTATTGATATTTAGTAATGCCATGGTAATAAGAAATCCAATGAAGTGATAATAGGTTAAAAAACCAAAAAAATTGAAAGATTACCAATCAACAACGAACTATCCAACAAATTAAGGTTCAATACACGAAACTGAAAGACCATGCTAGAAAAATGAAGGAAAAAAGGTAAAACCAAAACTATGAGCAAGGTTAAGTTAAAATGGATCCCAAATATTAATGAGGTACTCTAATAGCCATTACTGGAAAAAATTACATCATCATACTCGGTTCCATCTTTATGCATCACCCACATGTCTCATAAATAAGAAATTTATGATCAATCATCTTCCTTCTACAACTACACTGATGATCAACCGAATCTCATTTCCCCTGGCACAGGAGATTCACAATCGAATCCACAAATTTTCAGCATGAAAAACAAAATCATCCCCACCTAAATGCTAAACCTTACCTTCACCTAAGAAAAAGAATTTCAAGCTCCCAATCATATACGTTGAGAAAAATAATTTATATATATATATTTGCATGTGTATATATATAAATACTATTAGACCCATAAATTCAACCCCCCCCAAAAAAAATATATAAATATATATATATATATAAATAATAAAAGTACCAATCAACAAATACAATCACGATTTCAATTAAATGAGCTTCATACTTCAGAAGTAAGCATCAAAACTCTGTTCATAAATCACAAAAATCCTGTTCATAAATCATCCATGTACTTATATCAAAACAGTAAAAAAAAAAAAAGGGTCTAATCTGGGTATTAATCAAAACAGTAAAAAACAAAAAAATGTATGACCTTGTGCCTAGACAACAAATTGTACTCCGGCTGTTCGACAATAGGCCCGAGTAGATCCAACCTCTCAGCCACACCCCAAGCCTCGGTGATCTGCTGAGCGGACCACTCACTTGTACCCCAGTAGAAAGCCCAACCCTTATCAATCACATAGTTCATAGCCCTCACCGTCTCTTCGATCGGAGTCGAAGAATCCGGACGGTGGCAGTACAAAACGTCGACGTATTCCATATCCAACCTCTTCAGCGAAGCTTTTGTCCCTTCCACGATGTGTTTCCTCGACAATCCCTTGTCATTCGGACCGGGACCTCCCCAGAAGATCTTGGTTGAGATGACGATGTCGGAACGACGCCAACCCAGTTCCCTTATTGCCTGACCCATGATCTCCTCGGCTCGGCCATTGGCGTAGACCTCGGCGTTGTCGAAGAAATTAACGCCGTTATCACGGCAGCACTGCAAGAGCGACTTCGCTTCCTTCACATCTAGCTGGTTCCCGAAGCTGACCCACGCTCCGTACGACAGCTGGCTCACCTTCAAGCCCGACCGACCCAAGTTCTTGTACTGCATCGTCGTCGAAATGGATCTGTTTTTTTAGAGAGAGAATGTGAGCTTGGTAGTGAGAGAAAGTGTGATCTTTTTTCTGGTCTGAGTTTTGTGACTCAGTGAGTTGTGTGAGAGAGAGAGAGAGAGTGTCTACTGTGATATAGAGCGGTTGAGGGAGAGAACGACGATGCGTGGGTGAGGTCCGAACCACGTGAATCCGTCTGATCTGGCAGCGTGAGAAAATGCCACGTAATTGGATGTTAAAATACTGAAAATAGGATGATAATCAAAGCAATGGCGGTGGTGTCCCTGGTTGTATTTAGTAAAAAATGGAGGCTGTTTGTTGGACTACGTCTCTTTCTCTGACACTGTACGGACAATACTGTTCTTGAAAATTCTTGGGAATGGCGGTATGATTTTTTTACGTGGTGTGGGGTCCATGTTGTTTTTGTTAACTCGATAAAATAATCTGGTCCGTTGGAATTATTGAACTACTTTGAGCAAGAGATTAGTCTAAGCCGTGTTGTAGGTGATCATATGGAAAAGTTCCAACCTAGAACATTGTTCTTTTCTTTAACGGTCACATCATGTGCAGGCTAGCGTGACAAACCCAAAGACCATTTTTATGATTCTCCTGCGTAAATAAATATCCTTCTATATTTAACCTTTTTAAATTGTTGTTTTTTTCTATTTTTGTTTTTTAGCCTCAAAAAATATGTTTTTTCTGTTTTTTGAAAAAGTTTTATTTAGACCTTTGAATATTATTCGGTTAAATTAATTTTGTTTGAAAAATCATTATTTATATTTTATGTGTTAGTTTTTGAAATTTTAATCATTAAAAACTATAATTAAAATTTTTTAGTATTATTTTATTATAAATATTAATTTTTAATTTAAAATATTATTTAAATATATTATTTTATCTTAATTATAGTTGAATTTATTTTTTTGAATTATTATTTAAACATCATTTATCAATTTTTAACAGTTTAATCGCTAAAGATTATGATTGAATTTTTATAATATTATTTAATTATAAAATATTAATTAATTGTAAAAATAATTAATAATTTAATAATTTATTTATTTTGATAAATATAAAAAAGAAATAAATAAATGGAGGTTACCGAAAAATTCTGTAAATGCATAAATTCTACAAATTTACATTTTACAAGATCCTGTCTGATTCTAAATACTTTTCGGTTTTTTGGTTAATTAAAATATTTTTGTATTATTGTCTAAACATGAAATTATTGCATCATAAATAGTATGTAAGTATTTTTTATTTATTTTTGGATCTTGAAACTAAATTGGAAATCAGTATCTTTACCTACTTCATTGTCCTAAAAGGATTATGGAATTTATGTTCTATTTTTCTTTCCATATGGTAATATAGATGTCATTTCATTTTAAAATTATAGTAAGAAGACATAGTAAGCAAAGCAAATTTAAAAAATAACAAATTATTTGAATTAGATTATTAGTCGAGCATGAATTAGGACAAGCAAAAATAGTTCCATTTAAGAAAAAACTAGCATGTAATGCTAAGTAATGTGGATAATATCTTTGGCATTCAACCATTTTCTTATAACAATCTTACCGTAATTATCTCAAAAAAAAAAAAAATCTTGTAGTAATAGTTTGATTGATATTCTAAGATGGGAGGAGAAATTTAGATAATCATGGCCTAGAATTTTTTTTTTTTACATAACTTTTATGCAATAAAGAGCTTTGTATTTCAATAGAAATAAATCATTTCGCTATCTATTTGTCCCATTAGATTCCCCTATATACATAAATGTTTTATTGATAAATAATACTTTCGTCTAAAAGTATATCACTTTTTGAGAATAATGCTTTTTTTTTTTAATAAAAGAAGAATTTTTTTTTTTAGTTGAATATTCTTTTGGATTTCATGATGTTCAATTGATTACAGGGAAAGTGTTCTAATCCATACACTAATAGAATACTCTTTTAACTAAAATCATGGTTTTATAATTATTATATTGTGTTTTGAAATAAAATAATTATTGCTTATTATTATTTTGAATCAAAAGAGAACTTTCATTAATCAAAAAGAAGAAAGAGAACTATTATTATATGTTTAGTGTGCATGGAAATCTATTTCATAATTGCTATTTAATCTCTAATTCTATAGATTAGAATAGAAAGTGGCAACGTCAACATCTGTACTAAGAAATCGCAATTTACTGATGTTTCCCAGTCATATTATTTTTTGTTGGATGAATATGCTTAAATTGGAATAAGTATAATATAATATAATAAAAATTCTCCTAAAAATCAATAATATAATATAATAAAAATTCTCCTAAAAATCAACTGTTGATATTATCTTAAATTGGACCAAAAGTAAATATGCAATCTTTGTCCCAACAGACAACACTATTAAAAAAATAAAAAAATAAAAAGAAGAAGAAAAAGAACCAACAATTTTTCATAGCCCAACAATTATACTATAACAAAATTATATTTTCCATACTAGCCAATTGCACGACTGGCTCTTTATTATTTGTAAAATTATATTAAAAAAAAAAAGGGGGCTTTAGTACCTGTATCCCTGTTTTTTTTTTTTTTTTTTTTTTGGTATTTTGATCTTTAAAATTTAATTTTTGATATATTGTTGGTTCTTAAAATATTTGTCTACTATTTAGTAATTTTTGGACCATGAAATATGCTCACTACAATAACAAAACAATAAAATTATAAAATCAGGCAATTTCACAAAACTTTTTTTTATATTAGATCAAATGCACTACACACGTAAAAATATATTAGAAAATAGATAAAAACCTGTTTAATGTCAAAATGCATAAAAAATTGAATTTCAAAGACCAAAATGCAAAAAAGGAAAAAAGTAAGTGCAAAAGCTTAATAATCCAGACAACATAAAGTGTTAAATACCTAAAATAAATAAATAACAAGAAATAAATGTATAGCCATTGGGGCGGCTTTATATAATTATTATAAAAAAAAAATTAAAAAAAAAAAAAACTTGCACCAGATCTGTGTGTCAAGAATTTTTTATTTAAAAAAAATAAAAAAATTTATATTAAATGACTTTTACCTTATTATTTATTATACTTTTGTAAAAATGTATCTAAAAAAAAAAGGGATGAAAGTTAATGAATACATATTTATATATCTAGTTGTTATGAAAGTTAGAAAGGTGAATGCCTTTGCACGTATAAGCTTAGTTGGCAACACCCACCGCTAATAACTCTGCAATTTTGGGTTCAAAGCCTGGTGAGAAGAAATTCCCTTCCCCATGTTTTTATGTTTATTATTATTTTTTTTATATAAAATATCCCTAGAAAATTATAGTAAAGAAACTAATAAATAGGATAGTAATATTGTTGAATTAAACTATATTTATTTATAATCCATGTCAAAATTATTACAAAAGATGCACTTTCATGCTAAGATCAATTACAATAATATGCTACAATATATCCCTAATACTTTTTATTTTATTTTGTTTTATTTTTTTGAAATGGAGTTCATTACTTTATTGCATAAAGGTGTGAAACCCATATGTGAAAGTTGTAAAACCAATTCCAATTTCAGTTTTATTTCCACTTTATCTATAAAATTGTGTCCAAGTTCATTCTGAAGTCAAAAAAATATTCACTGTATGATCAAGGATCAAAAAAACTGTAAAAACTGTAGTATATTTTTACCTGAACATAGACTCAAAGAATACAAAATGTACACCAAAACAGTAAAAAAACAATTGCCAACTTCTTCAAAGGTGTTGCCTCTTTCCTGCATTAACAAAATAATAATAATAATAAAATAAAAAGTAGACAAGAATTTACACAGATATCCACAAAAGTTTTCCATCACATATAATGTAGGAAACTTTTTGGCCCAAAATAAAAATAAACAAGTCCATAGATTCTGTCAAGAATATCATAAACTGAGGAAGGAATGGATAAAAAAGAAAGATCAACCAAGTGAGTAATATTACCTTAGAGTTGGGAAAATTGAGCTGACATGGAAAAAAGAGGTTACCTAATGTACAATTACGCTGGAAAAAGTCCCCAAATATCAAATGAGATCAAAGATTTTAGCTTAACAAAGACTAGATATACATAAAAACACGCTGAGAAAAGTGAGAAAGATTACCAAAGAGACATTAGGAGAGAAAAAACTCCCAAGAATGGCAAGGCAAGAGAGTGCACCTAGGATATCAAATTTTGAAATTAGGAGTACACTTTTTGTTTATTTATTTATTTAATCAGAATAACATCCAGGTAAATGGTGGATTGAGGGAGCTTACCATAGAATGGCAGTGAGACACCGGAGACAGTGTGGTGGGCAAAGTGTGATTAACCGAGGACTGTTAAGAGTCAAAACAGAATGAGAGTGAGTGACATATTAGGTTTTGAAATCTTGAATAAAGGTATGAAAGACTTCATGCAGCCACAGTCAAGTAGGCATTAAAAAGTCTGATATGCTAACAAAGTAGTCATAAGCAGTAGCAATTTGGCCATAATACGCCCTCTACACGGTATGCATTGAGCAGTAGCACTCACCATGAACAATACACGCACCTCTTAAAAGGTACACGCCTGTGTTTTTCATTTTAATTTTCCCTGAATGGCTAACAAATCTGGAAAAGATTATTAAGGAATCCCTAATTTTCTACCAAAGGCTTTTTTTCGCTGCAAGAACAATAAATTTGTGGACAGTTTCTTGAAGTTGAGACTGTTATTCCAACTTCACACATTCTCACATTGTATAGCAGAAATAAACGATATGATAAATTACAGCCACAAAACTTCAAGTATGTTTCAATCACCCATAACAATTTCTACATTGTCGTCTACAATAAGAAGAGCTAATGAAACATCAGTACGTAAATGGTTCAGTGATGAATTAAGAAATTACACTTAAAGTTGAAAAGCATAGTTCAGGTTGTCGAACAATGTATATTTGATCGCCATGGCTATCTTCCTCGTATATATCTTGATTCCTATGCCAGGTCCACAGTGCATATGTAGAGTTCACAACCTGCATCAAGATAAATAAATTTTAACAAAGAGAAAACAACTATAAACAAATTTAGACAGACAGTACTGAAGATCATCGGATGGTGAACTTTCGCAGATAGCACCTCCACATTCATACATAAACATAACGAATCCAAAATACACAACCAAACAAATTATTGAACCTTTTGAGTGCATAAATGTGCTAGGAAAATGGATAAGATACTAAAAAGTGCACTTCATTATAAGCTAAGATTGTACCTCAAGTATTCCATGCCCAAAGCTGCTTTCTCTGAATGCACTCCACTCTGGCTGCTCGTTCCAACAAAACTGTCCTTTAGCAGGGCCAGAAGAAAAATTAATATGGCATACCCCTCCAATTTCTGGTATGTTGTCTCCAGCCGACGGACATTTTCCCGGGTCATCTGCATGTTCAACATCCACCTTCTCAATATTTCCTCCATCTCCAACCGTTATGTAAACAGGTCCACATGGATCCAATGTATAGTTAAAGACTCTATTCATCCGCTCATACGCATGCACCTGCAAAGTAGCCAAAACTCAGTCTAAAAATACAGTTTTCTTCTTCTACTTCTTCTTTTCTTTTCTTTTTCTTTTTTTTTTTTTTCCCTTTTTTTGGTGGTTAAAAAAAGGGATCAAAAAAAGTGCCTCCAGGTCAAAGAATACAAAAGTATACAATTATTTCTACCATTTCCTATGTTAAATAATTATGGTAAGCTAAACTTACATGGCCAGTAAAAACTATATCGACACCATATTGGTATAGGAGTGCTTCCATTTCCTGCCTCATGCATTCAAATTCCTGGTAGTGAGAAGAATAACTATTATACCAAGGAGGATGCCATGCAGCTACCAACCATGGGGTCACAGTGCGGTCTACTTTCCTCAGATCTTTCTTTAGCCAAGCATATTGAGCACCTGAATGAAGATTGAAGAAATTTTATATATGATATAAACAGAACTTAGTACTTGTAAAGCATTTTGAATGCTTGTTTTTACAAAAGAAGGAATCAGGATATCACTTGCCAGTAGCATTGTAGTCAACATATGCTCCCAGCATGATAAGATGTACTCCTCCAGCATCAAAAGAGTAGTAAAAGTTACTTCCAGAGTCAGACTCCTTCGAGGGCACTGCAAATCTTGTCACATAGGATTGGAAAGTGATTCCAGAAACCTGAGGTTCAATCTCATGGTTTCCTTCAATAACCATCATAGGCACTCTCGAGGTTAAAGGCTCCATGAACCTGAACTTCCATTTTAACCATGTTAATAATAAAACCAGCTAAATCTGTACAAGTTAGTAAACACTAATCTTTCAAACAATCAACTACTCTACGTTTAAGGGCATTTGTATATCATGCTTGTAGCAACCTCGCTATCACTAGCATCTGTAAGTAATAAAACCAAACTAATTAATACATATATAGATAGGTAAGCCACAAGCATTATTGGATTAACTGGTTAGAGAAATCATTGATATCACGAACACATCAACAGAACAGCAGTCTGGACATCAGAATACTTTAAAAGTTGACAATCACTTTGTTAAAAGGAAAGGGTGGGGGAGGGGGAGGCAAGGAATAGAAAAGACAGACCATCAAGATAAATACTTAAGCTACAAAAATTTGGTTGGTGTATGGTTATACAAGTTGAGACGAGAGAGCATCAAAAGCCCAATTCATACTCATAGCTTTCCACTTACAACAGAATCATTAGAATTCATTGCCATTGAACCACAGAGAATGATTACAACTTAATAATTATTACCTTCCCCACCCATCCCAGCGGGGTTGATATGTCTCTCTTATAGGGGCATCCGGGAATGCACATGAGAAGCATGGAGCTCCTTTTCCACCAGTTGTGAGGTACTGGTTAGCATAGCTCAAGTCTCCAACCATTAAAATCATTGATGGATCATTTTGAATTAAATGATCAATGGTTGTGGTGGTATTGCTAGTGAGACCCAAATCTCCAATAACAGCAATTCGAGAAGGATAGGCATTTGGGCTAGGGATTGGTAAAGTCTCAAAGGAATGCTCTTCACTCATAGCTGGAAAAGAGCTATCTCCACACTTGTAAAAATATTTTGTTCCAGGTTCAAGACCTACAACGAAGAAAAAAAGGTCTTACTCCACCATTATACTAGACCCTTTTATACTCTTCTAGGTGTCCAAAATCTTATAATCCATCATATTCTGTTTCAACAACTCAAATTGAAGTAAATTTATTGTAGCACAAAAGGATCCCGCTCAAACAGAATAATTCTAACTTGTAATAATAAAAGGAGTTATTCAAAACTCATTCTAAGTTCCATCCAATTGAATTTTTTTCTTCATTTTAGTTATAATAAACTCCAATAATCAAAAAAGAATTCCCTTACCATCAAGCCTGACATGGTGAATAATCCCAGAGGTGTAATTCAAAAGGCCTTCAAATGGATACAACTGATTATAAACAGTGGAAACCCCTCTCTGCAATTTCGTATACTTGCCACTTTTCTTGCCACACCACACCTCACTTGCAACCTTCGAAGGATCAAGTGGCTTCACATTTGAACCAATTTGTGCATCCCCTGAACCATTACAAAACAAACCCAATTCAAAAATTCTAGTAAATCAAACAAATGAGAGAAAAACAAAGACATATTTTGAGAATTTGCAAAAGTACCAGTAACCCAAGAAACCCACATTGAAGTTGGTGAAGATATTGCCAAAGCTATCTGCTCTGGGAAATTTGAGGTGACATTCTTCTTCAACCTTGGATGATTCATAGGCAAATCATCACTACCTCTACGCAGTGATGGATCAAAGCGGCGAGTTACAGGCGGAAATGGACCTTCTAGAGTAGTGGGTATGCGACTTTCAGTCACCAAAATCCTTGTTAGGACTAAACAAATGCTCACAGGAATCCATGGAGCAAAGTTCTTCATTGGCTTGTTGTATGTTTTCTGTCTTCCTCACCTATTGAAGATGGTTCAACAATGGAGGAAGTTATATAAAACCAGATTGATCAATTTCATTTTTGGTTGGCAAAGTCTCACATCCTTTATTGGAATCTGAGGAATGGGTAATTGGAATATGCTATTTGTTTTCTGGGTTCATGAGTATATATATATGTATTCTTCAATAAGCCCTTTGAAGTGGGGCTCTCCACCTAGTACGGTGAGATTTCAGTGTCAGCTATTTTAAAGAAAATAGTTGCCTTTAAACGAAGTTTGAAATTGAAGGGATTCCATAGTCCCATTTGATGAGAAGTACCATGTTTTGTAGTATGTATCAATTAATTCAAAAAGATATTCAACGCTAGAAGACAGTACTGAGTATCAAAGAGACACATCGAACACAAACCCGTTAAACTATTTTATTTTATTTTATTATTATTTTTTTTTTAAATTCTCCAATCTTCAACCAAAAACTTTAAAAATAAATTATCTTCCCCTTTTTGTTTTTATGAGAATACCGGATGAAGTATTTACCAAAAAAAAAAAAAAGAATACCGGATGAAGTAACATCTATCAAGATGCGGTAAAACAGCTTACTTTTACTTAGAAGTAAAAGTTAAAAAATTAATATACCTGACAGCATTTCCAACGTGGTCAGTTAAAAATAAAAGATTATTTTTGAATCTCCAAGATATATATTCAGACAATAGCTTGATTGTCTGCAGGTGGTATCAACTATATAATAAACATTTGTGAAAGAACTTTTTTAAAATGATTTTTTTATTGAATACCTATCAATTAAAAATTAGACATGGAAGCACGATAACAGTATTTCAGAAAAATTGTTCTTCGATATCTATTTGTATAAAAAACGTTATAATTTTTCCTAAGTATAAAAAAAAATAATAAAATATGTAATTAATTAATAATTAATAGTAGTCATCATCAGTCATTTATATATTATTTAGATCTGACAATGTATCATGTTAAATAGTATTCGTATCGTATTATATTATGTTGATGTACAATTAAGTTAACCCAAATATTATTCATCAAGCTTTCGTGTGAAAATCGATAAATCCGAATTCATTCGATAAATTTCTGTATAATCCGTCATCCAATCCATTAGCCCATTAATAATAAATATAAATTTAAAAATTTTAATTTCACTTAACTTGAAATAATAAAATAATATTTTTTTAAAAATTACAAAATTTCTTGTTTACTTTTAGATTTTTTAAAAATTAAATTAAAAAATAATAAATTAATACATATTTAACAATAAATTAAATAATTTTAATATTATAAAACTTATATAATTATTAAAATATTTCTTTTTAATAGGTCTAATGGGTTTATTATGTTTATTGTATTTCACCTTTTAAAATTCGTTAATTTATTAAATTTAATTAGATGATATTAATATAAATCCGATTCGATATCATCAATCTAAATCTCCGTAAATTATCATATGAATTTGTATCATGTTATCATATGAGATTTTACCTTATCTAATATTACTATTAGAAACCATTTTTTATTTAACTGTATATTAGTGGTCCCTCTTTCCGAAACTATGTACAATCAGACGTACAACCCAGTACAATCCGTAAAACATGGGATGTGTCATCAGTCCCATGGAGATTTCACCTGGCTCAGGTTGTTGACCAATGTGCTGAGAGATTTCTTCAATGCAAGCACCATTAGAAATTTTAAGGATATGGTGATAATGACAAAGAACCATGAGTGATTGGATAGGTAACAACATCTTTAACTAATTAATTGAGATAGAGCGCATGTATCTTAATATAGATTGGATTGTTTAGTTTATGGTAATTTTCATTATTTTGTACTAGTTTGCATTTGGCTTATGATTGGTGTTTTTTTTTTTTTTTTTTTTTTTTTAGCTCTCCTACATTCACATTCCTAACTATTATGTCCTTTAGTTAATATATATTATTGTTATGTATTAAAATACTTTTTTTAGATTTTCATTAAACAAATAAGGTGATAGAGTAGGTTTATTGAATGAATTTGTATATATTACATATTTATACGAATTAAGAATCTTATCTTAGAGTAACTGTTTGATGCCATGTACATATAACAGATTTAATGGTTGAATTTGTACCATATCAGTATAGTCATTAAATTGAAAAGTATTATACATTAAATTGATTTTCTTTTATTTTTCTTAAATTTTTGCCACACCAGTATATTTCAATTATAGAAAATATTAAAATATAATTTTTTCCACCAATATTGTCTACTTAAAGATTTAACTTAACAAATAAGTGATACTTTTCTAAATAAGTGCTTCAAGACACACACACACACACTCAAATATATATATATATATATAAAATTAATGCATTAATTAAAAAAATTTTAAATATCAAAAATAAATGTAAAAGTGTTTTATATTATATATAGTCAAACATCCTAATATTTATTTTATAAAATACTTATTAACAAAATTATTGCAATAAATGCTCATAAAAAAGCACTCCTAAGAATTCCCTAAGTGCATGTGCCATGTACATAAAGAGATCCATTTTCCTAAACATAGTACAATTATAATGAAATTTTTGTTATAATTGGTATGAATTAGTAGTTAAAAAGTCATGATAAAAAGGTGTAACACTTTAGAGCATCTTCAACAAAGATGTAGATTGTGAAAATAAACATGGCAAGTATAAAATATTGACAACATTTTTAAAAAATTGCTTTCCAATAGCAATGTTTATAATTATTATCAAGATTAATGTTTATTTTTTACTATGTTAGACATTTTAAAATTTTTGAAAAGTCAAAATTTCTTAAAAAGTTAATTTTTTTTAAATTTAATAAAATATATAATTAATTAATAATCATAAATAGTTTTTGTGCATATTACTATTAAAAAACAATTTTATATTTGACTATGCATTTATGCCATATACGTTTAGCCAATATCAATTTTTATGTCATATAAAAAACAATCCACATTTATTATTGAAAATACTTTTATACTACCATTATTTACAAATTTCAAAGGGTGTTATTGATATTGATACTACAAAGATAGTGTAAAAATTATATAATTACACGCTTGGTTTAAAAAATTGAAAATATTCTTGATTTTTTTTTTCACCATATAAAAAGGAAACTTAATTTTCAAATGGAAATGACAATTTCCATAATATCCATAAAATATTTTATATTTCTCTGTAATTTTTATAGAAATTTTTATCAAAATATCTATATTAGTTTATTTACAATTTAATTAAAAAAATCCTTAATATTCATGGAAATTAAATTTCCATATAAATTTTGAAAATATTTATTAAATTTATGTTTTTAGTTTTAATTTTTTTTAAAAAAATTATAATTATTATTAATGTTTAGTAATTTTTTGGGGGGACAAATTAACCTTATTGGGAGGTATTTTTAACCTTTTAATCACCTTCCAAAAATTAAGCAAATAAAAAAAATCATATTAAACAAATAATGTCCAAACACAGGACAAATCTACCACTTTAGAGAAAATTGATGTGATAAGTCATTGATCTACTTACCAATCATTGTATTTTTTTTACAATAATAAATTTAATATTTATACAAATATTAGAAATTAGATAAAAATCAGAATGTTAACAAAAATTGAAATATATGTAAGAAATATATTCTCTGCAAACTCAATCATAAGAGAATAACAATAACTATTATCATAAAAGATAATCACATTTAATATAACTTTATATGGTTGGAATATTAACAATTACATATAAAATTATCAAGTGAATATATCTCTTAATAATTATTTTTTACATTTTATATTTAAAAATGAAAATAAAAGACCAATAATTTGCAATCACCTAGAAAATATGATGTTGAAATGATATTTGTAAAATATAATATAATTGTAATAATTGTTTTATATATTTTGATTAATAAACAATTTTATCAAATATGAATTTTTTTTTTGCATATTTTTATAAATAATAGTATATTTTTGAATTACTATAAATTGAATCATTAAGAGAAGTATCCATTCAATATTTTTGTAATTTTTATAGTCTATTTGATAATTAATTGATTAAATAAACTAATTTTAATATTTCAATAAAAAATTTTATTTTTTAAATAAATTTTTATAATATTTTTATGAATTTTTATCAATATTGAATAATTTATGATATTTTTATGAATATTTTCATATTTTGAATTCTTAATATTGAAATTTTAGACCTTGATTATTTAGAATAAATTGAGGAATATAAAAATAGATTAAAAACATTTTAAAATAATTAAATCGAAAAATATTATTTATCACCACAAAAAATAAAATATTGGTAGGACCATGTGTAACATAGCAATTTAATTGGTTATGGCTAAAAAATTTACTTTCCATATTAGGTTTTTAAAACCAAAAATCAACACAATTTATTTTTTTAGCTCAGTGAACAAACAAATTAACGTATTTGGTCGATATTTATTTTCCATCTTAACATAGGCCAAATTATTGCTAATCAATAGTTGAAACAAATAGCAAAACCTTATTAAAATACTTTCATTTTAAAGGCATCACTTTGCATATATCTTAACTATATTGATATAACATAAAATAACGGAGATAAATTGAGATATGTTATTTCTAAACAAATATTAAAAAAAAAAAAAGAAAGAAAGAAAAAAAGAAGAAGAGAAAGTCTTATTATTTTTATATAATAGCTTATGAGATGAAGTTTTATAGATGGTATTTAATTTTATTATTTTTTATTTTAAGAAATTAAAAATAAATCATGTAATAATAACAATTTAAAGTTTTATTTGGTATATAAATTTTATAGATGATCTCCACTAATTGTGGCAAATCATACAAAACAAATGTAGAAATATTTGAATCCTTCTTTAAAATAATAATAATAACATTATTATAATAATACAATAGCCGTAACCAACCAAACAACCATTGCATTTAAATTTTACAGACTTACAGTCATGAACAACAACTGCCCTTGAAAGCTGCAGCCTCCAAATGGTCATTAGTCTGGATTGTGGGCTTCATTTGGATCACCCAAAGTGTTTGGGTCTTATGGGCCAATTAATTTAATTTAGATAATTGGCCTTAGTCTGGATGAGAGACTGATATTATTGGAAGGCTTTTTGGGTCATAAAAGGACTAAAACAGCTTCTATCAATTAGAGTTTCACAAAGCATATTAATAATTAATCCACCAACCCATCTTCTGGATCACTGGATGGGAAGGTCGATACCTGGACTGTTTTATGAGAAGGCAAGGGATTCAAGAATCACCATCTCATGAATCATAAATTCTTAAATCATATTCACAAATGTATAAAATAGATATTATACACCGATCCACTATTCAAGATTTACATTATTAATTGTTTGACTAGTGATTTGATGCCACTTTATTTAAAAAGCAATAGAAAAGCTAAAATAATGGGATCTTGGACTCCTCCATCTTCATATAACTATACTGTATAACTTGTGGACAAGTTAATAAAGCTTGAGAAAAATATTGCTGGCCAATCTTATACTAGATGATTGATAGGATTTTATTCCATATCTCTCAAAATAATTCCAAAAAGTTGTGTGGCTTAATTTTAGAAAAATTGATTCCATCAATCCCACATCAAGAATTGGATCGGCCCTGCCCATAAATTTAACATGCAATATAATATATTAAGCCATTTTCTTGCCATGATTTATCTACCACATAGATAAATGTATAGATATACATATACAAATGAAGGATGTAGGTTGTGCAAATGAAGCTGGATATAAAAGGACGTATAGAAATCTATATACAGTACGATTGAAATAATATATGCATGAAGCAATGGCAATTGTACATATATATGTTATTTTTCATGTGAAAGCTTTGAAAGGCCATTAGTTTTGTCAAAGAAAGCATGTATATTGTGGTAGAATGTAGCCAGCAAATAATCAATGACACTCAAATTAGTGCTCTCCTGGATCTGGTTGGGGCCGTACAGCTGTTGTTTTCAATGTTTCATTCTTCAACTTTATTTGTCAAACCCCATCCACATTTTCTTGGAGAACTATACCAAACTACATAAATTATGATTTAACCGGCTTTTTTTTTTTTTTTTTTTTTTTTTTTTTTTTTTTTTTTTTTTTTTAAGCTAAGGGTGTATGGTAAAAAATGGCCTCTATCTTTTGGTTTTTATTTTTTATTTTTATATATTACACTATCTCAATTTATTTGGTCATATAAGCTCTTCAGTTCTTCACGAAAGAGATCTTATAAATAGATTGATATCGATATATATATATATATATTCGTATTATTTAATCAAAAAATAGTAACCATGGCCCATTTGGAGACAAGATTCATGAAGAAAATTTCAAAAAAGAAAAAAAGGAATATTTGATAGACGTCAATTGTAGAATTTTGATATCAATTTACGTAACAACCATATATAGAATTGGGTAATGATATGTAACTATCAATTAATTAGAAATGTTATTTCTATAGGAAAAAATTAGAAAAAATATTTATTTTGATATATATATATATATATTTATATACACACATATAGGAGTACAAAGCGCATAATTTATTTTGAAAATGGCATTTGCGAAGCTGTTTTTTAAATAAATTCGAAGTTTTTCAACAACAATATTAAACAATTAATGTTCCTTAATATAATTTGCTTAAAAATAATTAATTTAATGCCAAGAAAATCAATTAATTAATTAAGACTAAAGCAAAGTTTATAAAGTGAAAAAGAAACGCGCAAACAGGGGATTAATCATATTGAAATTGAAAAGATGGTTAAGACTTTGTCTAGCTTAAACTAAGTAATTACGCAGATTATTGACTGTTGGGGGAAGGAAAAAAAAAAAAAAAAAAAAAGGTTCATCTATAAAGCTCACTTTTGAAAAGGTTTTGACTATTTTATCCCAATCCCCTACTTGTTTTTAAGCTTAAGGGTCTCATAATATTGAATTTGAGTCTTAAAAGAAAAAAGTGCACTTTTGCAGATAGGTTTATGTCAATACAGCTGCACAAAGAAATATTTTTTTTTAAATCTTTATATATATATATATATATATTGGGGTTAAGAGAGAAAGTTAGGGTTATATTGTAAAGAATGGGTAAATTATAATCATAATCAAGGTTTTTGATTAATAAATTTCTCCAAGATTTCGGAGCCCCACTTTTTTTTTTTTTTTTTTTCCCCTTCTTTGTAATTTTCTGTTTGGTTGGTAGAGAATAACATTACAAAGAATCTTGGATTTCTGATATCAAAGCAAGATTTTAAGCCATGTGATTGTGGGGTACTTAGAACAAACGCTAGGGTCTAATCCTAACCCATTTACATGAAATTTCCATTCAGATTTGTCTTTTGTGATAGACAAATCAAATAAAACAACTATAAATTAAAAGATAGGTAATTAACAATTGCAAGCTGGAGCACGAAATAATATGATAAATTTTGATTTCACTTTTTTGTTTTCAATGTTTGTGATAATCATAGAGACATGCTCTATGGACATTCTATTGAATTAACTTATTATGCTAAAGTATGTTAAAGTTATGAAGGCTTGATTAGTTATTTTGGCACTATTTAACTAGAATGATAAAAACTTTGTTGGTCTTGATAATAAATCAAATTTATGTAGTTAGCTGCTAATTATTTTGTTATAAATCGTCAACGTTTTCTTATTTATGTATATATATATATATTAGTTGTATGTAAGTTTAAACTTGAAATTATTATGTGAGAAAATAGTGGCTTTATCTTAAAGTGTCTCTTTAAGGACCTCTGCATTTAACTCAGTCAACACTTTTGAGCTAGATATAACTTCTTCTTTTTTAATTTTTGGGTGAATTATAGCAATGAAATTTGATCAAACATGGAAGAAAGGCAGGTTAGGCTGACTTGGGATTTGAAGTTTAAAGCCCAATAATTGTAGCCCAAATTAGTAAATATGTTTCCGTGAGTCATACAAAATTGAGTTCAGTCCGTGTTGGTCACTTCAATATTAAAGAGCTACTCTATTTTTTTATTTTATTTTTTTCTTGTTTATTTTCACCTTACTTTTTTTGGTTTTTTTAAGGTGGGTTAAGGTATTCCTCCAAAAATAAATAAATAAATAAATAAATAATGAAAGGTGGGTTGGTTTGGGTACTTTAAGTTGTGTACAATGCCCTATTGAAACAAGTTATGGTTAAATTCCATCACTTGTTGACTTTGGAAGTAGATTTTTATTTTATTTTCTTTTGCGTAACCTATTGACTTACATTTAGTCGTATGTTTGAATATTTGTATATTTGTATGATAAGAACGTTTAACCTAAAGTAAATTATTCTTGATCGACTATTTTTCTTTTTAATTTTGTATTTTTTTTTTGTGTCATTTGATTGACGTCAGCTTATTGCAACAAAGAAAATAAAAATTAAAACCAATAATTGATGTTAAAAGAAATTTAAATTTTAACTATTTTATATATATATATATACACATTTTTTTTTTTTGTGTGTGTGATTAACCCTCACGTACACTTATTTAGGTAATTGTATGCTTCACTAAAATTGTTGGACCAATATAAATTATTGGACCAGTGTTATCACCTACGCACATGTGTGTGTGTGTGTGTACATGATAATTCTCATATCATTTATAATTTAGTTTGACAAGTGTTTAGTTATTAGATATGTTAGTAAATTTTCTTTTTTTCTTTTTAACTTTAAATATAAAAATGCGGCTGTGATGTAATAACTTTGAATATTTGCCATATAAACATTCATCATTTAACAAAGGATATTTTATTAAGCTCTTTCAATTTTATCTTAATTATATTTTGATTCTAACTTTTTGGAAATTTTCAATAACTTATTTTTTGTTTTCTATATATATCAAATCAGATCTAATTCTTAAGTATTGGTAGGTTCTTCTTTTCGTCTGTGTGTATTTTTTTTTTTTAAATAATCACTGTTTGATGATTGAATAATTTTGTAAAAATATAATTTTAACCTTTATTAATAAAAAATAATAAATGAATCTGTTTTGATAATTTATTAAATAATAAGAAGATAAATAATGATTTTTTTGTGTGTTTTCTTTTTTAAAAAAAAAAATCATTGTTTTATGATTGAATAATCTTTTAAAAATACAACTACGATCTTTATTATTAAAATTTACTAATATCAAATAGCAAATGAATTTGTTTTGATAATTTATTAAACAATTATGAGATAAATAATGATTTTGCAAAAACGTGTAATCCAAGTGTAATTAACTAACACCAAATAAGTCTAATGAAATTTATCCTCTAATAATATTATATATGAGCATATAATATTTGAATCCCAAATATATTTACCAAATCCGCTGACAATATGTAAATAGGTGACAATTTTTGGTTTTTGAGGCAGAGATGACTAAATAGTTGATAAGTTAATATAATCCGAATTAACTTTAAAATACCCGATTATTTGTTCTGCATAAATTAGTATCCAAATTTAACTTTTTTATTTTATTTTATTTTTTAGTGAAGAGTATCTTCATTTTAACTAGTAATTCTAAAAAATATTATTAATTGTGTACATCTATCTTTGGATGGATATGACAACATTAAGATCATCATCAATATAAATTACACATCACTATCAAAAAATAAAAAAATAAAAAAAAATGAAATGACTTGCACATCAAAACAACAAATATTAACTTTTTAACCATGGAAAAACACAAAGCAAAAACCATTAATTAATTTCATATCACAAATAACAGAAAAATATTAAGTGGGGGTCTTATTCTTCACCATCTTTCTCCAATAATCAATCATAATTCTCTAAAAACATTTAATTCCTCGATTCCCACCTAATAAATATATATTACTTGTCAAAACCCCCTTTACATAAACATCATGTACTCTTTTCTCTGTCAACCACCATAACCAACTCTCTTTCTCTCTTTCTCTCTCTAGAATATTTTGTGGATAAGCAATCTAGAGCGAGAAAAAAAAAATTGTGAAAGTTAGATTTAGAATGGTTGCAACCAACAATACCGTACATCCACGTGGGCTGTCAAATTCATACACACTTTCTTTATATTTATTTATTTTTTTTTTTATAGAAAAAGTACAAAAAGAATTGGGAAGGTCCTACGTGTCAAATGCTAAAGCAATCTATCGCGCCAATCACTCCGCAAGCTATGATTTTAAATATTATTATATTAAGAGAATAATTAATTGAAGATTAAATTATATTAAAAAAAAAAAAAAAAAAGAAATAAAATGGGAGGCAATGAAAAGGAGAGTGGGGTTTGTGTTGGGTCAATGAAGAACGTTTAGGGTCCGCTTGGTGGGCCCATGTGGGTCCGCAAATGCATGTGTGGTCAGTGATTGGTGGTTGGTGAATGTGGGTGGGCCCGCTGAACACTTTTTGAGCCCTGGCTCGGTTTTCGTTGCATTTGGTTCGGACCACAGTTAACCCCCAGCCATGAATCTCTACCATTTCAATTTCGTTGAACTTCTTGCACACCTTCTAAAGCAAAATCAGAAAGCTTTATTGAAACAACTTTTTTTAAAAAAATTTCATTATTATTTTTTTAACATGATTTTGGGTATGGTCTAAAATACATAAGTTTGAAAAGTACTGTATTAGTATATATGATTTACTTTTTGTTATCTTATTATTATTATTATTATTATTATTATTATTATTTTTGGTCATAACTTTAATAATATCATTAACAATTTAATCTAAATAATATCTATAGTGTTTCGCTTTAAAAAAATTGTAAAATAATTTAAATGAGAAAATTAATAATGAATAAATATTTTATCACTAAATTCATAATTTTATTTACATAAAAAAAAGTATATATATTTTTATTTTGATAACCGTATATTGGAGATGGAAATTTGAATCAATAAATTTACAATTGATCTGTCCCTGAAAATACAAATTAGTTTTTTTTTTTTATTGAAAAGGATTAGGAACATAGAGATGAATGAGATAAAATGAATAAGGAAGACACCAAAGGAATATTTATTTTGTAAAATATTAGTGACAAATAGGATTTAATATGCAATATTTCATTGCAATCAATTATTAAAAATAAAGGTTCATTTATTATAATTATTTAGCGTAAAAGTTTGAGAGTTTTATATACCTTGCCTATACTATACTTGTTTCGTGTATAATAGGACTTTTTTTTCTTTTTCTTTTTTGGGTAAATGTGTACAATAGGACTTAGAAAGACGTAAGTCGACTCTTCTTTTTGGACAGATTTGAAAAAGAAGACATTCAACTACATTAAACTACTACACATTAATTAATAAGAAGTGGGTCAACATTAATTAATTTACACATTTTGACATTGATAATGGAAAAATGTGTTTAATTAATGATCATTTGACTTTGATAGTGATTCTATAGGTTACAATATCTATCTATAAGAATGAAAGCAGAGGATTATGCATTGCTTTTATGGCAGAGCATAATAGAAAAAAAAAAAACTTTTCTGCTGCGTTGCTTTCAGCTGTTGAGGTGGATCCAAAAATAAATGAGCTCTATTAATTTCTTCCACTCAAGAAATAATAGAAGAAAAATTAATAAATTCATATATATTTTTTATCTACATAACTCAAAAGGTGGATATCGGTTACAAAAATTAAGAGTTGGTTCCATATTACCTACTTATTTACCAACATTTTAGATACGAAATGATAGAATAGTACATATTAATAATGGATAAATAAGCCTTAAAACAACAAAAAAGACGAACAAAATAATATCACATTAGTCAGCTTGATAATTTTGCAAAAGGAACTATATTTTATAGCATCAATGCACCAAGTGCCTTTTTTTTCTTTGTGTGTGTGTGTGTGTGTTTTCAGAATTTCAAGAAGCACGTAAGATTTTTTTTTTTTTTTTTTTTTGGGGTGAAATATATAGCCAAGTGTTTTTCTTTCTCACATCAAGGCTTATTTCCAAAAGTACTTCCAAATAAAACCATAAATATATGTATATATATATATATATATATATATATATTTATAATATGTTGGTCTTATAGTATATTCTTTAAAATTAATTATTGTATATGTTTCTCACTCAACTTCTTCTATATGTATAACCCCACATTAATTAAGGTATTTATATATTGAAAAAAAAGTGAAACAACATATAATGTGATAAGCGGTAGCTCATAGGAGGTTCCACCAAGCACATGGCTCGCACATGCTTGCTTGGTCGAAGGTCATTATCAAAGCAATGAACTTTCACTTTGTTTGCGTGTATTGATTTTCAATGTAATCCAAATACATGTAGATGTCTATTAAGTCGATCAAAAGAAAGACACAGAGTTTTATCATAATAAATGAGAAATTTTCTTTTATACCAATTTGCCAAAAAGAAAATTTAAGTGGTTGTTGTGCACAACTTGATTCTAATGCATGTGCACCAATTATGTATAATTGCTGACATTTGGGGTCAACGTATGAATACATGTTCATATATCATCCACCACACACTTAAATTGAAATTAATAATATATTCTTGTATGCTTCATATACATAAATGATAGTCCATATCTTGTCTCCCTTATCAATCATTGTTGCTCTTCTAGTTTATTTATTTTTAGAATCTGGTTTAATTTTCTTTTTGGGTATATAAAATTTTCTATTTATACATTTCAATCATGGTAAAGATAACCTTAAATATGGGGAAAGAAAGATGGAACAACAAATTTTCTCTGAAGGTACAGTTGTAAGAATCTGAAATTTTTAGATATAAGATTTTGTAATAGGGTCAACTTGGAATGTCCATATATAATTGTAGAATTGTACATTTTTTGTTGCAGGTTTTGTTCCCAAAAGGTGTTTATAATAAATATTTTAAAGGAGGGGGAAGACTGATTCTTCTATGATTGCATGCATGCATGCTTTGCTTCAATTCCAAACAAGTTTTGGTAATGATATTGTGAGGGGCAAAAGGAAGGGTAATTGCTTTTTTAAATTTTAGTTTTCCTTTATTTTTTGGGTCCAACCAGAACTTGACCTGTTTTGTGAGCATAGATATAATTAATTTTAGTAGTAATTGAGGGTGTTAGTATTCCGTTTTGTCAATAATACTAGTGACATCAAATTTGTTATAAAATTTTGCATACCGTATATTTGCTTATCCATTTTATACTAATTTGTTAACCATTAACATACTAGCACATAGTCAAAATTAAACAAGTTTAATAGCAGTAATAGCATTAATTCAATTTTTCTATGTAAGAACAAGCTTATTTTTTTTAGTATTTGAAAATGATTTTCACATGACTGGTCGAATTTATAGCTATTATCAGTATCATGATAATTCGTAAAATTTGAGCAAAAATTTAAAACAGTATTCAAACTTGAAAAAGGAATTGTATAAATGTATAATATTATGTTTGAAGAAAATATAAGAAATAAATAAAATCAATTTCAAAAAAAAAAAAAAACAGTGGGATAATCCTCTGCCTCTAAAAAAGAAAAACAAAAAAGAAAAACAGAGAAAAGATAATGGGTCTTTCATATACCCATCAAAATGGGAGAAGCTATATTTTTTAGTTTCTATCAAAGGCTAATGCAAATTTTTTTTGTAATTATATCAAATGTCAGACAGAATACACTAAAATATACAGTCTTATTCAGTTTGATAATGCAAATGTCGTACCAGTAGCACTTACCTTCTCATATTCTTCAGTGTTCTTAGCTTAATTTTGCATGATTCCTAGCTATTTAGGGCTTCATTGTAAAATCCCTTTTCACAAAACAACCTTATTTTGGGTGAGAAAACAAAAAAAAAAACAACAAAAAGAAAAATGATTGTTGAAGCACTTTGAAGATTCATAAAAATTCTAATAAATCCGAGTTTTAAAAAGGTTGAATTTAAGTTTTGGTGGGTTTCCATGTTACCCACAGCTAGCCTTGCTATTGGAAATAGTCACCCTATATTCTCTAATGTATTAAACAGTCACAACGTGCCTGATTATGAAAGAATACCGGCACCAACATATTTTACACCATGACATGCATGCCTAGCTAATCCATCAACATTTTTTTCAATTTTCTTCTTCAAAATCAAACATACTTTGAATCTAACCCAAAATTACATTTAACATATCATATATTTTATGAATTTGAAAAATTACATATTTATGTTGCACAATTTTATTGATTGTAACACGTGATAATCTTAGAATTAGGTTACACATGGCAATATAATCTATGCATATAATATCATGAAACAATATGGAGAATCGATAAGTAATAATTTTCATCTTAGTTATTTCTAAAAGGAGGTTTGATAAATAAGTTTGAATCTGTAACATTAATATTGGTTTCTATAATGCCCATCTTCGTGATTTTTATATTTTTTGAATTTTTTACACACACAAACACATACATACTTACATACATACATATACATATATATATATATATATATATATATATATAAATATATATGTATATAATCAAATAATTGACCTTTTGTACATTAAATTAATGTAATTTACATGTGAATCTTTATAATAATTTAAAGGATATGTATAGAATTGGTTCAACAACAAGCTACCCTCTAAATGGTTTGTCCTATTTAAGCCGAAGTAGCATCCCTAAAATTGTGAGAAATAGGACTAATTAATAAAGGTTACTTGGGCCGGTTTGATGGCCGGATGACACGGCGGTTCAAAGTGGTCCATCAATAGAACATTCTATTGCACATTTCAAGGCCTCAGTCAAGCTAAAAAGACTGTTCAAGTCCTCAATGTAATTGCAAGATGCAAACCACCTTTTGTGTATATAAAGCAACAAAAATTAAATTAAATTAAATTAAAAAAATGAAGACCAACAATGGTTTAGCCCCAACCAAATTTTTGGTTACCATAACCTTTGGCCTACAAAATCTAAACCTTTACGTTTTCAATTATGTAAAAAGATGCAATTGAGTGAAAAAAAAAAAAAGACTTAAGTGTAAAAAAGCAATTCCAACATTGTCTTCCTTTCTCTTTCTTGCTTGTATATCAAGGTATGGAATTGGTTTTCCATGCTTGATTGATGGTCTTTTGTGGGCCATCCCATCTATGATCTTACTCCATCCATCAAACAAAATTAAGCAAAGTAAAAACACTAATGACGTAAAAACACTAATTAAACCAAATGGAATGGAGACCAAATCATGATTAACTCAATTACAACGCGTTTACTTGTCAAATCTTCAATTATTGTGGATCGAACGATTGTACAATTAGGAATCTGAGTTTTTTTTTTTTTTTTTTTTAAATTTCTTTTAACCTTATTGTTTTTTACTGTTTTTTGAAGGGGGTGCCGTAGTCATTTAAATGTGGTATAATTTACAAGTAAATGATTGGATTAAACTTGTTAACTCAAAAAGTCAAAAAAAAAAAAAAAAAACACTTAATTAATACAAGGCAAAATTGGTCCACGCCATCAATGGTGCTGCTGGTTGTAGTAAGATCATGATGATGCTTGGTGTACCTTTTATGTACATAATGGTGAAGGGGTAAAACCGTAAATAGAAAGGATGGAGGGTGTTTTTGCATACAGGCGTGATAGAGTTGCCATGATGTGAGCCACTTGGTGGTTGCATGGGAACATTATCGTGCTACCTATAAAGCTAAATGGTGGTGGTGCGAAGGGCTCGAAGAAAAACTTGAAAATTTTTTCAATTTTGCAATTTTACCCTTTTTGGTTCAAATTTAATTTCAATTTTTGCAAACTTACTTGGGTAATCCATTTAGGTTCAAATTTTCCTGCCTCCAAAGCCCGAATCGCTTTATTCCTTGTTTCTTTTGGCAGTAACTTTTTAATTCCTATCTTTTCTATAGAGAAAAAATCAAAGCTAAAATTGCCTGAAAGTAGGAAAACTCAAGCTAAAGAGATCAAACCCGACCCGCCAATACAATCAAATATATATTATGATTCATTGCATTTTAGTATTTTTATTTTCAGGACTTTACGATTTAGATCATAAATTTCTAAAAGTGGTAATTTAAATTTGTTTCAAATTGATCCAATGTTTGATTTTAGCTAAAAAAATAATAGGTAATAATTCTACTTTCTTCTCATTCATCAACATTGTGATATTCCTTATAAAATTTGGTGCTAGTTCTTGGAAAATTATTGTCAACTTGTTTAATCAAAATTGAAGATCAAACCAATAAATAACAAATTTAAAAACTAAGAATCTAAATGGTAATTTTTGAAAATTGAAAATCGAAATTTTAAAACCTTGTAAGTTAGCTAGCAAATATTCTTAGTAGACATTAACAAATGAAAGTAACTTTTTCAAACTATTTTATTTTTTTTTTTGTTTATATTGGTAATAGGGAATTTCTAAATTGATATATTTAATTCGTCCAAAAAGAATAATGATTTTGCTACTAGGTTAAGATAGCTAATTTGAAAGGTTTATATAAACCATAAGAAAAGCACCAAAAGGGTAAAATTTGGGAACTGAAAAAAAGAAAAAAAGAAAAATCATAGAATGGAATACATTATTAATATAGTAATTTCGATGTTTTGAGTTTTTGGTGATTCAAGTCATTAACTAACCAAAAAAAAAAAAATTTAAATTAAATAAATAAAAACTAAAAAAGAACCAGTTAGACAAATTGATTAATAAGGTTGTTTTTACCAAGATTTCAAATATAATTTATTTACTTTTAACTGCTACAAAAACTGTCATTATGCTTATGAACAAAAACTGCAAGGCCAATTAATGGTACAATATAAGAGTCAATATTTAATATATAGAATATTTTGGTAAGTAAGTAAGTAAATCGGTGCTAAGAATGAGTGCTCTGCTACTCTGCTTACGTATTTTATTATTTTCTCTCGTTTAGTTGGAAGATAATTAACCTCTAACTTAAATGGTAAACTAGCAAAAGGAAAAAGGCCATATTTTGGTTTAGATAAGCTGATAGCTTTGGCCATGTTTTGTTGTCCTATTTTGGCCCCGAAATGGATTGCATTAGATTCATTTTTGTTTGCATTAATGGCTGCAATTGATGGCTACAACTCCTTTCCGACCCTAATCAATATGACCTCCAATGAGGGGTTTATGTTTAACATGTGAAGCATCTTAGTCGCACTAGATTTTTATTTATTTATTTTATTTCATTTGCCCAACCAAATTGAGTTTTCAAAATGATTATCATTTCAGAATCCCATTTCCAAGTTTAATTGGTCTTTTTGGATTTGAACCCTCTTTCTCAAATATACCAATACATAAAATCAAATATTGATCAAAATCATTTAGGGGAGGATGATAATTTTGTCTTTCACTCTTGTTTGCTTAAGAGTGAAAATAAGGTGCATGTACCCTCTAAGGGTGACCAAACGGTCCTCAGTAGCATGTGTTTTGGATGGAATAACATCATGAAAAAGGTCCTTATATGCGTTTATTTAACCATGTTTTCCAAATATATATCACATATCCTTTTCTCTCTCACTCAAATACTGATTATTTCGTACATAAATAAATATGATTTTTTTTTTGACACACATTAAATTGGGATAGGGGATTTTTAGTTCCGGATTTTGTTGAACAGAAAATCTGGATTAATTAATCTTTGGAAATTCTATTTAATGTGAAATTGATATAGAATTTTCATGAAAGAGAATAAAAAAATCACATGTAGCATCAATATACACTCACATGTTTGTACATACATATATACTTCATATTCTTTGTACTGGTAATTTAGTTGACATTTGAATGTATAACACCCCCCTGAATTGCTCTCCAACTAATCCCTAATACCTAATTTCTTAAAACCATAGTCAAAGGGTTCGTAGATTTCATCATATACTCACATGGCTTCTGCTAACTTGTATTGGATTCTTTTTATTCTTTTATTTTATTTTTTATTTTTTAAATTTATTTCATGAAATTATTCAACCACCTATAAAACCTAATACCAACATAGAAAAAATTAAAATATATTTTCTCTTTTTTTTTTTTTTAAATGTCCAAAAAATAATAATTTTTTTAAGTATCCTGAGAAAAAATATATATATATTTTTTAAAAATATTGAAAGCAGGAAAGCTCCTTTAAACAGCCAAGCCAACCGAACAATCCAATAAATTTTTCCACAACAAAAATTAAATAAAAAGAAAAAGAGAAGACATAAAACACAGGCTGTAAGCAATGTTTATTCATTCTCTACTCCAAAATCGTTTGCAAAGCTGTTGAAGGTGCAGTCAATGCCTTGTGGCCGTGATTGGCGCCTTGGAATTACAATTCCACCCCAACACATTATTATAAATCCCACAAATTAAATATTCAAAAAAAAAATTTATAAAAAACTAAAAATTTTCAATTAATTTATTTATTTATTTTCGCTTCTCATCTTTAATTCCTTGGCGCAAAACCAGCGGAAAACCGTGAGATCTGTTTCCGTGACGCTATCCGTACACTAAAAAACCTCTCATCCTCTGCAACTGTATTGCCTACGTGGCAAAAAGGGTCGGGCCCACAGTTAAACCGTCAAAAAGAGTTCGTTATATCACCCCGTAAAATTCAGAGGAAAAAAAGTGAAATTCAAGGTAGTAAAAAAAACGCCGTACATGTCACGTGACAGGGAAAGGGAATGCACGTGCGAGATACGTGTCGTGTGTGTGTGTGTGTGTGTGTGTTCAGGAGGCAGTTAAAATATCGGTTAGAGAGGTTAGGGTGGAGGTTAATGAGTGAGGTTGTTTGGTTGTTGGGTTAAACTAAACCTAACCAGGGTCAAAAACCTAAAACCAAAATAAATAAATAAAATAAAAGATAATGATAAAGAAAAAAAAAAAAAAAAAAAGAAGGGAAAAAGTGTAAGTAACTGTAAACGGCGTTAATAAGAGAGTCCGGAGTAGGTGACTCTATAAAAAGAGCCGTATTGTGGGAGCTCATACTCTGACTCCACTCGTTTCCTCTGCTTTTTCCTCTCTCTCTGCTCTGCTCTGCATTTTGCTTTCTCTTTCTCTCTCTGTGTTTTTTTTTTTTTTCTTTTCTCTCTCTGGTTCTTCCACATTTTACAAGCATAGAGAAGAGAAAAAGTGGGTTTTACGGGAATGGCGGATTCTCGGAGATGTGTTTGGACTTTCATGGTGGTTCTCGTCATGTTCTGCTTCGTGGGCGCACTTGCCAGAGTACGGTTGGACGAGATCTCTCTAACCAGGTTTTCTTCTCTCCCTCCTCCTCTTCTTCTTCTTCTTCTTCTTCCTCTTTTTCTTGCGTTTCTGAATTCAATTCTCCTAGAATGCTGAGCTTCATTGTGGTTTCTGAATCATAAGGTTTTCTCTTTTAATTTTTCTTGGAAATTTTATGTGGATGAGTTCGGAGTGAATTGCAAGGGTTCAGAGTGGTTTAGTTTTACTTTAGTGTTAATTGGGGCCACCATTAATTACATTCTTTACTAAAGCTCAGAAAACTTCTACTTAAAAAGTGTTCGTAAATGCTTCTCTTAAAGAGACCACCTTATTTTTCATCCATTCCGTATTACTAAGAGAGAGAAAGAGAGAAATGAGCTTATGGAGCTTTTAGTGCCGTCCTTTTCAACCTCCACATTCTCTGGATAAACACCGAGAGAGAGAGAGAGAGTTCTCTGTAGGGTATTTACTGTGCTTTTTTACTAAGCTTTGGTTTTCTTTTTTTATATTTTGGTTGTATATTCAGGGAGGAAGGTGGAGAAACTGGGCAGTTGCAGAGCTCAAGGAACTCATCAATGGCGGACAGGTTAGTGGACACCTAACCAAAAAAACACCTTCTCTTCCCAACGTTATTTCTTTTTTTTTTCTTTAACTGAAAACCGATCCTAGCCATTTAATCTTGTCCCTACTTTCATTTCCCACCGTTAGATTTCTTCTTTTGTTCTGTGCTAATTACTGTATCCCCCCCCCTATGATTCTTTATAACCGAAAACAACAATCCCAACCGTTGAGATCTGGATCTTTAGATCTGAACCGTTTATTCCGTTGCGTTAGTTTTCTCAAAACGGCTCTCAAACACCTTCCCTTTCACTCCCTCTCTCTTCCCCCACAAACCGTAAAACGCTAGCTCTCGTGTCGTTTTCCAGAAATACCCTCACAAAATATCCTCGGTCAGTTTTCACATTTATGCCTGCGCTTCGTAAATATTTGGGGGCAATTTGGTCATTTAACTCGATTACCTCCGACCAGTCGCCTCATCGCTTTTATAACGGTTTTTTTTCTGACACTGACCGCTTTTTCGTGCCTCTGCCTCGAGCACAACACACACTCTCTCTCTCACTCTCTCTTTCTCTCTCTTCATACATTGTACTTCGTGTAAACGGTGATGTTTATCCTCTGCTACTACTTTTGTTTGCACTCGCTCACTGTGAACCGACAAATGCCGCTCTCTGTTTGGACTCAACCTCTAATTCCGTTTTTTTGGTAATTTCCGGGTTTTTGTCTTTTACTGATTTTGGGTTTTGTTTTTTTTTTTTTTTTTTTAATCAGGCTCGCACATTTCGCTGAGGGGCTGAACGACAATGCAGTTCAAGACCCAGAAGAAGTCGTCTCCTTGGTTGAGATGTGGGTCTCTCTTATTTTTGCCTTTTTATTTATTTTTTTCCATATAAATTAAAAAGCTTTTTCGTATACGTAGGCGTACTTGCATGTTAGTTTGTACATTGCGTTTTGTGTTGGTTTAATTGCAAATGGCAAGCTATTTCCTGAAATCTCACTGCTTTCAGAGATGGAGCTGGGTTGGGTGGGTGTGGGGGGACCCTTTTGAGAGGGTATGGTGGGGATGTTATTTATCAGTCCTTTAATAGTAGTAGACCTACTCTCTAACTGACCCATGGTGGGGATGTTATTTATCAGTCCTTTAATAGTAGTAGACCTACTCTCTAACTGACCCAATTGGCAATAATAAACCCACTTTCTACATTTGTTTCAATGTTAATAAATTTTTATTGGGTGTTTTGGATGATTTTGTGTTTTTTTTTTTTTTTTTTTTTGGTTTTTTGCCTATCCATTCTGGGTCCCGTTCAATTTCCTTCTGTTTCTATATGATTTTTTCACTGTAAAATGGGATCTGGGTTTTTTCATTTTGACTGTTCTTTCTCAGAGAGTCAAAGATTACGCTTTTTCCATGCTGTTTCTAAATGATGTCTTTCACTTGCCAATTAAGGTTCTGAAGATCCGTGGAATTTTACGAATATAAATTTTTTGATGTCTTTTCTCCTTAACACTTGATTATTACTAATCCCGTGGTCATGTACCCAAAATTAAATGAGGAAAAAAACAAAGGGTATACGTATGCCTTTTGTACCCGCTTTCTACTGCCATAATCAATACCAAACTTAGAATTGTAAACATATCTACCCGTTACGCAGGAAATATCCAATTATCCTCACAACCGGACAAAACTAGTAGGATGTTCTTTTGACCGTTAGAAGGCCGAGGGAAATTACCCCCACCGACACTTATCAACCCTCTAGGAAATTTACAAGCCCTTGTCGGTTTAACTCTGGTACATAAAATTTACAAGCCCTTGTTGGTTTAACTCTGGTACATAGTTGTCATTGCAAACAGAAAATGTACAAACATGGTAGGAAATGTAATGGTTAATTGACTATTACAGAGACAATCAGTGAACTGAATTTTTTAATATGAAGTGAATTGATGACATTAATGGTGATAGAGAAAACACTGGTTTTTTGTTATGGCAGGAGCATCCGCAACAGCACTGAAAGGAGAAAGCTTGGTTTTTTCTCATGTGGAACTGGCAATCCCATTGATGATTGCTGGCGCTGCGATCCCGACTGGCAGAAAAACCGCAAGCGTCTTGCAGACTGTGGCATTGGTTTTGGTAGAAATGCCATCGGTGGTCGTGATGGTCGATTCTATGTTGTCACCGACCCCGGTGATGATGACCCTGTTAACCCAAAACCTGGTACTCTGCGTCATGCTGTCATCCAGGACAAGCCTCTGTGGATTGTGTTCAAGAGGGACATGGTGATACAGTTGAAGCAGGAGCTTATCATGAACAGCTTCAAAACAATTGATGGTCGTGGGGTCAATGTCCACATTGCTAATGGAGCTTGCATCACAATTCAGTTCGTGACTAATATCATTATACACGGTCTTCACATCCATGACTGCAAGCCCACTGGTAATGCCATGGTGAGGAGCTCACCATCTCATTTTGGATGGAGAACGATGGCTGATGGTGATGCCATCTCCATCTTTGGGTCAAGCCACATATGGGTTGATCACAACTCCCTCTCTAACTGTGCTGATGGCCTCGTTGACGCTGTCCTTGGCTCGACCGCCATTACCATTTCCAACAACCACTTCACCCACCACAATGAGGTGCGTTTACTTGACTTGTTATCAACTTAACACAAGGTTCTTTTCAAGTATTCTCGTTGTTGGAAAACAGACGATGATAATTATGTCATTGTACAATAGGTGATACTTTTGGGCCATAGTGACTCTTATACAAGAGACAAGCAAATGCAAGTCACCATTGCGTACAACCATTTTGGAGAGGGACTCATCCAGAGAATGCCAAGGTACTGAAATGCACTGTTTTCCTTAGTCCTAACCAATGAAAATGATCTTCCTGATAGATTAAGCTTATTTAAAAGTTTGCATTAGCATTATATTAAAGATATGTTTCACCCTTTTCTCCCTTTTCTTAAAAAAAAAAAAAAAAAAAAAAGTATAACTAACAAATGGAAAGATGGGAATTTCATTTAATGATATCTGGTTGGCTTATGTGGTAGCTGACCAAATTTGCTTTTGATAGTTAAAGCTCTGAAAAGTTTGATGGAGCCATTTCTGCTGCTAATGAGAAAGTTTATGAACAATGACAGGTGTAGGCACGGGTATTTCCATGTGGTGAACAATGACTACACTCACTGGGAAATGTATGCCATTGGTGGAAGTGCAAATCCTACCATTAACAGCCAGGGCAACAGATATTCGGCTCCAACCAACCCCTTTGCAAAGGAGGTATTTACAATAGTAGAAACTAACTATCCCATAAGTTTATTCTTCATGTAAAGTGTTCTGATTATTGATATGGCAAAAATTGCTTTGGACAGGTGACAAAAAGGGTGGAAACAGCTGCAAGTCAGTGGAAGAGTTGGAATTGGAGGTCAGAGGGAGATCTGCTGCTGAATGGTGCCTACTTCACTCCATCTGGTGCTGGTGCATCAGCAAGTTATGCAAGGGCCTCAAGTTTAGGAGCCAAGTCCTCTGCTATGGTCGGTACCATGACTTCCGGTGCTGGTGTACTTGGTTGCCGCAGAGGCCATCAATGCTAGTAGCAGTAGTAAATCTCAGCACCATTCAAAGGGCCACAAAAAGAGAAAAGGGCCATTTTATCTTTCCAGTTTGATTTTTACTTTCTTTTTCATTTTTACAATTATATAGCATTACCCAATTTATCCATATTGCCATCAAAATTGTACTGGTCTTCCCTTGCCCCTATCTTTCTGTTTCACATATTTTGACAAGTGTACATTATTTTACACATTGTCATAATATTGTGTTTGTCTCTATCTGCGTTACCCACCCAACCTCCGCCTGCTTCAACTGAAAAATATAATTCCATTTTTACAAGCTGGTGCGGAAGCGTTGTTCATTTCTTGTTTTATCTTTTTTCCCTCCCAATTTTACCCAATTCCTAACCCACCATTTGTGAGTCTTATCTCCTCTGCAAGTGTCAATCTGAGTCTCTCCTACATACCGTCCTGTTATTCTGGCTTTCATAGGATTTGATTGAATTTGTGATTTTTTTTTTTTTTTTTTTTGGTTCCTTTGGATTTGTGTAGCCATACAAGCAATAGTATGAATGTCAAACTTTGAGTTATGAGAAAAGTTGTTACAGATGATGCATAGCAATAGCAGTGATGTATTTTCTTTTTTTTCCCCTTTCTTTCTTTTGGCTTTTTTTGACTTTATTTCTATGGCAATGGAAGCAAACTTTTTACTTTTTGGGTTGTGCAATTTGTGGAAAATCTTTTATGTCATTATTAGTGTCTTTTGTCAATGTTTCTCTCTCTGCCGGCAATTCTTTCTTCTCTCATGTGCCTTCCAGCATACCACATGGCTTTGATTCATTAACCCTACTAATTCAACATTATCACCCTTTTCAACTTTATAATCTTACCAAATGATGGATTACTGGAATTTAATTTTCCAACTGTTTAGCAAAAAGAGGAATAAAAGTTGGATTGCTTTGGGCCCTGAAATTATATTGGCTTCCAAATCAAATGGCCAGATTCGTTATTTTACTTGAATTTATGAAAATTATGGGGTTTTGTGGGATTATCACTCCATTGAAAACGGTGTGCACTATTTACACAAATGGAACTCAGCAGCGAAATCACTGCTTTCTCGAACAATGATACGAAACCTGTAGAAGAAGTATTTTTAATAGATTTTAACTCAGTTTTCTACTTTATTTTTTTATAAAAACTAAATGATGTGTGATATTAGAAAAGATGGAAGAATCAGTTAGTGAAGTACATCTAAAAGACTGAAAACGGTGAGCAGAAGAGATGGATAGGTTTGTGGAAATGTCCCACCACTAAACTTGTGAATGAGAATTAAATGATGCTTATGCTCTGCATCTAACTAAAAATGAAGGCACTTTCTGAAGCAGAGGGCAGTGAGGAGTCCTATTTTCACATGTTGGATGATGCAAATTAAATTGGCTTCCATGTGAAACAGGACCCATCTGGCATGTGAATTTGTGAAGATTTTCTTGCTATCTCTTTATACCCAAAAATTCAAAAAAAAAAAAAAAAAAAAAATTCATCCATGGGAAATGAAATGGATATGGGACCATTTTCGTTCTCTTCCCAATTTGCATATGTATAGACATGTTATGGAGCTGTCACCTCACCACTACAATGTCCCTGTATTTTCTCCATTTGAGCTTTAATGGTTTTTGACCCCCACCCCTTGGATGTTTTCTCTTTTTGTTGCCTTGTGTTTTGTTTAATCGCCCAAAACTGTAACACAACGTGATTCAATCATTAATAAATCTATATATATTATGGTAAAATTACAGGTGGATAAAGTAGCTATTGACAGCATAACTACAGGGACTAAAAGTTGGTAAAATCATGATTATGGTACTGAGAATAGGAAATTTCAATACGAAAATTTCTTATCAAAATGATACAACACGAAGACCTTCTCTTCTCCTTTTATTGGGTTAGTTGAATTATGATATAAGAAAATTTTCCCTAGCTTATAATAACAAAATCATTACTCTAATTAACACGGTTAAAACTATTTTGCTAGAAATGATTATTGATCAATATTGTTGATCTAATTTATATTTGGTAATAAGTTCCAAAACAACATTTTTTTTTTTCTTTTCTTAGAGTTTCACTTTAAACCCATATGAAGTTTATTATCATCTTCATAGGGTTTGGACATATCATAAAATAGGAAATGAAGAATTTTTTAATTCCTGGTAACACAAATAATTATTGTTATTTAGATTGTTTCTTTAAAAAAAAAAAAGGATGTTTATATTTTCACTACATAAAAAAAAGGGAATTTAATCTATATGAAAATAAACCCATGAATGCATTTGCTTCACGTAAATAAATTACTCCAATTGGAAATTTTCATGCATTTGACGTATGCACATGACAATGCTTGAGTTTAGAAGCTTAAATGGGAGAGAAAAATAAATGTGTAGCAATTTATGACGAAAGTTGCTCCATTTAAAGAAAAACAAGCCGGTTTTTGGTGAAAGTTTCATACCTAATTATATTCTTTTAGCAAAAAGCATTATAATGCTCAAACCACTTCACATGACCATACTTATTTCCTTAAACAACCCTTTTGTTATAACCATTAGAAACGAAAAAAAGGAAAAAAAAGAAACAACCTGAGGTAAAGGAAAAAGGTAGATTGTGACAATCTAGTAATAAGAAGACCCAAAGAGTAATTGAGTAAAAAGCTCGAGTAGGAGTCAAGTTTTACTTGATGACCAATAAAGTAATTGAAATGAGTCATGTTTCTGATGAGTCATCTAATTGGTATCTTTTTGGCTGTGTCATAAATTTATTATCGCGTTTTTAATTTTCATTTCTCATTTTCACCATGTGAAATCTTCTTGATAGAAGAAAAATGCGACTTGAAATAAGACTTTGGAAGTAGAATTTTGAGCCTGCAGGAACTAAACCATGCCTAACCAAACCGTGTCTTCAAAAGTTATTGCTTACTTGACTTCATGAATACATTAAATCGGTTTAATTCAATTTGTCCTTATTATTCAATATTACAAACAAGGTGGCTACAGGCTGTTTTTATGTGCTTCAAAAGATCTCAAATTCTAGAACAATGACTTGCCCAAATTGACTGTGGAATCTGATTCAGTTTGGTTGGTGTCCATTTCTTGCACGAGGCTAATTTTTTCAACATATACTATAGCATCTATGAAGATTGCAAGAATCTGGATAAACCAGATTACAATTTATATCTACGCTCTGTTGACCTCTTTGCTCCACGTTGTCCAATGCTGTAAACTGGCAAGAATCTATAGATTATTATTATTATTTTTCCTAGTGCAATCCAGATTTTTTCGAGGAAAATGAGCTAACAAATATTATAGTTTGGTAGAATTTGGCAAACCAGTCTTAAGACATTTTTGATTGATTTTCTCCGGTTTTTGAGCCTGGTTTTGGGACTATGTAAATTTCTTTTTCCATTATTTGGAAAAATAAAATAAATAAAGGAATAAAAAGGCCATGTGAGAAATTTGATTAAAGAAGTACCTTATGTATAAAAAGTGCTCCATGGGAAAGCAAACAGTACTAGATAATGCACTTGTTAATGGTGTCTAGCATTTTCAACAGATCATTATAGAACATACCACTAATGAATTGCTATGCAATGGAAACTAGATAACAATATCTTTTAGATAGAGTTGTCTGTCTGAAATTTGTATTCAGCTTCAACAAAATGAGACTTCACCTGCGCAAGAGCCTTGTAGCGGTGAGAAATTTTGTTCTTTTCTTCCTTTGGCATCTCAGCATAACTACAAAACAAAGACAGAAAAATATCACCCTCTGATTTAATTACTATGGACCACAAAAACAAACAGAAAAATTGGATAAGTGTACAGTATGGATTTACGTTTGCTCATAGCCATCAGGTTGAAATATCGGATCCCATCCAAAATCATTAGGTCCTCTCGCTGGAACAATCTTCCCCTGGTATGCCATCCATAATATATATATATATATATATATTTTTTTTTTTTAAAAAAAGAAAAAAGAAAAAAAGAAGAGGAATAGTCAATTTTTAGCCATCTTGTATAAATATCTGCTTTAAATCCATATATTCTTTGTCAAGATATCCACAGAAACAACAAAAACAATATAATCCTTATAAAAGGCACACTATCAGTACCACAGGTAAATCTTTCCACCAGTTGAATGGTACAACCTTCATAATTTTATTTTGTCATGGAATAAGATAGGGTCAACGTTGTTTAATGTACAAGAAAACTCACAACACTTGATAGGGAGAAGAGAACAAATAAGACAGGAACCATCCTACTCAAAACTGGAATACCAAAACTCTTGTCACTTTACCAATGGCCTTTGAGGCCTTGTTTCACTGCATACCATGCATTTCCAACAGGAAGACACAAATCTCGGATTGAAACATATGCAAGGACAAAGAAAAGAGGATGGCTATCACTGACTGTTAACTCAATGGACCAAAGACAGAAAAAAAAATCGTGTCCCTTTGAGGCGTATATGCATGAGAGCATATATGTCAGAATAGATACACACATATAACCAAGTTTGGGAATTTGCAGATATTTCTAAATGCTCTTTCTATCAAATGATTACAGTTTCCATTTCTCTAAATTTCAAATACTTCAGTTATTCTCAATCAGGATTTTTATTTCAGCCCACAAACTTTTCATCTTTACAATAGTTGAAATTTCCAACAAAATTGGCTAACATTAACAAAAGTTATCTTAATTTTGTCTTCCTCTGCTTATTATCCCTTCTTTTTTCTGACTTATGTCACTAATCCATTGCAAGAAAGAAAAATCACAGCCTCTTTTTTTTTTTTTTTTTTTTTTTTTTTTTTTTCTGTTTTCAAGATTTATCTCTCCTATTGAAAGTAACACAATGTTAAAGATTTGTATAAGGGCCAAGAAACATTTCTGTTTCATTCGTAAATATCAATGCATATAAAATGAAGAAAGCAGTCACGGTAACCCAATAAGAACATCAAAATTGACTTCTCCAAGACTTGAATTGCACATATGGTATACACTGGTCTCATAAGTCACAATAATATAGATTACAGAAATGCCAATGGCAAAAGTTAAAAAAGAGAAAACCATCAATGCTAATGTGAATAAAATGCAAAAATTATCATACCATAGTTTTCCCCAGAAATGTGATTGGCTCAATATCAGGCCCAAGAGCAAAAGAAAAGGCACATAAAGCATAAGCAGATTTGTCCTCATATGCCATTAACAAATTGTTGAGACCTAAGCAGAGAAACAAAGGTATTAGGAATATTTTATCTTTTTTGTTAGAATACGGGCCACAAAGGCCGCCAAGTATTAGAAAATTTTCACATAAGCAAAAGATGCAATGAAGCAAAAGTGGAAGGAAAAAAATGTTAGTGAAATACAACCTTCATGGCCAATCTTCTGCAGGAACCACTTGCTGCATGATATAATCACAATAGAAAAATGATCAAAAACATATTTTGACAAAAGGATATTAAAACTTCTAGAGTATTATCGAGTATCAAAACACATATAACTTTGTAAATAATCAATAATAAGCTGGACAGAATTCTAAAACTGGCGGGTTGAGGGCCAGGAAAGTCATCATATAATGAATTGCCTGCAAACATGCTACATAAAAATGTATACAACAAATTTGCTTTCAAGAAATAAGAATCTGTAAATATAAGCAAGGCAAATGTTTACATAAAAGCTATGTAATAAGTTTTATCTTACTGTCAGAAAAAGGAGTCAACAAGATCAAGCACATGTTAACTGTCAAATGTCCTTTATCATCAGAGGGGCATCAGTGACAAGTAGTAATCAGGCAACAAAAGGCCAACGCAATGTATGACTAACAAGTCTATTTAAGAAGTGATTTCCCCTTATTAAAGAAAGGCAAAAGTCCATATGTACGAAAAAGAACTAGAAGATATAAATGGTATGAATTCTTTGTTTTCTCAGCATGCCATATTGATTCATAATCACAAAAAGCATAACAACTCTCTCGCGCCATATTGATTCATAATCTAAAATGGCACCGTTTCAATTTTCATGTACAAATTTGTCAAAGTGTCCTTCATGTGTTGGCCTGGCATACACAATCTGGGTCCACTTCTTAACAGTTTAGGTTTTGGACTTCATGATAAATTAAAAAGGTAGCAAAGCCCCAACCTACCAGCCATAATGAAGAAATGTATCCATATTTATTACAAGTGCATCAAGAAAACACATCATCTTCAAGAAGCACAATATTGCAATGCTTGAAGAAGAGCTGATTTTTGCTGTCAAGAAAAGATGCATATTTCTCTATCTAGAGCATTATCATCCTTCCACTAGCTTGATAAGCTCTAATAGTAACATCATATTCAAAAAGCGTAAATTAAATTTACAATAGGAAACATTCTGTTCTCCCACCCAAGGAAAATAACAGCCAAGAAATCAGATAATGTCAGTGGTCTGGCAGTTGTTACTTGTTACAACCATCATACCTTGATCAGGATCATTAGAGCTATATACGGGTTTCCCTAATTTATAGAGGCATTATCCAACCATATGTTTGGCTTGTCAAAGGGAAAACATCCAGATATTGCGAGAAACATAAACTAGAAAGTAACTATGAGGATTAAGCACTGGTGGTGGTGAGGAGTTAGTGGTAACAACAAGGACAATAATTGAGACAACTTTGGTTGAAAGACTGTTATGAGATATTGTTTCTGATTTAGTAACTCCCACATTATGTCTTAGCTATCTCGTCATCGTGCATGCAAGTCATGTAGTACATCCAATAGCTCTTTGGTTGCCTTATGTTTTATGGAAACAATTCAAGCAAAACGACCAGAAATGATTTTAGACGCACTGCACTCTCACCCTTCTTTGTCCCTTTAGACTTTCTCAAAAATAGTACATAATGGCTAGGAAGAACAATGCAAAGCATGATATGCTTTTGGCTTGATGTAGGCTTGATATTAATTGACCCTATGCATTATAGTTAAATCAATATTAACATAAGGAAATGGACAATGTAAAGGTATAAATGTCAAAATCCTCCAATGTCAAATGCTGAGTGTGTGCAAGAGGGAAGGGGCAAGCTGAATGTATGATTCAACAACAAAGGAATGCCAAACCAAGGAATAAAGGCTAAGGAGCAACTGTAAACTGTACAACAGTACCAAAACAACATACATGGCCCTTGCAGGGAAAACTCAGAATGGTATAGAGATAATGAGCTAAAGTTAAGTGCTATATAAGCAAGTTAAAATTATCATCCCACAAATAAGCATACCCAAGAACCAAACTAATACCACTGAAGTAAATTTAAACAGATTCTAATTTCACTTAGCCAGTACAGATTTAATTTTTCAAATCACACTCCAATATCCACATCTATGCTCCACCCTGGAAATAGAAATCCTAATGCTCATCAACCTTAAGTTCTCATCCTACCCTTAAACAGACCCGAAGAGGTAGTCATCAAAATTCTCTATGAAAAATTAAGACAATGAGAAAAATAAAGCTAGTGTAAAAGAATTCACTAAACAGCAGTGCTAGGGAGCTGGGTTATACAAGTTTATAGCAGCATCAATGTAGTTGAGTAACACACACACACACACACTTGATTTTATAAGAATGTTCAGGGTTAGTAAAAAATTAAACCATTGATAAATGTACATCAAAAAATTTTGAAATTTAATAAAATTACAACACTTTATCAATCACTAAGAATTTTCTGTCACTAAAGACATTGTTTCCCTTCATTTAATCAAATAATCCGAACAATTTATTAATAATTTCTCTGCCTCTTCAGAATATTCTGCAGTAATTCATTTAGTGAAAAGTAATCACATCAAATCAAATTGAAACATAAAAGCACTTCACCTCAAGAGTGCAAAGTTGAGAATGAAGCAACTAACTCACATGTACGGCCCTGCATAAATTTTGAAAGTAATCGATCAAACCACAATAACACATAAAGAAAAAAATGACATCCTACCCACAAAAAACCAAAAAAAAAAAAAAAAAAAAAAAATCAAAGACAAGGGATTGAGGAAATGAGATACCCGGAAGACCCTTGAGTGCATTGAAGCAGAGACAAGTATCTTCAACAAGCACAGGCCCATTCACCTTTCCCAATCAATAACCCAACATTCAGAATTTGCTTATACATAATATATCTATAACTACATATATAATACAGTGTATTTAAATGTGTATGTGAGTGTGAGAGTGAGAAAATGAGACCTGAATGGAAGCCAACCGAGCTTTCTCTTTGGAGATATCTTCAGGCTCGCCTTGCAATTCTGGCACTGGCCCACCAAAAAAAAAAAATTCAAAAATTTTCGACATACAGAGAGACAAAAAGGGACTATTTTTACGTGTTTCCAGCGAAAGTGATAGTACGGTCGAGCTTGAGAGATTGAAAGGGAATGGAGTTGCCCAATATGGCTCGGACTTCTTCGAGCTTCTTGGCGTTGCCAGTCACAAAGGTCACCGGCCTTGGGAGTAGAAACCCAGTTGCCTTTGTCGCCGCCATACCCAAATTTCCCGCCTCTTTCTGGTCTTTGTTTGGTTTGGTTTTGGTTTTTGGGGTGGATTTTCTTCTTGCTTTTCTCACTGATTTTCTCTGCTGCTTGGAAGAGCATTTGAGTCCCTGAAACTTTTTTTAAGGTCGTGTTTGGCAGGTTGTAATTGAAATGTACACTAAAAAGCTCTGTCAATCAATTTCCTGCACATTATTAAGCATATAAAATCAAAATTTTCCACAAAAATAGAATATATAAAAGATTAAATAAATTTATAAGCAAATTGGAATCATTTATTTGTTTATTTATTACTATATAATTATAATCCAATTTGGTTGTCATGAAACTTTTTTATTACATGTTGGGTTTTTTTTTTTTATGATTATTTACTTAATTGGGTTAATAAGGTCTGAATTATTCTAGTAAGTAAAATGTACCAAAAACTGTTAATAGTCCTTTTTAATTTTGTGAATCTATTTAATAATTTTTTAAAAATTTTAATAGGTGGATTGTTTGCATGAATAAACATATAAATAAAATAAACATGTTAGTTAAATAATTAATTAGTAAATATACAAATGAAATTGATAAATCAGGAAAAGAAAAACAAATTGATAATTGATTGTTCAAGCCCGTTTCAGTGTAAATCAGCCCAATGGGCTTCCGAACTTTAGCTCTCATGGAACCAGAACTCAAAAAGAAATTTATGGGCTTTTTGAGAACTAGTGCAGTTCGTCTACGTTCAGCCCAATAGTTGTTTCTCTCACCCTTTCCCATTCTTTTTTTGTTTTTTTTTTTTTTTTAAATAAAAAAATCCAATAGAAAACAACATCGCTAATGACAGTAATAATAACCATGAAAAATATAATCTTTGACCATACTACTATAGTTTTTATCCGAATATAATAATTTATACTTTAAAAGGGAAGGGATTTATACAATATATATATATATATATATTTTATTGTTGTTATTTTCTCTTTTGGGAAGAAAAAAAAATATTACTACCAAGTACTTCTATTATTATTATATTTTTTTTTTTTTTGGCCTTTTCGCAATAACTCATAGCAGACTTGTTTGAATAGTAGTTCTTCAGTTTGTTCTTGTGAGTTGTGACTGCATATGAAGTATTGTTTGGATGCTACGAAACCATGGGATTCCCACCTAGTGGCCAATAGAGTTCTAGGTTAGAAAGTTTACGTATGCCCTAATGTCCTTTTAGTTGCCTAATGATTAAGGCAACTTTGATCCAACCTAACTCCATTCACAATTTGATATAAAAATATATAAAAAAAAAAAAAATCCCTAATCAAATTTCAAATAAATTTTTAAGATTGGATCTTAGATTCGATCTAATTTATGATAAAAACTTTGAATCAAGTTGGTAATATTCTAGGGAAGTCTAATTTATTTCATTCTCAAGTTGCTAAGATTTACCAATTTCACCTTAAATTGTGTTTTAAATTTGTCTCTCAAAAGTGTATCACTACAATGCAATCTAATCATGGCATACAAAATGCATTGTTGAAACTTATTCCCCAACCATCCATTCTTTGCTTGTTTTTATGGTTTCAATAGAAATTTTAGGAACACAAGGATCGCATATTTCCATGTGAACACAGAAAAAGCCCAAACATGAAATGCTGACAGAGCTGTATAGGGTGACCAATTTTGTAAAAAGATTTCAGGACATGCATGACCCATCCATGGCCCATTTTTGTCTAAGCAAGTTTTCCACAACTCCAACATGAAAGACATAGGGTAATTAACAATACAAACCCTTTTTTTTTGTTTTTTTTTTTTTGGTGGCTAAAATCCTTTATTTTGTCTTTGAAAGAAATGGGTTTGATGATAAAAGTCTTGTCAAATCCACCATTTTCATGGCCTTTGTTATTTTGTTTAGTCCCACTAGACAGCTTGGGCTTTTTGCTATGCAAAATAACATGGCATTTCAACCATTCTCAGGCAGAGATCAGAGAGACCAGAGAAACATTATTTTATTTGCGTAAAGGGGTCCCCCAAAAAAACAAAAAAAAAAAAGAAAAAAAAAAAAAAGAGATTATTTCAGGTTTTGGAATATTTTCAGTGGACATGTCCATAAGCACATGACACTTCATCAAGTAGTCAACCAAGCTTGGATCACTTTCAGACCTGATTTTAAAATTATTTTATTGAAATTGATGTTTTAGGGGAAAAAAATCCCATCGAAGACCCTTCCTCTATTGAGTAGTGGTCCGTGAGCTTTCCTTCTTCACCATATTATATTTGGGATTTGTGGTTGGCTTATTTTCCTTCAGTTTCTTCTTCTCTAATGTGACGAGCAAAAATCCAAATGAAAATAAATAAAAAACCAGATAGTAAATTGTCCCTTGAAGTAGTTCAAATGTCAAATGTCATCTTTTTATCAAAATACAAGTTGATTTTAAGTTACTTTATGTATAATGGCCAAAACCCCCTAAATTCTGAGGCAAAATATGTTCCTAACTGAAATTTTGCAATATTTTGGAAAGTAAACTTTGTGGTTCAAAATTTAGACAACCCCCAGACGGCCACACACACTTAAATATACTATGAGTTGTTGGAAATATATTTCCAATACATAATGGTAATTGTGATAATAAAAAAAAATACTAAAAATGATTAATTAATTGATGATTTAAAACTAATAAAAACTCATTTAGATGTTAGTTTTTTAATATGAAGTTGAACTATATTTCCAACAATTAAATTATGATAGGTTGGAAAATATTTTCCAACATTAGGTGGAAAAGTGTCAATGTGATAAGTAGAAAAGATAATGCATGATTATTGAATTAAATCTAAAAATCTAATCGAGGAAGTGTCAAAATTAATAAATTAAATTTAAAAATCAAATTAGACAAATACCAACTCTAAATCCCTTACCCTGTGAGTGGGTTTTGGAAAAATATCAAAATCTTCTATTTGTATATATTAGACATATCAAATTATGGAAAATAAAAATTAATACAAAAATTGCATATAGATGCAAATAAGAAGCAAACACATTAGCATGAGGTTGGGGCTTTTTGGGTATTGGGATAGTGAGGTGGAGAGCAAGTGGTGACAGAAAGAAAACGTGTATAGATTCCATTGGGGAACTTCCCAAGGTCACGACCCTTAAAATAGGGAGCTGCCTAAGCTGCGCCGTTTAGCTTTATATTTTTGGCCGTTTATGGTCCTAAAGTACTAGTTTAATTTAATATTTTAACATAAGGTCCTTAAATGGAAAATAAAATAGTACATAACCCCTTTATTTATTCATATTTTAATTAATATTAAATTGAAAAAAAAATATAATTTTATTGAAGAGGAGAGTTTGGTTTTGGTCAGTCCAATTAGTGGTGGAGCAAAAAATAAAAAAATTGGATTCCCAAACTCACGTGATGCTGCCTCAAAATCAGGAATGATGTCTTTTGTTTTTATTGTTTATTTTGTTGCTAAAGCCATAACTCCACTCAAGCCCATATCCTTCCAAAAATCTTAATAATTTTTCTCACTACTTTGAGTTTATAGCTTGATCAAACATGCTTTGTTTGTTTTTGTTATGATTTTTTTTTTTCTTTTCGCTTTTTTCTTTTTCTTTTTCCTCCTTTTGATGATTGTGGAAATGTGGGATTTGATTCACATCTAAGTGGGGTCCTTTTTGAAGAGTTCTTAAACCATATGATCTTCTCCCTTTTGGTTGTGATCATGAAGATCTATTGCCATGTTTGGTTTGAAAGAAAAGAAAAAGGGGTTTGGTAGGGGGTAAAGAATGGGGAAGTCATTCCTCTAATTCCAATATGAACATTATTGGTAGATAGAAAGATTTGGGTTCTAGGAATTCTAAATATTTTCTTTTTCTTATATTCATTATATATGTAGGGGAGTAGGTATATATTCCTTTATCAGTTCCTCCCATTGACTCTACCTCTTTTTCAACACATTACTATGTCCAAGTTATCATTCACAAAAAATACTATATCTAAGTTGTCTTCCAAATCATTTCATTTGGAAAAGTTATATATATTAAAAAAAGAAAAAAATTACAAAACAAGCTTCAGCAAATTTATGTCTGAAATTATCTCAAAACATAGGACATTTTTGCAAGTTAATTTCATATAATCTCTCGTACATAAAAGTATTACCATTTTCAATCTTAAACTTTTTAATAGAACAATTAATTTCTTAGATCGTTTGGTATTTCAAATTAATCGTTTTTTTTTTTTTTAATCATAACCAATCAACGTATGTATGCATATTATAAATTTCTTTGCATATGGGGGAGTTACATTTGAATCTTATATATTATTCTATGCATTTTTTTTTGGGTCATGGTGTTCTATACATCTCGATAGAATAGGTTTTGAGAGTGGTTTCGTTGGCAATCCCCAAAGTACAACTTCTTGATTTATGCAATAGGATTAAACATTGTTTTATTCTACCAATTTACGGACACAATGTACTCTAGGGCGACACACTACCTTCGATGACCTAAACTTCTTTAGGGTTTTACCATATACTAGTCAAATTAAATTTCAGATTAAAATTGACTAGCCAATTTTTATGGACCCCATTAAATTGAATGTTGTTGAAACCCAAAAAAATAAAAAATAAAAAATAAAAAATAAAAAATAAAAAATAAAAAAATTGAATGTTGTTCAGCCCACATAACATGGATAATTTCATTGTATATTGGAAGATGCATGATATCGCAACCATCATTTTAAAAATCACATATAAAATATGTATATTCATCGTAAACTCTCCACATGTAAAATCTTCATTCCTAAAAGCACATATAATTATTTAACATTAACCCTATTAATTTTGAAACCTATGTATTATTACAATGAAAAATAATAAAAAAATTATGTTCAACAAAAATGCCATTGGATCTACCGGTGATCGGAGTTAAACTCTTCTTTCAACAAATGTTCGTAATTAGAGCGTGCATATAAACATCTTAGGGCACATTATTTAAGTTATAAAATATTTAGACATGCTTAAAAAGGTCATGACATTGCCAAAGAGATGGCTTAGAGAACGAGCAATCTACCATCATCTTGTTTCTTCAATCTGAGTTAAGATCATAATTCATGCATATATATGATCAGAATTTGTCACAAAATTTCCTATCAAACTTCTAATGGTATATAGTAAGCAAAACCTAGATGAGTTCTCAAACTATATTAGATTTGGATTAGATCTAAACCATCCATCATAATATTTGGTTGGTGATATGAAAACTAAGGGCTGTGACTAGTCAGAGGTGGTCTGAGATCTTGAAGACCAATCTGTATGCAGTGCCAAACATGCATAATTGAAGGAAAAAAAAAAGCATGTGATTTCTAGATTTTTTCATGTGTAATATTATTGCTATATAGTTTTGTTATTAACTATGCAAAATATTTTCTCAAAAAAAAAAAATGCAAAATATATAGTAACAATAAACATGTCCTTTTGGCATAACTATGTTAATTATAACTGATGATAATTTTCAAATTCTAAATTTAAGATCTAGTAATGAATTTTCCATTTCCAATTTATTTATAAAAAAACCAATAAATGTATAAGTGACACACAAATATAATGATTAGAAACCTATTTATATTTACCTTTTTCTTTCATTTTTTTAATAAACAAAAAAATTGGTTATGATTTTGTTATATAGATTGATCATCTAGTTAATTAAGATCTGTTGACTTAAACTGCATTAAAGTCAGTCATTTATTAAATATTTTTTATTGAAGGGTTGGATGACTTTTACATCCTGCGAATCTCAATTACTACTTCTGCACTTATTTATTTGGACTGCTCTGAAAGTTTGACTTGATTCAATTGGATTTGATCAGTTTGACACATTTATGATTGTGAGAGAACCAATCTATAAATGTATATGTTCAAAATTTTATACATTGTAAGGTATAGGTTCCAACAAAATGTTTTTTATTTCATACATTTTTTTTAAATATATATATATATATATATATATATATATATATATATATATTTTATACTCATATATATCCTAATTTTATAAAATATGTAAAGAAATTAGAAAATAAAATGAAAATTCTTCTACTTTAATGGTTAACATACAGTCTGCTCTGTCTTTTATTCTATTTTTTTTTAAAAGGTGAAGAATAATCATTTTCCAGACTTTTTTTCGTGGCATCTGAATTATAAATATTTGTATATGAAAAACCAGTTCAACAAAATTAGTGTCTCAAATGGAAAGTGCGAACTTTTTTTCAACATTGGAAGGACAGGACATGGTCAATTATGACAATCTCTGATTATATTCCTAAGTATTGATATAAAAATGATGTACTTTTTTATTATTATTTTTTGCCAAAATAAATAAAAGCTATGTACTTGCCATAGAATCTCAATAGGAGGATGATGTACTTGCCAAAAAAGTTTTTATTTTTTTCTTGCTCACAGACATATTGTCTAGTAATACTATGATTCTGCTTTCTGTGATAATTGAGTCTTTACAACTAATAATATTATTATTATTTAACTCATTCTTCATCCAAATCCTCTAAAAAATCATAACTTAAACTTTTGAAATGTGTTAAAAAAAAATTAAAAAAAAAAACTTAGCATTTTGTTTAATTTTATTTTTTCTAGAGATAATTATGATGCTTTCTTGACTATTAAGATGCGTTGTATTTGTTCATGTCTAGATATAGTTTTTATTCATAAAAAAAGAATATCTAAATGTAGTTTAACTTAAACATTTGAATTTATTTACCAAAAGACAAAAAAAAAAAAAAAAACTTAAACATTTGAATTTTTACCCCAAAAAAATAAAAAATTAAACATTTGAAATGTATTAAAAAAAAAAAACTTAGCATTTTTTGTTCGGTTTGATTTTTTTTCTAAACATAATTATGATGCTTTCTTGTCAATCAAGATGCTTTGTATTTGTACGTGTCTAGATCTAGTTTTTATTCATAGAAAAAAAAAAAAAAACTAAATATAGTGTTATGGAACAACTATTATTTTGCCCAAAACTTTTAAGGGAAAAAAAAATTCTAAATAAGAAATGGCTTTGCATTCTCAATCAATCCCAAGTTACTCTTATCATCTAGAGCGCCAAAAAAAAAAAAAAAAAAAAAAAAACACAAATTACTCTTATCATCTATGTAACTTATAAAAGTCATAGATATTTAGAAATGAAATGGAAAAATAAATTCAAAAATGAAATGCAAAAATGATGACTTTGGTCATCAAATATTTAGTTGTAATATTAGAAGTTTGAATCTCAGAATTGCATAACTGAGTACCATCTATTTTGAAAAACTATGATGTTAAATATTTGAGTTCATTATTTGTTACAACGACGATGATGACTAGAATACGTTGTTAAAATAATTTTAATTAATTGGTAAAATTTTTTATTATTTAATACAAAAATTATAATATTAAATTGGTATATATAGCATGTAAATTTTATAGCACCCAAAAGAGGAAAATAAGAAAAGCAAAAACAAAAATTGTTTGGATGCTTGGAATCTTAAACATTACTTCAAAAAATTGGTAATAATACCATTCTTTGCAACAAATCTCTCAAAAATTAATCTTCTATTTTGGTAATCAAAATTGTCAGTTACAATGAAAAATTACTAATTATTTATACACATAAAAACTTCTCCAAATTTATAAACATACAAAATAGGGAATTCATAAATTTCCTTTTCATTTTTGGATTTCTCATATTAAAAAAAAAAATTATCCCAAAAAAGGAGATAAATTTAAGAATGTGGCAAAATATAACTGGATATACACAGAAGCAAACAGTAAGTGAAGCAAACAACATAAAAAAGCTCTCCTCCATAACTGAATGGCATAGATCATCACAGTAAAAGCTCAGTGTCTCCTTCTGCATTAAAAAAAAAAAAAAAAAAGTGATGAAAGAGCAAACAAACACAGACTCGAAATTAGAGCTAACTGCTCTTATGGAGTCAAAAAATACACTATAAAATAGAATATAAATATTCATATATATATATATATATATATATAGTCTCTCATCCCTCCGCGTGAAAACCAGCTAGCAAACCTGGTCTAATATTATAATCTGCAAAGAGAAAGAGAGAGAGGCATCCAAGGTGTGGGGGTGGTGGAGGAGCTGCAGTTATTTTTTTGTTGATCTCAAGGTTGTTTTTCTTTATTTGTTTTTGCTTTTGTTTTTTGTTTTTTGTTTTTTTGTTTTTTTGTTTTTTTTTTTTTTTAAAATTTTTTGGCTTTGGATAGTATAGTAGTAGAAGAGGAAAAGAACACTGTTTTTCCTTTGAGTTTGAGTTCAAAGCAAGAAAGCAAGAAAAAAAAAAGGGGGAAAAAAAAAAAAAAACAGAGAGAGAGAGAGAGAGAAAGAGAACAGAGAGAAAGAGAGAGAGGCTGCAAAACCCAATGATGCAAACCCGAGAAGAAAGGTTTGGAAATTGAGGCAAATGTCTTCGATGCCCAGCTCGAGGCAATCCATCTTCTTCTTCTTCTTCTTCTTCTTCCAAAACCTTTCTTGTTCCTCTTCTTCATTCTCTATCTTTCTACTTCTCACTCTCTTCAATTCCTCTGTTTTCTCTGTTTCTGCAAACCATGAAGCTTTTCTTCTCTATTCATGGCTGCACAGCTCTTCTACTTCACCACCACCACCGTCTTTCTCAGACTGGAACATTGTTGATTCCAACCCATGTAACTGGACCTCCATATCTTGCTCTCCACAAGGTTTCGTCTCAGAGATCAATATCCAATCAGTCCCTCTTCAGCTTCCATTGATTTCCAATCTCTCTTCTTTTCATTCCCTTAAAAAACTTGTAATTTCCGACGCTAATCTCACTGGAACTATACCGCCTGAGATTGGTGATTGCACTGAACTTATTCACATCGATATTAGTTCGAACACTCTCGTCGGCTCTGTTCCTTCTAGTATCGGTAAGCTTCACAAACTCGAGGATTTGATTTTCAACTCCAATCAGCTCACTGGGAAAATCCCAGATGAGTTAAGCAATTGCACTGGGCTAAAGAATCTGCTTCTTTTCGACAACCGGCTGAGCGGGACTATTCCGGTGGAGCTCGGAAAACTTTCCCATCTCGAAGTTCTTCGAGCAGGAGGGAACCAAGACATTGTTGGGAAAATCCCAGAAGCGCTTGGAGATTGCAGAAATTTGACAGTTTTGGGACTAGCTGATACCCAAGTTTCGGGTTCATTGCCAACTTCATTGGGTAAGCTGAGCAAGCTTCAAACATTGTCCATATACACCACCATGATCTCTGGTGAAATCCCAGCTGAATTAGGTAACTGCTCTGAGCTTGTGAACTTGTTTCTTTACGAAAACAGCCTCTCCGGTTCCATACCACCGGAGCTCGGTAAGCTTCAGAAGCTAGAACAATTGCTGTTATGGCAGAACAGTCTTGTTGGTTTAATCCCAGAAGAGCTTGGAAACTGTACTAGCTTGAGGATGATCGATTTGTCATTGAATTCATTATCTGGAATCATACCATTATCATTTGGAGGTCTTTTAGAGCTTGAGGAATTCATGATTAGCAACAACAATATCTCTGGTTCAATACCCTCTGACCTTTCCAATGCCAGAAATCTGATTCAGCTTCAGCTTGATACAAATCAGATCTCAGGTTTAATCCCACCAGAGCTTGGAATGTTATCGAAGCTGAATGTTTTCTTCGCTTGGCAAAACCAGCTTGAAGGAAGTATACCTTCAACTTTGGCTAATTGTAGTAATCTTCAGGCACTTGACTTGTCACACAACTCTCTCACTGGTAGCATACCTCCTGGTCTTTTCCAGCTTCAGAATCTCACAAAACTCCTATTGATTTCAAATGATATTTCGGGTTCGATACCCGAAGAGATCGGTAACTGCAGCTCTCTTGTGAGATTGAGGCTTGGAAACAATAGAATTGCTGGTGGAATTCCTAGAACAATTGGTGGTCTCAGGAGCTTGAACTTCCTTGATCTTTCATGGAATCGACTTTCGGGGTCTGTTCCTGATGAGGTTGGAAGCTGCACAGAATTGCAAATGATCGACCTCAGCAAAAATGTCTTAAAGGGTCAGCTGCCTAACACTTTGTCATCTCTATCAGAGCTTCAGGTGTTGGATGTTTCTGATAACCAATTTTCGGGTCAGATACCGGCGAGTTTCGGTCGCCTTAAGTCGTTAAACAAGTTGATTCTGAGCAGAAATCTGTTCTCTGGATCAATACCTTCATCACTTGGACTCTGCTTGAGTCTCCAATTGCTTGACCTCAGCAGCAATGAGCTCACAGGTACTATTCCAGTGGAACTTTGCAAGATTGAAGCACTTGAAATTGCTCTGAACCTTAGCTGCAATGGATTTTCTGGACCAATTCCATCTCAGATATCTTCACTGAACAAGCTTTCCGTACTTGACATCTCACATAACAAGCTCGGAGGTGAATTGAATCCCCTAGCAGGGCTCGATAACCTCGTCTCTCTCAATCTTTCTTACAATAACTTCACTGGTTATCTTCCAGACAACAAGCTCTTCAGACAGTTACCACCAACTGACTTGGCTGGAAATCCGGGCCTCTGTTCTTCAACAAAAGGTCCGTGCTTCTTGAGTGATATTGGCCCCAGTGGAGTGCCAAGAACCGAAGATGAAATCAAGCGATCGCGGAGACTTAAACTGGCAATTGCATTGCTGATCACATTGACAATAGCAATGGTGGTAATGGGAGTGATCGCGGTGATTAGAGCACGAAGAACTGTTCGAGATGATGATGAATCAGAATTGGGAGACTCATGGCCATGGCAATTCACTCCATTCCAGAAGCTCAACTTCTCTGTGGAACAAATACTGAAATGCCTAGTGGATTCCAATGTGATTGGAAAAGGGTGTTCTGGAATTGTTTACCGGGCTGATATGGACAATGGTGAAGTCATTGCAGTGAAGAAACTCTGGCCTGCTGCAATGGCAACAGGCAATGGATATCATCATGATGACAAAAGTGGAGTTCGGGATTCATTCTCAGCGGAGGTGAAAACATTAGGTTCGATTCGCCATAAAAACATCGTTCGATTCCTAGGATGTTGTTGGAATCGAAACACGAGATTGCTAATGTATGATTACATGCCAAATGGAAGCTTGGGGAGTCTCCTCCATGAGAGAACAGGAAATGCATTGGAATGGGAACTTAGATACCAAATCTTATTGGGTGCAGCACAAGGCCTTGCTTATTTACACCATGATTGTGTGCCTCCAATTGTTCACAGGGATATCAAGGCCAATAACATCCTTATAGGCCTAGAATTTGAGCCTTACATTGCTGATTTCGGCTTAGCCAAGCTAGTTGAGGATGGCGATTTTGCTCGTTCATCCAACACGGTTGCTGGTTCTTATGGATACATTGCTCCTGGTAATAAGCACTTTTGGTTCATTAGAATTTATCAATCTGTTTGTGCAAATATTCCACTTTTATTTGGACTAATTTTGTTGCCCCTTTTTACAGAATATGGCTATATGATGAAAATCACAGAGAAAAGTGATGTTTATAGCTATGGTGTAGTTGTATTAGAGGTATTAACAGGAAAGCAACCAATTGATCCAACAATACCAGATGGTCTACATGTTGTTGATTGGGTTAGACAGAAGAGAGGTGGAATTGAAGTACTTGATCAAAGTCTACTTTCAAGACCAGAATCAGAGATAGAGGAAATGATGCAGGCATTGGGGATAGCTTTACTTTGTGTAAATTCAAACCCTGATGAGAGACCAACCATGAAAGATGTGTCTGCAATGCTCAAAGAGATCAAGCATGAAATGGAAGAATATGCAAAAGTTGATGTGCTTCTCAAAGGGTCACCAGCAAATAAAGATGTTCAAGTTCAACATGATACTAAAGGCTGTAATAGTGGAGTTTTAGGAGCAACATCTTCAAGAGCTGCTGCAATGCAAAGCTTGTTTCTTAAAAGCAATAACACAAGCTTCTCTGCTTCATCACTTCTTTATTCGTCTTCATCTAATTCCAAAATGGGTTTTAAGTCATAAAAATTTGTATAACATTTTATATACAAGCAGTGTAGAAGAAGAAGAAGAAGAAGAAGAAGCATGTCATTTCTATTATCTGCATCAGTTTTTAAAAACTTTTATGTGTTTTCTATATAACATTGATGTAAAGAAGAAAAAAATGTTGAAATATTTGTTATACATAAAATGCAGAGCAACAATAGAGCTCTCACTGAGTGCAAGTTTGGCTTTTTAGAGCATTGTTTTTCCATTCATTTTTTTGAGGAAGCGTCCAAATATTACAAAAGAAACTAGAAAAAATTGGATTGCTCATACCATGTTAATCCTAATTAACCAGTACTAATGGTTGAACATATAAGATTTATTTTATAATTCCAGCATCAATGTTGTTACGTGTTAGAATACACAATTAGGTTGGATTGGATCAGGTTGATAACTATGTGATTAACAACTCAGACTAATGATTAGAAAGAACAGACAGAAGAACCAAGAAGTAAATTCAAACTCTTTTGTCTAATTTTTGGTTGTACTTTCTGAATCTCAATGGCCATAATGCTTGGATTCTAATGGGATTGTCAAGGTTAGCACCTTATGACATAACATCCAAAGGTCATAATATGTTAGAAGCAAATCATAGAAGTAGATAAGATTGGGCCTTTATATACTAGCTCTGCATGAAATGTGACTAACGGAAAATAAAAAAATAAAAAAAATGAAAAATGGTCAAAATTGTTCTGTTTTTCTAAATTTGGACAAAGATAACCAAATTATTCAAAGTTGGGTTTCAATTTCTTCTTTTGTTTTTTGGTAATGAACTTGGGTTCACCTTTTAGAGTGGAAAGAATCTAGTTAAAAGTCCAGAAAAATAAGTGGAATATATCCAGATAAAATTTAAAGTCTAGTCATCCAAAGTGATTTTACCCTCAAAGTTCTGTTGTGTGGGTCCCATAATGAGATGGGTCTCTGAGTCTTTGCAATTTTTTCTTTCTTTTCTTTTCTTTTCTTTTATTATTATTATTATTATTTTTAAGTCGGTAAATAGGGAATTGATTCCTGATTTCCCACTGAATGAACCTTTCCAAAGATTTTTAGACTGCTGTGCTCTGCTGCTTTGGAGACACAGGGCTTTTTCTGTTCAAAAGGCCTGCACTTTACAGTGACAAAAAAAGCAACACTATGGTTTCTCTCTTTGCAATATGATCTCTGTTTGATAATTTTACCAAAAAAAGATCTCTATTTGTTAAATACAAATACCTGGATCTGATAATTTATCCAATTTTATTTTGGTGGACATTAAGAAGGTTTATTTTGATCAGTTGGTAAAATGAAGGGGGAGAAAGAACCAGATTAAAATGTCTCAGTTTACATATTTTAGATGAAAATCAAATTTATGACTTATAGCAAGGTTGATGAGAAAAACAAAAAAACATATATTTGTTGGTTCACTCCCTCGTATTTTTTAAATTTATTTTATTATGAATTAATCATTGAGAAATATAAGAGAGTACAATTAAACTATAAACTAATTTAGAACAAAAATCTGAAACTTGAAACGTTAAGAAAAGCAAAAGCCTCATTGGTCAGCCTTTGTTTGAGTATCAGACTGTGGGCAATATTAAGAAAAGTCGTCCAATTTACTGTTTACAACCTTCATTCTTTGAATAAAGGCTATGGAAATTGAAGTTTAATTCATGATCATCTCAAAATTTTATCTTAATTTATTTTATTTAAAAAAATGTTTTATTGATTATGAAAAATTGAAAGTCGATGGGCCCTACCATGTGCTTTGGGTTTGGAAGTCAAAAAGGGCCCTGTGGGCAGTTCTTAATAAGCCACAAAAGGTACTGCATACACCCAATTTAGTTTTTTGTCTTCTTATGTATTAAATTGGGGAAGCGATTATTATTATTATTATTTATCCAAATTTTAAGATAAAGTAATTATTGTTATCAACCCAATTTTTAATTTTCTAACGGGAAAAAGAGGTATGATTCAAACCTATAACTTAAAATATATAAATGTGAAAAAAATATTATTGAATCAACCTTATTCAATAAGCATGTTGAAGTTGAACCTTTACTTGATTATGTGTTTATATATATAATTTGTTGCATTTAGGAAAGCTGGTGTTTTTAATTTGCTACCTAGCTTGTTAGTAAATCAAAGGGAGGGATTGATTAAATAACAACAAGAATTGAAAATTTAAGAATAAGCATATGCATTGCCAAGAAACCAAAAATGGAAATGAGCTAAGAAAATGCAAAATTAAATTATATAAGTATGAATTGGATAGTCTTGATAGCACATCAAGTAAAGGAATCGAATAAAAAATAGCAAAAAGAAAATGAAACTATAGTGGTTTATTGTTCTTTATGTATGAACCGTACATTTTAATTTCACTTGCCCACGACTTTGTCCTTGATGATTTCAGTGGCATTCTTGGCCATTCCCAAAGCACCTGAGACTGTGCCCTTTGCTTTCTCGGTGAAGTTTCCTGCTGTTTCAGATACTTTATCTGTAGCCTCCTTTGTCATTTTGGTAACCTTGATAAGAAAAACCCCATAATTAACACCATAATTGTAAAAAAAGAAAAAAAGAAAAAAAGAAAAAACTTCATCATTAAATATAGAAAGCCTATTATCATAACGAACTTGATAGTTTCAAACTAAGAATTTTCTATTACAACTTTTGAATTTGCTAGCAAATGTGATAGTTGTGAAAGAATTTAAATTAGGATAATCCGATAAGAAATATATATTAATACCTTTTTTGCAGTTGTTTCTACAGTGTCTCTCATAAATTCACAAGTTTCCCTGACTTCTTTTGCTCCTTGTTCAACTGCTTCTGCTGCTTCTTTGGTCTTCTTACATGTATCTGCTACGTCTTTATCCTTTTTGAAGAACTGTCATTATCAATTTAAATCAAATCTCATCTTTTAGTCTTAATCACCTTCTCTTACCACAAAACACTACTCTCTTCTAGAAAATACCAAATCGAATGAGTAAAATTATGAATAAACAAAATACCAATAGAAGTTATGGGATAATATGGATCCCACATTATTATAAATAACAACAAAATGTAATCAAATAGTATCTCTCATTTTACTAAATCAGAAATCTAGATCATAAAAAATAAAAATTATTTTATATACATGTTATGTATAAAAACAATAAAGTTTAAACACAAAAGGAAAGTGACTCACTTGCAATGGCCTGGTGGCAGTGGTGAGAAGAGCCTTATGGTTAGAATTGCATTTGGGTGTGGATTTTGGGAAGAATTTGGAAATTTTTGCTGTGAGTTTTAAGGTCGACATTATCAATATCACTCTATCTCCGTAAGGAAATGTTAAATGTTTCCAATTTTAATGTGGGTTTTAGCAAACACAAAAGGTTATCAAATACAAAGTAATTTTATCAAACACAAAAGTCTCTCTCGTTAATTAATTCTTAAATATGAGCAAAACATGGAGAACATTTCTCCCTTTTGTGGTCGGATTATTTTCTTAATTAGAATTAATAGATCCGGATTTACCGTTGGCCCTTTAGAAATAGCTCAATGATTCTTTGGGGAGAAATATTGATTTAAAAGTTCAAATTCCCTATACCTCATAAGATTAGAAAAAATAAAAATAAAAATAACCGTTGCCGGTTTAGCTTATATCAAAACCATTTCAAGAAAAAAGCTAAAAATTAATGCAATAGTAAAATAAATCAACAATCATACACATATATAATCAGCATGTATTTATATACACTTGACATATTTCTCTTAATAATTACGAACGTGAATTTTAAGCACCTTGATCGCATCCAAAATTTGAAGTTTATCATAAATGTATAATTAATATTAGCATTAATTTCATTCGATGCCTCAGTCAATTATTTCGAGCAAGAGTCTGTAAACTAGAGAAAACACTGAGCATAAAACTTTCTCAATGATAATTTTTTAATTTAAAAGATGGCATGAAATGAATTGCTCAACGCCATTGTTATTGAACAAAGCTTTTGTTTCTTTCTTTCCTTTTTTTTTTTTTTTTTTTTGGATAGCATATTGAACAAAGTAAGGTAGAACAAAAGCTAGCAAAAGCCAATTATTTTTGGCAGAAACAGTACTGACAAAGTGGTCACAATGTCTTCGCATTTTCCTTGACAAACATATTCTGCATTCCCTACAATATTTAAGTAAAAAGAATCATTTTATCACTGAGAGATGATAAGATTGAAAATAGAAATACAATTAAAACATCAAGCAGTATTAATTTATTAGGCAAATATTGAAGAAATTAACTTGGATTATATATGATTGTGAACCATACCAAGTGAAAAGAAAAGAATGGCAATCGTAAGCACCATGATTGTTATCCTGGCCATGGAAGACACGCTAGCTCATGAAAGCCATTGTTTTTGTTTACGATATTCACCTTAATTGCTTGTACTCAATTCCTGTTAATTAATTAACAATTGCAAACAAGTTGATGTTACTTATAATAAAATTTTGAAAGGGCTTTAAAAAGGAAGTATCAATAAGTAGAGAATATTATCGGTAAAATAATTTCTATTTGTGGATCAATTACCGAATTTGTTTGTGAGATATTATGTAATCAATTAATTTTGCTCACTTTCTTAGTTTTCCCACCTTAAGGCTATGTATACAGATCCACTAATAATTAATTTACGTACCATTTTTGTGCGGTGAGGGATTTACGGTGGAGCAGTGAGGGCAATTCAAAATTTTCCTAGTAAAAGTGTTCTTTATATCATTATATGTATAAAATTTCCAATTTTATTGCTTTGCCCCCACATCTAAAGGGTTTCTAGTGCTTATTGAAGATCAAAAAGTTAAACTAAGTTATAGGATTAAATGTCTTTAGTTTCTTCATTGAATTCTCTCCCACAGCAGAAAAAAGGAAATAAATCTTGATATTTATTGATAATTACACACTCTCTCATTCACTTAAAATATTTCTCACCTTAAATATAAATTTAAAATCTCTAACCTGCTCTTTAACATAAATCATGGAGAAACAAAGATAAAAAGAAACCTTTTTTTTTCATTTCTTTAGATGTTCTATCTTTGAACTTTTTCTCATCAAAAGAAAATTCTTATTTTGTTTCCAAAAAAAAAGAATTATTATTCTCTACATAAATTTTTGTGATTTTTTAAAAATTAAGTTATATAAATGTATTCTATCGTTATATATTTCATTATTATTATTATTATTATTATTTTGTTTTGAAAATGCTTCGTTATTATTAGAACTCTTTTCATATACATGTTCACAAAATTTGTGGATGGAAAGAAGCTAAAGTCATTCAAAAACAAAATGAAAATAAATGGCAGCTAAATACTATTTAAAGAAACTTTCAATTATGATATTAAAAACAACAGTCTCATTTTTTTTTTCCTATTTAGGTTAAATATTATCCATATATAATTATCTTCCCCCCCCCCCCCCCCCACTTTTTCCTATTTCAATAGACATAATCATATAATTTTTTCAATAAGAATGCTTATCTTTTCTTTTTATTATTATTAGGGTCTTATTTGCATTAAAATTAATGATCTTTTTGTAATATTGTTATTATTATATTTTTTGTTGAAACCTAATATTGTGTTTTTTTTCTTCTTATTATTAAGTTAATTAGAATTTACAATAACTTACATAAATAAAGGTGAAAAAACACTATGCATTATGCTATAATGATATATTTTACTTTTAGGCTACTATGTCAATTTAGAAAAAAAAATTTTAAACAAAGTTTATTTAAACAATTTCTCAATATTGCAAAAAATATATATTATATACAATTTTTTCTTGATTTATTTAATGTTTATATTTGTCCTCACTATGCGGAAATATTGGCTCCACCCCTGATTTTGTGTATAGAATTTTCTTAATGGAGGATATGCTAAAAATCTTATTATATTTCGCTTTTCAGTTTTTCCCCCCCCAAAAAAAAAGAAAAAATGATCATGCATGAGTCATGTGTTTAAATATTGGTGTGAACATATGGCACTGCTGTAACACCCCGTCCCAAAGTACAACGGAAAATTTTCACCTTTGACCGAGGCTGACCGTTGACCTTTGACTTTGACAGTTGGCCGTTGACCAAGGGGTTAAAAGTTGACTTTTTGACTCGGATGGAATTCTAGATTGACTGAGGTACCATTACGAAGTACACGTTGGCACGAGTTCGTAGACTAGTAGCACGTTGAAAACAGAGCTATGGTTTGAAAGTTATGGGCAAAACAAGTCGAGATTCAAATTGTCCAAAAGGTGCCGGAAGTTGACTTTTTATGGTTGTAGAATTTTGCTTTAACTTTTGTATGGTTGTAACGTGCTCGCCGATACGAGTTCATAGACTAGCGGCACGCTTAAATTGGACATCTGGTTAAAACGTTATGGACATGTGAAGTTTTCCGATTACCGTAATATTTTAATATTTTTGAATCGGTAAACAGTGAAACGCCACATGTCGACATCTGAGAGGTCCACGTAGGTGAACAGTATCACCCACGGTGGCTTTTATTTTGGCAAAACGGTCGGGGAAGGAGAGAGAAGGAGAGAGAGGAGAGAGAGAGCTAGAGAGAGAAATGATCGGCCACCACCGGTTGGCCACTGTCAGGCCACCGGAGGGCCACACGCGCCGGCCAGGCAGGAGCATCTCTCCATTTCCGACCAGCCAACCGACTAGCGACACGCCCGGATCGAAGCGTTTTCCGGCGACAGTGATTTTTCCCCTCCACCACCGGCCACCGCCGTTTGACCCATTTCCGGCCATTTTCAGGCCACACGTGCCAACCACCCCTCACCACCTCTTCATTTTCGGCCAATCCACCAAATTTCACAGCCACCGGACCTCCGACGCGTGATGATCGGAGTATTTTCAGGCAAGGGGTCGAAAATCTTCAAACCCATATCTCTTCGCCGTCCGGCCTCCCTTTACCTCACCGCAGGTCCCGTTAGAACCCTCTCCCCTTGATCTACAAAACCCCTAAAAATCTCAGCCATTGGCCACCGGGAGGGCCGCCGCCGGCGACGATTGTCGGTGACCACAGCGGCTCGCCGGAAAATCTAGTTCCGGTGAGTACCCAGTCATGTCTCTGGTCCCTCTCCACTAATTCCGACCCCGTGAATCCAAATCCGGTGTTCTTTTTCTCCAATTCGCGACAGTTTGAGAGAATCGAGGCTCTAAAGGTCGGAAGCTTTCCGGCGAGATTCCGGCCACCTCGGGTCCGATCTCCGTGAAGTAAGACTGGATTCGTGATCCTCGTCACTCAAGCTTCGATTCGGTATATTATTCGTCAATTTTGGTTAACGTTGTGTTTAACCCCCCGGGTAACAGGTATTATTTATCCGAATAAAATATTAATTTATTTGAGTTGTGTAATATTGTTGTTTTAGGAGCATGGATGCGTCGTGGAATTGATCCCATGGAGGATCTTGGTTTAATTGCGTGCTACAGGTGAGTGACCCACCTTCAAATTAATTTCGGGAATTAAATTTGTGAATATTTTGTGTGAATTGAATATTTGAAATTTATATTCTATGAGTCAAATATTTAGTGGATTTATATGTGGAAATTTTGATGCCCATATTTGAATAAATTAAATCATATTTTGATTTTTGACAAATTATGGAAATTTGGATTTTATGGAAATTTGATATATAAAGGCCTTGTGATTTTGATATTAACTGAATTATTGTAGAAATTATTGGTGGATTTATTTTGATTAAAGAAAATATGCATTATATAAATTTATGCAATGTGGAAATTATTTTATGGTATTGAGGATTGTGGAATTCAATTATATATGAAATTCTTGTGGTTTTAATATTATTTTTGGGCATGATTTGATTTTTAAATATTTCAAGGAAAATATTTGTTTAAGTTGGTGGTTTCAATTTTTATAATTATGCCCATGGAACATTATGTGATTTAATTTATTATATTTCAGAAATATTTATGCCATTGGAAAATTTGAATATTTAAATTGGTGGAATTGAGAGCTGGTGGATTTGAAAATTATGGTATTTATGCGATGAATTTATGACGATGATTATAAAGGAATTGTGGAAAATTTACGGGTTTAATTAGATGGAATAAACCCGGTATGTTTATGGAAAATTTGAAATTTTGAGATGTATTGATTTTATGATTTTTAGATGCACCATACACGTACTGGTGTTCTGTATATATGGATGTGATTAGTGCGCACATGGATGTGATTAGCGCACAGGTGGGTGTGAGTAGCGTGCAGGTGATTTATGAGGTTGTCCTGTGTTTGCCATCGGATGAGGGTAGGCCACCCCTCTATGACGGGGACACCTGTTTGCAGTGGCGCGGTAGGATGCCGCGCGACCGTATGCCGGTTTCTCTTTATAACCTCCTGTCTGGCGGTACCTTTGGATGCTGGGTACTGTTGGCGCCACTGGTATATAATGGGTGCATCAAGTGATTTTCAGAACTTGGATTTCAAAAATAAATACTTTGAAATTGTATTCAAATTAAGAACATATTTAATATTGGTTTTATTGTTTAGTTCAATGGAGGTTTTAAATTGACTTAATTTTTTTTCCCTTTACTTAATTCTTCAAGAAATTGATTTATTTCATTATAAATTCTGAATGCTTGAATTATTACATTTTATTTTATATTTAGTTGAATAATTGATTCCTTGGTTTTCGGGAAATATGAATAACAAGTTTTGTGAAAAGGTTTTAAAAGGGAAACTTTTCCAACCGAAAGAATCGTAAGGGTTTTGAGAGAAAATTTATTTCCAATTAATTATTATTTATCTACTTAAATATCGTGGTATTATAATTGTACAGTAGATAGGGTCACTCACTGAGATGATTAGTATCTCATATTTTTTTAAATTCCGTTCCCCTAGATCCAGGTTGGGAGACGTTGATCGTTCGGGGCGAGCCCGACATCTCAGTTCATTGCTGAAAGTCCAAGAAGCATTTCTTTCCTTTTTCCTCTCCATCTTGTATTGCTTCTTTATCTGACGTTGTATTAATTCCACATTTATTTGTATAATGCTCTGTATACTGTATCGGACATTTATGTATTCATTATGCACTGAGTTACTGTTATTCATTTGGAGTGCTGTAAATTTGTGGAATCAAATTGTAGTAATATGGGAGGAATAAGGGGACGATTATAGAAGTGTGCTTTCAGTGCAGGAAATTTTTGGTTAGTCCTACCCTTAGTGGAGGTGTTGCCGTATTTTCCGTTGGAAGGTTCGGTGGTATTTTCCTAGGATCAGGGCTTGTCTAGGGTTCCGGTAAAGAATTTTGAACGGGTCCTGACAACTGCCATCACTTTATTTGGAAAAACATTGGGAAGGCAAAATTTAAGCATTTTAGCAATTTTCATTTACAAAATTTTATATTTCTTTATATAAAAAATTTATTTATTAGTAAAAAATTGTAGAAAAATGCAAGAAATTATAATGAAGTAATGAGTTAGATACATTTTCGTACCCTCTAGTTTGGACCAATTTTAACTGAGGCCTTCTAAAACTTTCCCTATTAATCAAATCATTCCATTTTCCAATTCACCATAATTTTTTTTTTTTAAAATAGAAAAACCTTTTACTTTCCAATTAGTTTCAATATAACTACGAAAAAATTATTCAATACACAAACATTCAAGGCTGAAATATAAGATTTGAATGAGGGATTTTTTTTTTTTTTTTGGTGCTATGTAATTTTGAAGAAAATGTGGCCCTAGTATAAAATAACTAATTTTCGATTAAATTATTAAAGAAGTTAAATTTCTTATTATATATAAGTTCCTTTTTTAATAGCACTTTATTATATTTTCCGATATAGAAAATAGATGTAAACTGAATCATGTGACAAAATGAATTTCGGAAGCTAATTTAAATATCAAAACTTTAACATGAACCAAACAGGGCAAAGAACAATAGCACTGAGAATAATGCAAAAGGAAGTTGACGGGCTTATACACTCTACACGGACACCAACATTTGCTTTTCTTTTTGTGTTTTTTGTATTTTGTTTTTATTTTTATTTTTTTGGTTGTTCTGTTATATATATATATATGTTCCTACTATAGTAAAAATAAAAGAAAAGAGAACGAAAACAGAACAGAACTTGCATTTGCATTCAACCTTATTAATTTAAATCCATTTTATATATTACCTTTATTTATCAAATAGTTTCAATTTTGTATCCTCGATTTTAAAAAATTTTAAATTAAAGCCCTCTTATGCCTTATGGTATACATATTCGTGTTTCTGTCAACTCCATTTAATCCCATTATCAATTGTCCCCAATCAAAACCAAATAAGAGATCAAGTGCTTTGATCGAAAAGAATGAAAAAAAAAAAAATTATAAACCTACAATTGAAATTGGATTAAAACCAGAGAGTATTAATATGCATTAAACTATAAATTAAATTATGTAAAAGCAATCAATAAGCATGATTTAATTGGTGAATATTTCTAACAAATTAAGAAAAATTATATATATGTCATCGTTGATAAATCATTTATAACGGTAATGCTACCTATAAATATTTATTAAATTGATTTACAAAATAATACATATAAAAATATTATTGGTCGTCATATTTATATAATTTAAATATAAAAAAATAAATTTTTAAATAAATAAATAACTTAGAAAAATAAATTCAGATCATTTGATAAATAAATTTAATAAATATTTTAATAATTTTAATGTTATTTCACTTATAATTATATTTTGTTGGTTAACCATTCCTTCTCGATGATTTTGAGCCGTACTAGATGATTTCTATATAATTTATTAGAAAGAAAAAAAAAATAGCTGCAAAATAAAATATATTTATGAGAAAAATATGGAATTCTGAGAAGAAAATTGATCATACACATGACTTATCATAAATGTTTCACAACTTTTGATTTCCAACCCACCTAACTCTCTGAACACAACTTCATACAAAATTTCCTTTCTCGAGATTTTTAACTCCCTTTGCCATGCATGCATTTACTATACAATTAAAACCCCCCAAATTAATTTCCCTCAACTGTCCCCTACGCTTTACATTTCCTATATAAACCCCTCTCACTTTTTACCCTCCATGCATGCAAACTTAAACCCCTCAGCTTAGGATACATAGTCTACCTTGTTTGATATGGAGAACTATTATTGGAGCACCATCTTTGTTCTTATCCTTGTTCCGGTACATGCAGCTGCACGTAAAGTACCGAATGCTCCTGGTAGTCCCAATGAGCAAACGCTAGCTGTCCATGCTAGTGCACCAGCTGAGTCACCCACTGGAGCTGGACTAGGTGACAAGAAGAACTTCATATATGGTGGAGTTGGTGGATTTGCCGGTGTTGGTGGCTATGCGGGTGTGTTGCCTGCGCTTGGCGGGTTCGCCGGGATTGGCAAGTATGGTGGAATCGGCGGAGCTGCGGGGATTGGGGGTCTTGGCGGTGCTGGTGGACTTGGCGGTGCTGGTGGACTTGGTGGGGCTGGTGGACTTGGTGGAGCTGGTGGAATTGGTGGAGCTGGTGGTGGCCTTGGACATGGTATCGGTGGTGTCGGTGGTTTGGGCGGTGGAGTTGGCGGTGCTGCCGGAGGGTTGGGCGGCGGTGCAGGTGGTGCCGCTGGTGGTGCTGGTGGCGCTGGTGGCTTTCATCCATGCCCTTGACTTTTTGTGAAATAACAATGTGTTAATTATAAGCAGAGTCAATATTGTTAATGTAGCTTAATATTGTTGGTCCTTGTGTTGGACTTTGTTTGGTTTTTTAGTTCTTGGGTTGGAAGAGACATATTCCAATGGTTTAATTTATAATTAAGGAGTATTTTGTAGCTTTTAATTTTCTACGTTTATGTTTTTAATATGGTAAGTGTAGTACTTGTTGTCTTTCGATTTGCATTTGGTAACAAAGAGCAGCTAGTTTTTATCTAATTTGGGAGTTCCGCACATGGATGAGCTTCTTGTCCTTTAAAATCAGTACCTCAAAAAGTGTATGCAAAAGGTTATTTTGTACTCCATTAAAAGTCTAGAATATAATAATTCAGCTAAAAAAAAAAAAAAAAGGTCTAGAACATAATAATTTCTATCTAGCTATATCTTACAAATTTGGTTGTTTGATTTTTGTTTATAATTAATCTATTACCTTAAGATTAATTTAAGCATTTCTGAGTTTTGGGCATTATAATTTATAAATGCTAATTAATTTTCGATAGAGTCGGTTGTTCTCTCTCTCTCTCTCTCTCTTTATTTGTTTCTTTATTTTTATCCTTTTTCCTTTACAAAGAAAAATAATTCAATCTGGCGGAAGTTCATAATTTATATATTTAATATGATAATCCGGGATGATGAATTATTAAGTACATATTTGACATGCATACACAATTTCATAATAATATATAATATACTACATTTCAATTCTCAACTAGGATATCATATATATATATATATATATATATTTCGGTGGTTGCCACCTTTTACCAAGGAAAGGTCTATATTATTCGGGAAAAAAAAAAGAAAAAAAAGTTAAGGAAAGGTCTACATTGATGGTGGAAACCATAATGAAATACAAATTGTTCGCTTGATCCATCACACATTTTATGAACTATAATTTCTTCAATTTGTCGATAGTTAGCAAACACATAAATACACAGGCAATATAATTAACAATGTTTTGAACACATAAAATATACAAGTCTCGTCTAGTAGGAAAAAAAATTATTACGAAAAACATAATTAGATTGTAGAACATTCCCATCCAATATCCGATTATCCTCTTGGGTTTTTTTTTTTTCTTTTTAACCAACAAAAAAAAAAAAAAAAAAAGAAAGAAGAGAAAGTATATATATGTTCATTTTAGGTACAGTTCTTTATTTGTGGAAACGTAGTAGAGTGGCATCTCCAAATTTTTTGTTTCTTTTGTTTTTGTTTTTGTTCGCTTCCAATACTGCATTTATAGGCATTTATTTCAACCAACGGGAGGCAGATGATGCATCACGGATACATGCAACATCATTAATACTATACTGAAATTCCTCTTTGCATGTACACCAGCTGTACGGCCTCTTCTTGTTTCCAACAATGTATAAATATTTTCTATATATGTTTATGAATTTTCTTTAAAAATATTTTCTAAAATTATAAATTAAAAACTTGAGTAATGACAGCTCGTTATATGTATATTTAAAATCGAAATTATATTATTGAAAATAGTTTACAAAAGAACAAATTAAATTCTTATGTATATACTATTGTATCTATTTATATCACTAAACTAATTACTTTTTCCCCAACTTATTATAATAAAAATTATTTCGTCAAATCAATAAATATCGTTCCGCAGCAAAAAACATGAACAAAACAATATCAAAGTAAAAAGAAATGCAAATGCAAATTAAAAAAAAAAAAAAGGTAAGTGGCAAAAATTAAGAATGAATTGCAAACTTGAAAGGAAAGTACGTGTAATATTATTAAATTAACACATAATTAGCCATATGTAGCACCAAACAGAGATACATATAAAAGCAAAGCAATATGGTCAATGGAATAGATAGCTTCCCTTGTATCAATTTTCTTTATTTCAATTACTTCGGCCTCTCCACCTGCCGACCGGCACCGCCAATCCCTCAGCGGCTTCTGCTACCGAAACCCTTGCCTCTGCCTTGACATCCACCGTGGTCATCACCAGCAATTGTTGCCTACTTGTTGGCATGCTTGGCAGTTGATCTAGGCATCATTCATGCAGCTATAAATGAGGTTGAACTTTGTATTATAAATATGTGTGGAGACCAGCTACTACGTTCATATAATGTGATATGGAAGTAACGAGTAGCATGGCTGCATGTTATTCTAGTAGGCATGACCAATTAATGTTAGCAAAGTAGATGCATATATGGTCAATATGAATAATATATATATATATATATATATATGTAAATCAGAGCCTTTTTTGGTGCCATTATAAATTTGCCACCGCATCAAAAGTAGGTATAAAATATTGATTTTGGCCTTTAGAAATTAAATTTTACCCGAGGGTAGTGTGAATAGAGTATAAAATTGAAGTAGTGTTTTTTTTTTTTTTTTTTGTTCTTTTATAAATAAAGTTGAATTAGTGTTTCATACTGATATTCAAAAAAAAAAAAAAAAAAATAGTGTTTCATACTGAAGTGATATGACATGTACATTTTCAGATGTATTATCAACCAATGCCATTATTATTTTTTTGAAAAATGATACTTATCAGTGACCAAAACTAATTTAGAAGCAATCAACCATTAATGGACATGCATGTAAGCATGGATTCCAATTCATTATGCTCACAAGTTTGACTTAGATTTTAGCCCCGCAGGCACAGGAAGCTAGAATATGTGAATATTAATAACTCATTTTTCAGTCTTCTCAACTTGGAAGCTAGGGTATGTGAATATTGATAACTCATTTCTCACTCTTCTCAGCTTTAAATTTAATTGTTAATCCAATTAAATCGCACCCCGAGAATTAAAAATTATGGAATTATGTATGCAAAGTAATAAAGGAATATTGAAAAGAAATAAGAAAAAAATAAAAAGAAAGAAGAAAAAGATAAACTGATATTACAATGTTGGTACAAAGTAACGCAAGAAAATACATAATTTCATTTTTTGATCAAATGAAAAAACATAATTGAAATGGGGACCGTGCATGGACTTCCTCATCCTGTTGAAAATTCACTTTTCCTTATCCATCATCTACCCCCATCTTCACCACCACCACCAACACCACCACCACCGCCTCCTCCTCCTCCTCCTCCTCCTCCTCCTCCTCCTCCACCACCACCTCCTCCATACATGCCGCCGCCACCACCACCACCACCTCCACCTCCACCTCCACCAGCGTTTCTTTCTCCACAACTGCAGCAACCATTTCCAGCATCCCCATCACCGGTATTGATGTCACAATTGCTTTCTTCAACTCCATGGTTAATACCATCGTAATTTCCACCACTAGTATTGTCCAGTACTTGTTGGACGACATTGCTGCTGTCTCCAGTTCCGTTGCAGTTGATCGTGCTACCGTTCATGCAGCTATAGCTGGAGGCTTCAGATGATATAATTAATGCTGTCCAATACCCCAAAATGAGAACCAACATCAACAACATAGAATGGAATTCCTTCATGTTTGATTGATATTGTGCTCCAAGAGATTAAAGAACAACTCTATTTGTTTTGAATATCTTGGAGACCAACTCCAAATTTATATAGAAAACAAAATGAATGTGTACACATATATTGATAGAGTCTTACTACATATAACATTATCCAGTTTATAATGGACCCCACTTATATATAATCCATGATATATATTACTCAAATTACATATATAATCAGGAGTTAATTCTTTTATAATAACATTACCCATGATATCAAGATTTTATATATATAGTTAGTTTTATGATGTATGATACTCATATAATGTAGTATTAAATATGGATTAAAAAACGTATAAACTTTTTATTTTTTGAAAAAAAATTCAATATATTTTACAAACTATGTAACATTTAATTAGTTATTATTAAATAATTCAGTTATTAGTATTAAAAAAATACAAACTAAAATAAATGTTGGATCCTATTCATATGTAACCACGTATAAGGTGAGCTTCCAACATATCATAACTTATATATATTATATATATATATATATACACAATTAGGTAAGCTTCTAATAGATCATAACTTATATATATATATATATAATTTTGTTTATATGGGCAATATTGACTCTCATTTGGTGGAGAATGACCATTTGATCTTGCATAATTATATGTAATCGCAATATAATTAAAGAGATATAAATATTTATCGTTTATTTTTTTATGGAAGATGATATCTATAATAGCATTTTTGTATATATATATATATAATTTTTTTCTTACCTAAATGAAATTTATCCGAAATTTGTCTAACATTATATGTTGCATGACGCTATCCCATACATATTCCTAATAAAATTTTTGCGGAGGGGAGAATGAGTATTTATATATAATGTAAATTAAGAGGTAAATTAAGAATGACAATTTAAGGGGGTTGCATGGCTGCACGTGAAACTCTCAGAGATGATCTATGTCTTTGGTGTGTGTACCCTTAGCCAGGGTCTGACTTCATGGTGATTGGGTGGATACGGCCCGTGAAGTCTGAATCTAAATCTGATCAGATCACTCACGGACCCTTTGTAGTTCATTCGTTGGTTCCAATGCAAAATCGATTCTGGCTGCTAGCTTTGCTGTGGCTTTAAGATTTCATGGGGGCAAGTTGACCAGTCAGAGGAGAGAGCTTTATTGGGCCTTTAATTTTGATGCCCATGTATATTGGGCAAATTAAATCCCCCAATCAACTTCAATTAACCGTTGTTAAAATATATGTACAATTTTGTTAAAGCGCAAAATTTAAATAGAATCTAAACTCAACAAAGAGTAGAGAGAATTATCAGAGAAGTAGTATATATAAAAAAGTTATTTATTTATTTTTTTAACATATAAGGAATACTTTTAATTTCAGGTTTGATTGAATTTGGAATTATTCCGCCATTTAATTCGTAAAAGGATATAAAAAAAAATAATCATAACTATTGAAAACTAGAAAAAATTAAAATTTAGAGAAATTTAGTTTTTGAAAAAAATATGGTTATTGAAATAATTAATAAATCAATAAAACCAGAAAAAAAAATTAATTAATTAAGTAAAACCAATAAATTTTATAAGAGTGAAATTGAAATCTTAACTGAGTCAACTCGGAAGCCGAGTTTCACGAAAGACAGCAAACGGGGTTAAAGTGAAAAAGTCGAATCATAAGGGGGTGAAACTTCAATTTTCCCTTTTTTTTTTTTTTTTTTGAAAAAAAATTTTCTTATACTTTTTCGAAATTTTATATGTAAAAACTTTGCCGCGGGAAAAATGAAAAATTAATTAGAAATAGAGAGGGGGAGAGAGAGAGAGAGAGAGAGAGGGGGAGAGAGAGAGAATGGAGGGAAAGAGTTCGAATAGAGAATTGCAGAGCATAGTAGACGCCATCGGTTGCTCAGAAGTACGTATTTTTCTAGATTTTGCATTTTCACTTTTCTTCTGGATTTGACAAATTTCTGAGAAAATTACTTCATATTTAACAGATTGAAATCCGATTTTTGATTTTTTTTTTCTGTATGGAAAAATCGTTTATAAGTGTTTAATTTTGGTATTACAGGTCGTAGAGAGTCGTATTCAACTGCTTGATAAACTCGGCGACTTGGAAATATCGGAGAAATCTGATTTCGCTTGCCTCCTCCAATGCCTCGCAGTATCCATTTTTCCCAATTATCATTGTTTTCTTTCTCTTTTTAAATTTTTATGTCAGAAATAATGAGTATTTTTAGCCCTTTAAATTCGAGAATTAACTCTTTTTTTTTTCTTTTTTTTTTTTAATTTTAAATTTCATGTTTGTTTCTTAATTTCAAATTTTTTTAGTTCTTGTGAAGTTATTTATTTGTTCTTTGAATAAATAAATTCCTAGAAATTGCATCTTTTTTTGTCTTTTGAAATTTACTCAATTTTTGTTTAGCAAATTGAGAGGTCAAATACTTGGTTTTTTCATTCTGCATTTGAAGTTTAAGTGCTTAAAAAGTTCATAATCCAGTTTAGTTGGTTCACTATGTGTGTATGTAGTATGCTTCAAAGCAGGTTTGATTGTGTCATATACATTTGATTGCCCCAAATATATGAATTATTTGATAACTTGTGTTGTTGGGGGCAGTTCAGATTTTCCATGTATAGGATCCAAAAGAAAGCTTCCAAACCAGTTAATCATGATGTTGAGCAATTATAATCTGAATGTTTTCTTGGTTCCAAGGTTTTGCGATTGAGAACCACAGTCAGCGACTAGTGGATGGTGATGTTTAAATCTGTACTTTTACCTTAACAACTAGCTAGAATTTGTGGGAAGACTACACTTGTTTGGATGTAATCCAGTGCATGTTGAACAAAGCTATATTGGAAGTGGCTGTAAAGCATCTGGGTTCTGGCTTATCCAGCTGTCCAGCCCAATATCTTGAACTTGGTACGAAGGTATATATGTTCCCATGAAACATGTTTGTACAATGACTACTTAGTGATTTCTTAAATTTACCAATACCTATTTTGAAATGTTTGATTGGCTTATATCAGGCAAGCATATGGTGCGGAAAGCACCTGAAGATGACTCTTATGTCCACAGAGGAGTCCCAAGAAGAAGAGCATTCCAAACTGTTTTTTGAGGTATATGGTATTAATAGTGCTGAGTCCTTATTTACTTGGATGTAAGAAGTTCTTATCCTCCATTTTTGTTAGGTCATGCTAGAAGTTTTTGTTTACTTTTAGACCTTTATCTTCTTGCAATTATATGCCCAATATCATTTTGAGTAAAAAATTCTTTGACAGCTACTCATTTTTTGCAGCTGCTCTTTAATCTGCTGAGCTTTTCTGCTGCTAGTTTTTCAGCTCTGGCAAGATACCCAGTTACAGTTAATCAGCTGTCAATGAATAGCATTGAAAAATTCATTCTGGAGCAGTTAAGCTTAACCAAAGACTTGGTGTCTGAGTTTAAGGTATTGAACTATTGCATTATGTAGTGGATTCCAATCACACCATAAAACAAGACTCGTTAGATTTACCTGCTGAGTGATGTGTTATATTCATTTGTCATTACAAACTCATAACTTTGTATATTTGAAGAGACAAGGATGCTTATTCCACCCGTGGCGGCCCCCTACCCCTCTCTTCTCATTTTTGCTTCCTATATTCTCTATTATGATTTCAAATTTTCTCTGATATTTTGACATGTGTGTCTGGACTTCTTATGAAGTTCTAAAGGTTAGAACAAGCAAAATGTTTAGGACTGAATTAGAGGTTCCGATCAAGTGACAGGATTTGATTAAGCCAAGCACATGTTTTGATTTAAGTTCTGTTTTGGACTGATTAGGATTTAACTATTCTTGAGTCAACTTCATGGACAAAAAAGTTTGTGTAGGTTGAAATAAGGGCTTTATTTTCTCCTATCCATATACTGTTGAAATGACAATCATTCCATTGGTCTGGATTTCTTATGAGTTAAGTCTATCCCACATTGTTTTCAGTCAAAAGTGGTATTTTGTTTTGGCTACTTGTAAATATCTGAAGAGCCTTGTGGGCGTCTCTCATTCCATTGTTTATATGCAGAGAATCCAACTATATGGATCAGAAGCACTAAAGGTTTCACAGGAGGTCATTGACTCTGTGATAAGGCTATGTGGCGTGCAAGCTGGGGCTGTAAACTGGGGTTCCTATGATGAAAGGTTTGAGGACAAAAATGGTATAGACTGTGAAGTGATAAATGTTAAGGACTGTGTTATCAACATAATAAAGCATGCAATAGAGAAACTCTGTGAGATGGGCATCATTGCTGCTGACGGTGGAGGGAGTTTGGTAGCCATTCTTAATTTGTCATGGAAGGGTGTGGTCACATTGCTTCAGCTTGGTGAGGGGATCTTAGCAGTAAAGATGAATATATCAGATATACTTGTAACTCTCATCTCATTAGTTAATGAATCTATAAGATGTGCTTCTGAGGCTTGGAATTCTACGCTGAAGGAAACTGTTTCTGTAACAGAAGCCAGAAGAACATTTCTTCCAATAAAGTTTTACCTGATTAATGCAGTGAAAATATCCTCTTTATATCCATGTCAAGCTTATCTAGTTTACAAGGAGTTAACATTCTGCATCCTGAAGATCTCAACCTTTAGAATTTCAATGTGCAAGGAAAAACTTTTGAAAACTGCCAGTGAAGTTTTCACTGAACTTTTGGAGAAAACATCCTACGATTTGCTTAACCCTATACTAATTTCAGATCAAGTAAAGCAAGAATGTAAATTTGAGATTCTAGACTGTCTGTTCTTCCATGAAAATGATGCAAATTTGATATCTGGATGTCTGGATGAGTGTAGCAGGAATACTTCAATAAATGGTAGTCAGGTATTACCCGAAAGAGGAGCAATGCTGCTCGGTAGGGTGGCACTGTTTCTTAATTTTTTGAGATATTCTGTTGATTCTGAAGAAGATACAAGAGTTGGGATTAGCAGAAAGCTTGGGTGGTTTTTGGACCTTTTTGTCAATGAAGAGGTATATTCTTCTATTCTTATTTTGCAACTTCCTGTGTCCTATGGATCTGGAAAGACTGTGGAAGTAATTTGGCAGCCTATGTTTTCTTTTCTTTTAAATTCACTGCAAACATTTCTGATTGTTGTCTCTTCAAGTCTTGCTTGGATGGAAGTGGAGTCTTTCCTTCTTGAGAATCTTTTTCATCCTCACTTCCTATGCTGGGAGGTAGTAATGGAGCTTTGGTGTTTTATTGCACGTTATGCTGAGCCAGGCATGGTGAATGGAATTGTTAACAAACTTTGTTCATTGTTGAAATTTCTTGCATCTGCTGAATCAGTATTTAATCCCTGTTCTGCACTGAGAAGATTGGCTAGATTCATCAGCATGTTTCTCAGTTTTGGTGCACAATCATTGGTGGACCAAGTTATAAATTTCATTGTGGGTGATGAGAGATCTGCAGAGTCGTCCATTGTTCGTTTAGCTTTGTTAATGGAGGGCTTTCCACTGAATCTACTATCAGACAAGATCAGAAGTATTACAACCCAAAAAGTCCTCACAGATTACTTTGTTTTTGTAGAAAGTTTTGATGAAAAATCAATAAGAGCTGGCAACAATGGTTTTTTTGGGGTTCCGGTTTTCACTCTATCTGCTTCCTTGCAGTCTCTGTAAGTAATGAGATTCTTTTATGTATTATAATGTGCTGTTCTAGACTTCTTGTCGATACATTTAATTATTCAAATCCATTTGGTAATCTTGACTTAATAGATCCTTTTATGTATAATAATGGGCAGTTCTAGACTTCTAGTTGATACGCTTAATTATTCAAATGCATTTGGTAATCTTGACTTAATATGAAGGTTAAAATTAGAAGTTACATGCTAGATAATCAATTCTTAGTCAAATATTATTATATCATTTTGAATTTCTAAGATTTCTGATTTTTTTTTGTAGTGCATAATAGTTCTCATCTCATGCATAGGATCTGTTTTATTCAGAAAGCATACTCACTTTGATTCTTTTCTTCTTTATTTTATATTTTTCTCTTTTACCTGTTGCTTAAATTGCTTTGCTTTTATCATTCAAATGGTTTTTAAAAAAAAACTGGTTAAGTTTGTTCCTTACTATTTTACCTACACGAGATTATTCCTTTTCATGGATCATTTTTTCTTGCCCTGCAGACAGATCAACTTGTCTGATGTTGATGTGAAGACCTTGAAGTTTTTAGTTTCTATCATTCATAGTTACAAAGCTTGTGCAGACAAATTAACAAAGAACCATTGCCGGAAGCTTTTAAGTGAAACATTAGGTATCATCTCAAATATGAAGCACCTATATGCATCTGATGAAATGGAAGAAGTCGTTTTTGAGCTTGGAAAACTATTTATCTCTGGGCCAGCAGCCACAGATAAAGAGTTGTATCAATGCAAACCAGATCTGGCTCTTTTCATGGCAGGTCTAGCACACATGCACATTCCAGAAACTGATAAAAATCCCAAAACCTCTGCTGCATGGCAATTGTATCACATGCTATTAAGAGAAAGACATTGGGCTCTGATTCATTTGGCTATTACAGCATTTGGGTATTTCACAGCTCGCACTCTTTGCAACGAGCTTTGGAGATTCGTCCCTCATAATGCAGCTCTTTCATATGATTTAGAATCCGGGATCGAGGCTAAAGAGGAGAGATTTATGTTTGAATTGAAGGCATTTCTTGACAAGGAAAGGGCTCTTCATACAATTACTGCTAGCTCCGACCAGCTTGAGCTGCTTGCAAGGGAGGGTCTCATGCTGAAAAAATTGTTCCAAAAGCTTTCAGCCATTAATGCAGAGACTGCAGGATGTAAAAGCATGGACGTGGATGGTGAAAACAGATCCATGGAAGTTGATGGTGAAAAGCAGTGCAACAAGAAAAGGAAACTTCCCGATGGAATTAGCAAGGGAATGGAATTGCTACACAGTGGGTTGAAGGTTATATCTGATGGAATTTCCCAGTTGCAGCAACATCAGCTCAGCTCAATTGAACTCAACAAGTTCTTGACTCATTTCTCTCGTTTAGAGGACCAGATTGCTCAATTAGTTGGCCTCACTGGTAATGATTAAATCTTAACCTTTTCGAAATAAGTTTGAAAGATGTTAGGATTCAGATCACACGCTCTACATGCAAGAAAGGAATAACGGAAATTGGCTTTTCCATTAGTGCTTCAAAGCTGATTAATTGGTCTTTCTTACCCAGCCAATTTGGATGTTCCATGAAAATGGGATCATTGCATTTCACATTTCATTGTGCAAAGCTTGTTTTCGGGAAAATAGGGTGGCAGGTAACTGTAGGTGTCATGATATAACTGGTTAAAGGGCACTATAGTCGAGTTGAAAAATGGTGTAATTGGTATATGCTTTTGTAGTCCTGTATACAAGTTAAATTCCAAAGCTATGAGTAGACTAGATCATAGACTTGCACTCTCTTTGCGTTTTGTAAGAATTTTGGACGCTATAACTTGTGGATATTACGCATTAAAAGCATGACATTTTTGTCAATTGATAATTGCCATGTCAGCTGTGGATCCCATTAAAGATGATCACCACTTTTGGCAAATAGCACACTAATACATTTTGTCATCTAATTATTTCCTCTGTATTTTCATTTCTATTTAAGGGTAATTTCAAAACCCCATTTTGCATCACACACACACATATATATATATATATATATGTATTCTTTTTCTTCTTTCAAACATATTAAGAAGAGAAAAGAAGAAGACTACTAATAGCTAGTTATAGGGATAAAAAAGAAAAAAGAAAAAAAAGACATGAATCTTTTAACAAGTTGTGTGGCAATTCCTCTTGTTGTGTTGGGAATCACCATTAGCAATATGAGCACACCAGTCAGTGGGAAGAAGCTGGAAATCACCATAGCTAATGACTTGGGGAATTTTTTGAACCTGACAGTTCATTGTGTTTCTCCTGCAAAGGAATATGATTTAGGGTTCCAAGTTGTTCCTTATGGAGGAAGGTATCAATGGTTTGCGCATGATAGTTCTTACCTTTGCGACTTGGCATGGCATAAAAAATATGGCCGTTTTCTTATTTATGAATCCAGAAGAGATAATCGAAGGTGTAAAGGTTGGTGCTTTTGGCGAATAGCTCAGGAAGGTTTGTATCTCCATCTTGCAAAGCCTGCAGATAGAGATGAATTGGAGTTTACATGGGATTAATTACTTATATATATTTCTTATAAATTTGTTTGTGTACTAAGAAAAAGGACAATAAAAATGTTCTTGATCCTATTGGAGATTGATGTTCTAGTATTATATTTTGTCAATGAAACTTTTAATAATTTTTTTTTTTTTTAAATAGACTCTTAATTATGTTAATTTGTAGCAGAATTTCTCACAAAAGATCTTTAAAACTTAGGTGGCCCACTTTCTGCTAAATCATGATCTTAGCTAGAGAGTAAAATTTTTTGTCACAAATGATTGACAAAATTAATTTTATATGTGGCAAAATTAATGAAATACATTACAAGTACATTCTTTGTCACTGAAAGATGCATATCAAATGTAATTTTTCATTAATAACTTCTTCAGACTACAACGTTTTACACATAAAACTATCTCCTATTTGTTTTTTGTTTCTTTTTTTTTTTTTTTTTTTTGACTAACTCATCGACCCGATGAAACACTTGACCCTCTCTCTTGAAAGCCGTGAACTATTTGCATAATTAAAAAATCATCAATTCATAATTATAAAACAATCTCTCTCTGTCTCTTTTCTTTTTTCTTTTTTTTTTTTTAATAAATTGGGAAGGAATATTTTAACATCAAATCTCATCGAACCGAGAATTTAAAAGTTACTATCAATTATTATTATCATATGAATTGTTGCAAAGAAACAATCATAAAACAACTTGAAAAATAAAGTACAACAAGGAATGTAATTAAAAAAGGTAAACACTGTGTATATATAGCACACATGAAAATAACACAACCAATACCCTGAAATTCACACATGCACACATACACATACACAAAGAAACATGTAGATGTAGCAGTACTAATTAAATCAATTAGCATCGGTCCAATGTATATCCAATTCACCCCTCTTGTCTTTTGGTACTTTCAATGCCTCCCAAACAGCTTTAGAAGCATCAACAATGTTGTTACGACAAGGAGGTTGATAATCATGATCAGAATCACATCCCATGGTGGAGTCACACTCGTCGACCACCGTGGCATTAACGCTCCTTCCATTACCAAATATGGTAATGTTCTTAAGGCACCTCTTCTTCTTGTTGAACCATCCAGTGGACAATGCAACGACAGGCGTGTTATCCGAGTGGTACTTGCTGTCACACTCAGAAGGAGCTCCACCATCACTGCCTTTTTCGAAACCATTGAGTGCCAATATTGCCTTTGTATGTCTTGAAACTGTAGGTGAGCACTTGTAGGTTGAATAGTATTTGCCTTCTTCGCAGCAATCAGAGTTATTATCTTTGTTGCATTGCCCCGCTGGTGGCTTTTCCCCTTTGATTTTGCCACTTGGTTTGCATTTTTGAGCTTCAATGATGGTTAGCCAATAGTTTGTGAAAATAAGGAAGATAAGGAAAAGTACAGCTGAAGAATTGTTGTTCTTCATGATTTTGTATATGTGTAATTTCTTTCTTCTTAATGGCAGTAAAAATGGTTGGTTTAATTTGAAGAAAGTTGATTGAGGATTTGGATATATATATATATATATATATATATATAGAGAGAGAGAGAGAGAGAGAGATGAAGAAGTTGAAGAAAGTTTCATTTTTATGCCAAATATAACATTTTTGTAGCTTTTTCAAATATAATATAAATAAGAGCGAAGACAAATTTTTGCTACAGGAGGACAAAAATTTGACATAAACAATATAAAAAATATTATAATAAAGTTCAAAGAATGATGCGTTGATCAGGTTTTAGAGTTAAAGATTCTTTTGGATTCAATGGAAGATGAATCCACCATAACCATTGGTCTAAATAAATAACAATAATAATAAAATAATGAAAGGGAAAAATACAACATAGGCGGAAATTTTTATCATTTTAATTAATACATTAGAGATAGAATTATATCAAACACGCCTGATTATCAATAAACAAATACATTCTTTCTTTTGTATCCGTAAACTTGAGTCATCAGAGGGCTTCACCATAGAATTTCCATATATATATATATATATAGAGTTAGGACCGTCCGAATAAAATTGAGTGATGACCCACAAAAAAAGATTTCGGCTTTTCTCTCGAGATAAAAACAGATGCTATACAAAAAAAAAAAAAGAAATCGACTTTTCTAAAAAAACATCGATTTTGTATCGGCTTTGCTCCTGGTCCCCATGTAATTCTATCTGGACGGTTCTGATCATAGAATCGCCATATATATATATATATAGGCCTCTAAAAATTTACCTAATCTATGTAACTTTCTTTAATTTTTTTTATTTTATTAAATATAGTAATTTTGCTTTTTGGACATACAGAGACTTTTTTTTTAAAGATATTTATTAATTTCTCTAAGGTTCTATCTTAGAATCAATCAAGCATTTATATACATAAATATCTCCAATCATTAGTTAATTTTTCTTTTGATAACTAACCAAGCTAATTAAATTGGTATTATTTTCTCACATTCAATATAGATTAAGCACTCCTACATTAATTTGTGTTTCCCACACACATGATAAACATAACTCTTTCTTTCACAAATGAAAAAAAGAAAAGCGCTATTCTAAATTCAACTAGTAGTTTTTAATGTAAAATATATATATATATATATATATATATATATAAATTGAGTAATTATTTATTTATTTATTTAAAAAAAAATTATTTAAGATCTTTTCAATTCTTACGTTAGAGGTTAAGCCGGTCTTGGAGTCATCAATTGAGAAATTGCCTGTTAGGAAATGAAAATGACGTTTTAAAATTATTGGACAAAGCATTGTTCTTGTTATCATATTTTAATGTATTGGAAGAAGACAACTTGCTCTGTCTCCGGCTCTACATGTTTTCACATTGGTAATTTCATGGTGAAAGGCAATGCAACAGGTAAGAAAAAGACACTTCTTCATGAATTAAGAAAAGGAAGTGAATGAAATTAATTGAATAACGCTTTTCATCACAACTTTAATTGGCAATTTTATTGCTGAGATAGCACCATTTATACATAAACTGCCACATGACCATGCATACATCCCTGCTACATGTCATTTTTTATATACAATAATTATCACATTTATCCTAACTTTATAAAGAGATGATATTATATGTTAAATGTTCTATTAATATTTTTTTTCATAATTAAGGAAATGTTCTATTAATGACTAGATGTAAGTAAAAAATTTGACTGTTTTCATACTCTATATTTGATCTAAAGTTCATTAATTGTATCTTATAAAATAAGGAGGATAAGTGTTATTCATACATCCCTTTGATAAAAATTGTAAACAATTTAATTGCATTAATCTCTCTCGAATTAAAACTGATCAACCAACCTCCTTGATTACCAGCACTACACATCTTCTCCTAAATAAACATTATTAAACTATCTTTTTAACTTCCTTCTTTTCTTTTTTTCTCTTTTTTTTTAACCTTTTTAATCTTATCCCATAAAAAAAGGTCACTCAGAATTTAATCCGAAACTGCATTAAGATTGTTTTAATTTCGTTACCATAGTCCTTAATTAGTCTATATAGTTGCAATTCCATCCCATATATTTTTCATCATCATCTTTCTTCTTCTTCTATTCTTAAAACACATTGCAAAAAAAATAATAATAATAAATAAATAAAAAAGAATGAATCCCATATCAAATTCTATGGCACTTTTCCTTGTGTTGGCAATCTCCATTAGCAGCATTTCGACTCTCAGTGCAGAGAAAATCACTGTATTCAACGAATTGTTCGATAATGTGGATTTGAATGTTCATTGCCATTCAAACAAGCATGATGTAGGCGTACAGGTTGTTCCTTATGGAGCAAGGTATCAATGGTTTAGCAAAGATAGTTCATACACTTGCGACCTATCTTGGGTTAAAAAGAAAGCTTCATTTGTTCTTTATGATTCCCATAGAGATGATAAAAGGTGTCCAAATGGTTGGTGCTTTTGGAGAGTCAATCAGGATGCTTTGTATCTTCATTTGTCTAACCCTGAAAGATATGAATTGCAGTTCAAATTAGGGGTTGGCTCAGTTCGGTTCGGTTTTGTGAACTTTTTTAAACCGAACCGACCGATTCGGTTTGGGTTGGGTACAAAACCGAACCGAACAGACCGTTACATTCAACCCAAACCGAACCGAACCGAATGAATATTTTTCGGTTTGGGTTGGGTTCACGGGTTGGGCCGGGTTGGGCTTTCTGATGGGCTTCGGCCCAAATTTTTTTATTTTTGGTTTAGGCCGGTTTGGGCCTTATAATGAGCTTCACTTTCAGTCCAATTTTTTTTATTTTTGGTTTGGGCCAGTTTGAACCTCATGATGGATTTCGGCCCAAATATTATTTTTAATGTTTCTTCTTCTTTTTTATATTGATGAGTTTCACTTATTTATTTTATTCAGGTTTAATTTTCATTAGTTTTACAATTATTAAAATATTTTCATATTATTTTTTTTTTAATATTTTCATATTAATTAGTAAATTCACAAGTGAGGTTGGTCCAAGTATGCTTAATATTTTATTTTCAAAGTTGCAGGTTCAAATAAATAAAAGGGATAATATAATATTCTTTTATGCTAGTACTAATATTATCATGTGAAAAAATATATTACAATATAATGTAGTATAAATAATATGCATTATGTTTTCTTAAAAAAGGGAAACAATAAGGATGAAGAAATCTTCTTACCAAAATATAAATAAATAAAAAAGAAGGACAATAAAGAGAACCATTCCCCATCGGATTCTTATCCTTGTCCTATTGTCATTGTTAATGCTCTTCTTTATTTTTATTTTTTTTTCTTTTTTTTAAATAGAAAAATTATTAAAAAAATATATACCAAAAGCTTTGAGGGGATATAATTATTCACATGCATATTTTTTTTAATATTTCATGACTAAACCTTCACCTTTGGATTATTATCAAAATACTAATAAAAAAAATAAATAAATGTATGGGTCGGTTCGATTTGGGTTGGGTAAATTTTTTACCCATCCGTAACCCGAACCGAAAACCACGGGTTCAATCCATATGTAACCGAACCGACCCGCTTAACAGTTAAAAACCAACCCAAACCGACCCAAATAGTTCGATTCGGGCGGGTTGGTCGGTCCGGGTCGGGTTTTGCCCAGCCCTAGTTCAAATGGTAATTATTCATAAATGTATATTTATAGAATATAGTTTTGCTTTTTTCTTTTTATAAATGATGTTAATAAGCTTCTTCCATTGAGAGAGGGAGACAGAGAGTAAGCTTGCTTATTATCTCTTAGTTGAATTGTTTATAGGAGATTGATGAATTTGTTTTGTATATTTGTTTAAGGATATACATATAACGTATGCATTTTATCTCCTCATAATAATTATAATTATTAATTCGAGTTTTATTTTATTTTATACTTTTGCATTCTTATAACTTTATTTTTTTCCCTTGCCGTATATAACTTTGTAATTTGTGTATGAAAATAAAATATAGATGAACTTGGATTGAGCTCTGATATTGTTTAGAGTGGGTCCATACACAAAGTCTTTTGGGCCTATTGTGGATGCAACCTCCACACACAAAGTCTATTGGGCCTATTGTGGATGCAACTCTCCATACACAAAGTCTGTTGGGCCAATTGTTGATGCAACTCTTTAGGTAGCATATGAGCGATTGGTCCCACGTGCGAAATATTTTTATTTATTTATTTTTCAGTCAGTTAAATAAATATTTATCAATTTTAGAAATCGGAATAATTGATAAAGAGAAAAAAAAGCAGTGAATGGGTAATATTAAGCAATATATTTATAAGAGTGCTCTGTAATATAAACAAATAATTAAAATTTTTTCTAAAAATTAAAAAAAAAAAAAAACGATTAAAGAATAACGATTAACACGGTACGAAACCAATTTAAGCTTATCTATGCAACTTATCCGATCAAAACAGAAAACCTGTGCAATTATATTGTAAAATTTCTTTCTAAGTTTTGGGTAAGCAAAACTTGATCGTACTGAAGAAAATTGCATGAGAAAAAAATCAAAACGTAAATCTTTAAAATACGTAAATTCAAGACAAACAAATCCAAGAAAATGGGAAAAAAAAAAGTTTTCTGCATATAATAATTGTCTACTTAGGGGTCTTTAATTTAATAAGTAAAGGAATAATTATGTGTGGTAAATGTTGGGAGCTGCCATATTCGGTCGAGTATTTTAGATTTAAATTAGTTAAGATTTTGTCATGTAAGCATTCATGTATTACCTATGATTTAGGATTTTTGTCTTTTGATAAGAGGTCTCAATATATAATAGTACTAGAGGAATCAAGTCTATCAATTATACATATTTCACCAAAAGAAAAAAAAATTGTCAACCAAATGTATATATAACATTATTTGATTGACTTATATTTAATTATATTTACCTTTTATATATTTATATTTAGATTATATTAATATCTTAACTAAAAAAATAATGTCATGTAGCAAAACAATAATAATAATAAATAATGGCACAATATACATTTGATTGATTAGACATTATTTTGGACTTTCTGTTATTAAATTAATGTTTATCTTGATAACTATTTGATCATATTAAAAATTAAAATTTAAAAATTAATCAAATATAGATTTAATGACATATAAAAAAAATAATTTTTTTAAATTCAGTGATTAATAAATATAATTTTAAATTTTAATGTGATTTAATGGTTATAAAAATTTTATGTTAACCCTCCTATTAAAGATTTTATTTAGACTTAAATATATGTGTGTGTATATATATATTTGACAAAGCATATTTTACTAAGATTGTATATACATCATATATATATATATATATATATATATTTGACACAGCATGTTTTACTAAGATTGTATATACATCATTCCTTTTTTTTATTTTTTTATTTTTTATTTTTTATTTTTTTTTTTTGGTTTTCATCCATAAAGTCACAATTAGATGTATAAAGAAATTGAAAGAAAAATTCAAGAGAATAAACCTTTTTTTGGGAAGATTAACTTGCCATTTATTTCTGATTTAATATTAAACATCTTGCATAAATAAATTATGTTTATATTTCGCATAGAATATTCAAAAATCAACCACTTTAGGATCACTTTTTAGGGAAAAATCACCATCAAATAAATAAAAAGAAAAAAAAAGTCCTAATCCAACACCGAAAAGGAAAACGAAGTAATCAATCAAATCCAAAAAGTAAAATAATGAAGATCGATTGGTGCCAAAAAAAGAAAAAATAATGTATAAAAATCAGCTGAATATATTTTGTGATCTTGGTATTAACCATATTGCTTAAATTTGAATTCCCAATTTTCTATTTAAAGGAGCTATACCAAAACCCTAATCTCCATCATACTTTTATTGTTCTTCTTCTTCAACCATTATAAAACCAAAAAAAAGAAGTATTATTTACCCAAAAAAAAAAAAAACAAAAACGAAAAGAAAAGAAAAAATGACTCGCTTAGCAACTTCTATGGTTTTCCTAACGCTATCTTTTTCCATGGCTTTTGCAGTGAAAATCACCCTTTTCAACGATTTGGGTCCTCAAATAGATCTGACCGTCCATTGTTCAGGAACTGGACACGATGTGGGGTCCCAAGTTGTACCATCTGGTGGAAGATACCAATGGATGTCGCAAATTGATGCATATAGTTGCAGTCTGATTTGGCCGCTAAAGAATGGGACCTTTCCCATTTATGAAAAGACTAGGGATGATTCCAGGTGTCCTGAAGGTTGGTGCTTTTGGAGAATAGCTCAGGATGGTTTATATCTCAATATTAAAGACTTAAATAATCCTGGTGATTTTGTCTTGGTGTTTTCATGGCCATGAAACATCCACCAATTAGAAAGAGTACGTGGATGTTCGTTTTTCTTTTTATGGGAAAATATAGTCTTTGCCAATAATGTTTAAGCTATGCTGTTTTGTTGAATCCCCTTGGCAAATTATTCTTATCAAATATTTAGTGTTTTTAATTTCAAAACTCGAGGCCAATACAAATATATATATATATATATATATATCAATCAAATTAAAAAATTTAAAAAATCGAACCTATGACATCATATGCGTGGGTGTAAGCCTAGCTATCTCTCTAGGGATGTCAACGGGGCGGGACGGGGTCGGTTTTTAAAATCCCGTCCCCATCGGGATTTTTCATCCCATCCCCGCAATTTTTTCCGTTTTTTTAGAAACGGGACGGGGACGGGGATTCCCCAATTGGTAGCGGTACGGGGACGGTTTCCCCATTTGTTTTTTTTCATATAATTGATATAATTTTTTTTGATAAATTTATATTAAAAAAATTTCTTCTATAAGCAAAATATAAATAAAATGACCAAAAATATAATAAAAATACAATAAAAGATATCAAAGTTCAAATTTATAATTTTAATAACATACATTCTCAAAAAATACAATATAATATAAGCCAAATACATAATTAAAAGGTGTTGATGATGATTGATCCTTGTCATGTAGAGTGCTTCCAATTGTCGAACCACTAGCTTCAGCCATAATTTATCTTAAAATAAGTTTAATTGTCGAATAAGTTTAATTTTAATTTTCAAAATATTGAAAAAAAAAAAGGTAATATATACGGGCCGGGTTCGGGCCGGGATCTTTAATACCCGGTCTCGGCCCATCCCTGCTTCGGGTCTAAAAGAGTAAGCTCAAGCCCGCCCCGTCACCCCGTTTTTGCGGGGAAAACCGCGGTTTCGGGGATGGACGGGGCAAATTGACATCCCTATATCTCTCATATGAGATTTTTGATTTTTTTTATTAGTAAATCTATTTAATAAGGTTTTTAATTTTTATACTAAATGAATAATATAAAGAAGTATATTTAAAATATCTCGACCTTCACCAAAAATATAAATAAATAAATAAAAATAAAATAAAATTTTGAATTCTCTAAATTCAAGGAATCAATAAATTTCACATAGATTCTTCTATAACATTAATTAAAAGATGGATTAAGAAAAAAAGTATTGTCACTTTGAAATAGTCTATATGACAACAACATCATGTGATAATCAGGTTCAATAACAACCTACGTCAAAAAAAAAATAAAAAAAAATCATCCTTTTCTCAATTTAATATGCGAGAATAAAAAAATAAAAATAAAAAACTTAGCGAGTATATTAAATTGGGGAAGGGAGGAAAACCTTTTTCTTTTTGGTTAGTAAGTCTTTTGCTTGTAGAGTCTCTTTTCCGATAACAAAATTAAAGAGTAAAAAATAATGGAGTTTTATTTTCTATTACTTTTAAGCTATGTTGTTTCGAGATCTTATGAAAAGTTATTGCACTCTTTACTTTGTTTGAAATGTATACATTACAATTCAAATAAATTTCATTTTACTTTATTAAATTAATATTCATCTTTGATAATTATCAAATTTTTATTTATAAAATAAGGTTTGACCCATTAGTAAAATTCATTCATTATTAAAGATGAATCTTAATTTAATAAAATAAAATGTATTTTACTTGAGATTGAATAAAATATATGTATGAAATGTTTGTTTTAAAAATTTGTTTGCTTCTGTATAAATTTAATTTAATTTAATTTATTACATATTGAATTCCAAATGATGTAATAGCCGTGTAACCTCTACATATGCATAAACAAACGTCAACTTTGTTGAAAGTGAATAATATCGAGTTGATCGACTTAATAATATCATGTTATTTTATCAGTAGAAAATTTTAATACAAACAAGCATAGTAATTAGTAAAAAAGAAAAGAAAAGAAAAGAAAAAAACAGAGGAAATCCAGGAAAAAAAAAAAATTAAGAGACTATTTTATTATCTGCAAGTTAATTAATGTATCTCCTTAATTCAAAGCAATAAATTTCACACAGTTTCTGCAATTAAACATTAATTAAAAGATGAATCAAAATAATAATAATAATAATAATAAAACGTACATCAACAAATTGATCATAAAGTCATTGTACTCTTCCAAAAATATTAACAACAAAAGCCATGAATCCTTTGCGAAGCTCTATGGTTCTCCTTGTAGTTTTGGCATTCATATCCATTTTCATTAGCTCCCCAGTTTCTGCAAATTACACAATCGAAGTTAGAAACAACGTGCATTCGACGAAGAAGATTGACGTTCATTGCAAATCTGCGGACAAGGATCTCAGCGTTCATCATCTAAAGTATGGAGAAAATTTAGATTGGAACTTCAACATCAGCAACATTAATTTGTTATCACCAGTTTTCGACTGTGACATAATTTGGGAGAAAGTTGCCAAAGGCCATATTGTTGTGTTTGATGCCAGAAGAGGTGACTTGCATAATTGTGGAACAACAAACTGCAAATGGCTTATTGATTATCATGGATTTTATATGTTCAACGTTAATTTTGGCATCTATAGGTTGAAGTATAAATGGGGAAGACTATAATAATCTTTTCAATATATATATATATATATATATATATATATATATATATATATTATATATATGGTAACTATATTTTCTTATGTTCTAAAGAAATAAGAAGTGGGTCACTTTTTTTATTTATTTATTATTATTTGGTGTGTTGCTAATTAACTTCATTTTTTTATTTGCATATTGCATTGAATAGTTATGATCAATTAATTGATAAAGATAGTAGGGGATCTTTTCAAATAAAAAATTTAAACTACAAGGGAAATGTTAGCAATTTTTAAAGCATGAATGGTGTATATGAAAAAGCTTAAAATTAAAAAGGGAGTGTCTGTAGTTTACCTTGATATTTATATAGAAGTTTGGTTAAAATTGGAATGAATATTTGAAGAAAAGTTATTGGAGAAATGGACTTGGAAAATATGATTGATACCATATATGGCTCTTTGTTTTTTTTTTTGGGTAAATATATATGGCTCTTTGTTGCTCATAATAAAGATATAGATATGAATAAAACCAAACATGGTCTAGCAAGAACTTAAAAAATTATGGGTAAAATGAGCAAACAGAGGAGGATGCCATACTTCCAAAGGACAACTATGAAAAGAAAAATTCTTATTTTCCTAAGTGACATCAGCACTTCCATTTGCTGATGGAGATTACAACTGAGATTTTAAGTTTCTCATTCCCATCGCCATTTACATGAATTTTATTTTCTTTTTCTTCTCTTGTTTTCATCTTTTTTTTTTTTTTAAAAAAAAATAAACTTTCTGGATTCTGATAAACGCGAGAGAAAAAAAAATGGAATTAATAGGAGACTTGAATTAAGTTATTAGTTATTGTTGATGACAATTTGAATTTATTCTTTTTTTTTAATCAAAAAAAAAAAAGAAGGAAATTTGAAACGATTCATAAACATTCTCTGGTAAACTATTCTGAAAAGAAGATCAAGATGTAAAAGAAGGAATTTAGTTCAGCTTTGAAGGGTCTGTAGAACAGAGTCTTAGTTGCATTGCTCCTTTTTCAGTCTTCTATAGCAGAGGAGGCTGAACCTTTCTCGTCCTTGTAGATCCCTTGGTGGGTGCTTCCTTTTGTGCTTTTTAGAGCAGTTATATATACCCCCCAAAAAAAATAAAATAAAAAAAAATCCTCCGTCAAATATGAACACAGAAGAAGGAAAAAGGAAACCAATGTATTTTGGCGTATTTATTTGCTTATCAGACATAGAAACACAGACCTAAATTTTTCTTCCATTCAAATGCCCTTAGTTTTGGTCACATGAGATGCACATGTAGGAATTCCATTAGCTTTCTTTTAATGGCTGTTTAGATTTGTATTAAAATGACAGCAAAAGAATAGTATCAGTGGCAATGCCAATGTGATAAAAATTTTAGTTCAGGTGGTAAAAGTACCAAATACACCAAGGGTTCCTAAAAGAGTAGAGAGTATTTTCCCAAAAAATTATTAAATGCTATATCAAAACTTTAGATATGCTTATTAATTAATCATATATATGAAGGACAAGATCTTCAATTCTTAAATGTGTATCAGTTTTCTTTCCCCCCTCCTTTTTTTTTTTTTTTTTTTTCTCTCTCTCTCTCTTTCTCTCTCTTTCCATCAAAACTAATTATAATTCCATAAAAACCAAAAATAATAAAGCAAGGAAAAAATGTAATCAATAAGTATTTGCTATATAAGCATTTTGAATTTAATTATTGCAGAAAATTTTTATTGAAAAATACTATTTATTATCATTAGTGAATGATCGTCATAGTGATCTACAACAAATGAGAATTTAAATAATTATTATTAAAATTTTAATATAAAAATATTAAAATTAAATGCTCCAATTAAAATTTGTATATAAGTTGGTGATTATTACTAACATTGACAAATAGCAGTATTCTGATGAAAAAATATTTTTTATAATAATTGATAAACAATCACCGGTAAAATCATTGATGAACAATCACCAAAAACACTTATGTAGCAACTGATAATTTAAATATTTATCATTAAAATGTTTATTTTCACTTTGTTGATCGGCAAAGATGATTCCTTTGTTCCTGAATCAAATAGGTCATCATGCACATAGAATAGAAAGTTTGTACATATTTTATATTGGTATATATATATATATATATATATTGGACCCTGTATATGTAGTCAGTTTTGGTCAAAATAATTCATATTAAAGTCACAAATTGATCATTTTTTTTTCTTAGTCTTCTGAAAATTTCCTACAAATGTACACTTTTTTTCTTTTTTAAAAAAAACTTTGCTTACCACTTCTCTCTGTTTTGGTCAAAAGGAAAAGTTACTACTGCTTGTCAGAGATTACCAGAGTGAACAAGTAGAAAACATGTACAATTTAAAGTGAAATTGTGAATATATTTAATTTGTAAATTCTTATGCGAAATATTATGATGCAAAATTCTAATTATTTATGTTTTTTTTTTCTTTTTTTTTCTTTCCAGTTTTTATATAGTATTTAGATAGCTAGTCACAGTTTTCGTATGGTATTTAGCTGGCTAGTCAATACCACTGCTGAACAAATTTCTGTCAAGATGGCCAAGTAAAATAGACATTTAGAGGATGTACTTATGGGCGGAGATGTGCCTTATTATCACAAATCAAACCCACCAGATTTTGTTACCGTCTTTTTTTTTTTTCTTTTTTTTGGTAATACTAAACTTTGTTACCTTTAATGCTTAGAATTAGTTAGACACCAATAATATTCCAATAAGGATAAATTCAAAACGATTAAATTTATTTATCAAAATTTTGCAATCTAGTGATTTATCTTTTAAATGATTTATTTTTCTATGAATGTTGAAAAATATTAATTTAACCACAATTATAAAATTACAACATCATTGATTATTAAAATTTTGAAAAAAAAAAAAAAATTCTGATACCTTCGGTATTGCCCTTCCAATAAAAACCCAAGACCATCAATTCACAAACCAAAAAAGTACAAACACAAAAAATGGGTAGTACTAGTGCTCTTAAAGTTTATATCATCCTTGCAATTGCATACCAAATAGGGCTTTTCTCACCTGCTCTTACAAAGTTCAACGTAGTGATAGTAAACTATTTGGGGGAAAATGCAATATTGAATCTTCATTGCCAATCCAAAGATGATGATCTTGGTGCTCATGATCTGCCATATACAAACTCATTTAATTGGAGCTTCAATGTGAATATATGGAAGACCACCCTCTACCACTGTGATATGGGTTCGGGTGATTTGAAAGGCCATTTTGACATATTTGTTGCTAAAAGAGATATGAATAGATGTGGTGATGATAAGTGTGTTTGGCGAGTGAATCGTGATGTATTGTATCTCTACATCATAGATGTTGATGACTATGTTTGCCAGTTTGATTGGCCTAAGTGAGAATACTTATAACATTATATGTGTCTATATATATATATATATATATATACATATATTAATGTTTGAAATAAAAGGAAAGGGGGACCGTTTCTTTTCATCGGACGAAAATTTTTCCGAAGTTCATGTTAAGCTCACTTTTTTGTTTTTTTTTTTTTGTTTTTAAATATATATAAATTTATGTATATATATATTAATTATAATTTTGATTGGAAGAGGTTTGTTTGAGGAAAAGTTATCACCTGGTGGTGAATTCTATTTAAATTGTGACAAAGGAACTCCTACAAATTATAGTTGCATGCAAAATTCTGAGAAGATTTCCAATAATGCTCTTTATTTTTTTAAAGAACATAATTTTTAAAATAAAAAGAGCTAAAAAGTGGGATTTTTCTATTGAACTTTGGTAACATTTTTTATAATTATTATTTATTTTATATTTCTCCATAAATAATTATGTTTAACTTTTTTTCTGTTTCTTTCCCCTCCAAATAGCAAAGTAGTATTAAGAAAAATTAAATATAAAATTATAAATTAGTGAATTTAATTATATTTGTTTATAGAAAATTATATAAAAATAAATGAATTTATTAAAAGAAATATATAAAAATGATCATAACCCACTCTTAATTTTAATTTCTTTAATTTACAAAATCTATTGGAGTTAGGAAAAACAGATATAACTTTTCATATGAGGCTTTAAAAAGCGTAATAGAAATGCTCTAACATGTGCTTTTGTATGGCATTTAGGTGAAACTCACCATATATATATATATATATATATATTTAATGTGTGTATATATATATATATATATATATATTAATATTAGAGTTGGCCTTTTAATTATGTGTATGCTTAATATAAAAAATAAAATTTTATTTTATTTTATTTATTTAGTTTTGCTTTATAAGGTTGATGCTCTGAACCTGGGCCTTCGGCTGAATGGTCCCAAACTTAAAAATGGGCTGCACAAGTTAGATTAGGCACTTTAATACTAGGAATTAGGTTGAATGCGTGTAATCTATAAATAATTCATTCCATTTTTCTTTTTCTTTTTTTGGGAAATAAATTGAATTCATTCCACTAACAAACAAGATAGAAGTTTAGAGGATTACCCTCATTTAATTTGAGATGTGCTTAAAAATCTCAAATCAAAGCCACAAGATATTGTCACTTTAAATGCTTGACTTGTCACTTCCTTTTCCTTTTATGTTGTATTAAAACACCAAGCTATCCCAATAAAAACCCAAAAACCATCACTTTTTGGTTTTGGAAAAACCAAAACTACCAATTAACAAACCTAAAAAACACACACACAAAAAATGGGTAGTACTGCTCTAAAAGTTTCTATCATCCTTGCATTAGCATCACAAATAGGGTTTTTATCACCTGTTTTGGCCAAATACAATGTAGTGATAGTCAACATTTTAGGGGAGAATGAAACGCTGAATCTTCATTGCCAATCAAAAGATGATGACCTTGGTGTTCATTATGTGCCATATGCTGACTTTTTCGAATGGAGATTCAATGTGAATATATGGAGGACCACCCTTTTCTACTGTGATATGGGTTGGGGTAATTTGAGAGGTCATTTTGACATATTTGCTGCTAAAAGAGATATGAATAGGTGCGCTAATCAGAAGTGTGTTTGGCTTGTAACTCGTGGGGGATTGGATCTTTATATCAAAGCTGCCCATAACTATGTTCACCAATTTGATTGGCCTAAATAAAAAATAATAAAATAATTTAATATAATGTACCTATATAATATAATATATGAGATAAAAGCAAAGAAGGTTGTTCGTTTTCATGGAAAGAAAGTTTTTATTATTTTCTCCGCCTTTGTTCACTTTATTTTCAACAGCGAATTGACGAACTGAGAAATTCTATATAATTGAGATTTCTCGTATGGGAAATGCCAATATGGTTAAGCTCACCTTTTTTCTTGTCTTTTTCTTTTTTTCTTTTTATTTAAATTTTATTTGGATACTTAAAAGTTTCTTGCACATTTAGCTGGGCCTAGGCATCTCAAATTTGATATTTATGGCCATTAATAATAACCATTAGTGAACTCATAATCACTAATGGTTATTATTTTTTTTTTTTCTTGGTCTGTTTACGTTCAAGATGCTTCTTTTGGCCTATTATGAAAAAAACGATTTTTCTTTGCCATTCAACAACTAATTGCAGAGGAAAACTCTGCAAAGATGGGGTTTCATTCTACGTTTCCACATATTTTTTCTTACCTTTTTTCCCCCAAAATCTATATATATTCTTTGATAAATCCTTGTAGTATATATTATATAAAAAAAATAGCCATTATGAAGTTTGATCAGATCTTGCTAATGTTTTGCTTCAGCTGTCAGTTGTTGATTGGCAAAGATGATTCCTCCGTTCCTGAATCAAATAGGTCATCTTGCACATAGAAGAGGAGTTTGTACATTTTTATATTGTTTTATATATGTATATATATTTTTGTGGGTTGTGTTAGTTTGTTTATGTTTTTTTTGCCGCTTCCCTCCGTTTTGTTCATAAGGAAAACTAATCAGAGAATTACCGAAATATTGTATCGCAAAATTCTGATTATGTATTTTTTCATTTGAACAAATTTCCACCTTTAAAAGTATACACATTGATATTGGGTGTTATGTGTATATATATATATATATATATATACGAGTGGGTGGATTTAATTTTGGATTATTATTGGAAGAAAAAGTGATTTTTAATATTATATATATATGTTGGAAAATTTCCAATAATCTGTTGTCTCCTAAATTTCCAGACGTGTCATTTCAAACCTGTAATAATTCAAAAAAATAAAAGAAAAATATGCTCCAAATAAATAAAAGAAAAATATGCGCCAAATAAATCAAAGCCAAATAAATAAATAAAAAATATGCGCCAAATGAATCAAACTCCTCAAACGATTGTATTAACAAAAAATAAGTTTAGGATATTTTAAAATAAAATTTCAACTAAAAACAATAGTTAAAAAAATAATTTTAGAACATTTTAAAATAAAATTTCAACTAAAAATAACTGAGAACAATAAACTAGAGAAAATAAATTCTAAAGAGAATAAACTAATTAGTCTATATTTTTGTAGTCGTTTGTGGAGGTGTGTAGAGATGTCCTTCTCAAAACCAATAAAGCTTCTGTTTATATATGTAGAGAACTTTGAGTTGCTTCACACACTTTTGATGTGAGACTTTTTTTTAACATTCCAACTTCAAAATTTTAATTTATACATGTGACAATTATATGACCACTAAATCTCAAATCAATGTGGGATTAAAGCTTCTTAATTAATCTCCCAATAATAATATTTCAATATATTAAAATATTAATTTGGAAAATTAATAATATAGCCCAAACAATATATATAAGAGGTTCTCATCAAAAGTCTTCCATTTTACTATAATAATTCACAATCCATTAGATTTAACCAATGTCAAGATTAAATTTAATCTAATCTACATGACTTTTTATTTTTATTTTTGTTTTTATATGTTCCACCGTTGATGCCTGAAACTCCAAACCGGATCTCAAACTTGATTACAAGTTTACAACCTGTAACTTGTGCTTTCTCCGCAAGCCAAATTTAGTTCTCTGTTTTGCTAATGATAATCCAAAGGCAAATTTGACCCTTTTTAGGATAAAACAAATAATTCAGAACCCTTTATAAGTTACTTACATATTTATAAATTATCATCTAATCAATAAGCAAACTAAGAAGCAACATAAACATATTCTTTTCAAATTTGATTAATTAGCTTCAATATCTAACTGATTATAATTAATTGAATAAAAATTGCTCATACAGTCTGCCACAATGCCAATAAAACCGTGAGTTAAGCACTTTATTATATCTTTACATATAAATATATACATATATATATATATATATATATAGAGAGAGAGAGAGAGATAAGTTTTGATCTATATACCAGAATTTTGATTTAATGGATTATCTAGTTCATTTTTATTATTGACCATAAAAGGTTAAATAAAATAAAATTGAACTTAGTATCTCCCTTTGTGAAGGTTATGTCTGAACTTGGGTCTTTGCCTTAATGATCCCAAATTGAAAAATAGGCTGTACAAGTTGGATTAGGCCTTTTAATACTAGAAGTTAGGTTGAATAGGCATGCGTGTAATCTGTAAACTAAGTTCATTCAATTGAAAAACAAGATAGACTAAGGGAGATGTATTCAATTTAAAGTTTGATAGATTTAAAATGAGGTATAAACTTTAAAAGATTTGATGGATTGTTATGGAATTCTACAAACTCTATAAAAATTTTATAAGAATCCAACGAAATCTCTGGGTTTAAAACTGGATTTCATATTGACAAATTTCTTTACAATTTCACAGTTAATATCCTTTCAAATCTATTAAAATCCATCATTTTTTAAAATTTTTTAAAATCAATGACTTTGTGAATACTACCATATTTTAAAAGAATTCTACAAAGTCCTAATTGAATATATCTAGATTTTAATGAACTTAATAAAATTTATCAAAATCTGAATTAAATATCATTAAAATTGTATGGACTCTTTTACAATGTAAATCGAATTTCTCTAAACTTTTAAACATTTTTAATATCTTTCAAATTCTAAACTGAATATATTCATTTTAAGTTTACAGATTATCTCCATTTAATTTGAGATATGCAATATCAAATCAAAGCCACAAAATAATGTCACCTTAAATGCTTGACTTGTCACTTCCTTTTCCCTTTTTGTTGTATTAAAAGATCAAACTATGCCCTAGTAAAAACCCAAAAACCATCTTTTATTTTTTGGAAACCCAAAACCACCAATTCATGAGCCAAAAAATACACAAATACACAAATAATGGGTAGTAGTGCTCTGAAAGTTGCTGTCATCCTAGCAATTTCATCACAAATAGGTTTTTTCACACCTGTTCTGGCCAAATACAAAGTAGTGATAATCAATATTTTAGGGGAGAACAAAACGCTGAATCTTCATTGCCAATCAAAAGATGATGACCTTGGTGTTCATTATGTGCCATATGCTGAATCTTTCGAATGGAGATTCAACGTGAATATATGGAGGACCACCCTTTTCTACTGTGATATGGGTTGGGGTGATTTGAAAGGTCATTTTGACGTATTTGATGCTAAAAGAGATATGAAAAGGTGTAATTATGAGAAGTGTATTTGGCTTGTGACTCGTGATGGATTGGATCTTTATATCAAAGCTGCAGGTAATTATGTTCACCAGTTTGATTGGCCTAAGTGAACACAACTTTATATTATGTATCCATATATATAATATATGAAATAAAAAGAAAGAGGGTCATTTGTTTTCATGGAAAGAATTTTTTTTCTGATTTTTCTCTGCCTTTGTCCATTTAATTTTCAGCAGCAAATTGATAAACTGAGAAATGCTACATGATTAAGATTTTTCGTATGAGAAATGCTAATAAATAGTTAAGCTCACTAGCTCACTATTCTTTCTTTCATTTTTTTTTTTTTTTTCCTTCTATTAAATGAGATTATGTTTTGAAGAAGGTTCGGTTCTGATTAGTTTCTTGCACTTTTACCATGGCCTAGTAATCCTAAAAGGAGAAATGGACTGCTAATAGGAGTTTTGCTATTTATGATTACCATTAATAATAAACATTAATTAGATTTATTACTACAATATCAAATACTAATTTAATATATTTAATTATATTTTATTTTTATACTAAAATTTTAATATAAAAAATTAATTTTTTTTAGACAAGCAATTAATTACCATATAAAATAATTGCCATGTAAAAACTTAGATTAACCACGACTGATGAATAGCATTTTAATCACAAAAGAGATGGCTTATTCAAAATAATAAAAAAAAAAAAAATTGAGTAGTGCATGCCTTTTCTGGGGACGATCCCACATAAGGTCCAAGGTGGCAAGTGGACCCCTCAAATATTTTTCTTTTTATTTTTTTCTTAATTTTCTATATGAGTTTACTAATTTACCCTAGTTAACATGCCTGGAGCCCACACCCTTATATGTGGCCTCTTTTTTGGTAATTTCCCAGCATTTGTGCCTGGGCCAGCTAAGTGAAGCTTTATTTATTTTATTTTATGTTTTTTAAAATTTGTTCCTTTTCTCTACATTATTATTATTATTATTATTATTATTATTATTATTTTAACTTTTGCAAATATCTTTATTATTTTCAAATTTATCTGATTTTACTTTTCTATCTAACTTACTTAAATTATATTATATTTTATAATATTTAGTAGCAAATTCTTAATCATATCTTGTTTAGTTAATTACTATTTGATAGAAAATAAATCTATAATCATAACTAAAAATATACTTTTTGAGCAATATAATTTTTATTTAATTAGTTTTATTTTGTTGTAATTATGTAAGAAATTTATGTAAATCTTTGGTTTTTAATTAAAATTTTCTGTAATACAAGAATGAAATTTTTTATTTTTTATTTTTCATCTTTTAACTTATTTTTTAGTTAATTTTGTATATTTAAAATATATGTTAAATTTAGAATAACTATGAAAGGAAATTTATAAATAAAATATTCATTTTATCATCAGGGTCATGTTTGAATTTATATATTTGCAAAATATATAGTTTTGTTAGCCTTAAAATCATATATTTCTTTTTCTAAAAAAAGAAATTGTTTAAATGAAGATCCTAATTGTTTGGGTTCTAATATAGCTAAATTTGTTACATTTTTGCCTATATTATTATATTTTTCCAAACCACACTTTAAAAAGCAATTGATGTTTCATTATGCAATGGTGCCTCCTCTAAAAAAGGTTTTTGGGTCCTGTATTCATAAACAACAATTTAAGGGAATAAACATAAAAGTTAATTGTACTTTGGTATCTTATCCTTTGTTACAAATAAAATAATAAATTTTAATAAACAATTAAAAAAAACATTTAAATTAAAAATATACAAATATTTATTCTATATATATTAGAGTTTTAATTCAGTGGACTACTTATTCGGGACAATACTATACAGAGGGTTAAAAAAAAAAGCAAAATTTTCATTTTTTATAAAGAAAAAGATTCATTATTATTTATATATGACAATTTAATTAAACAAAAATAAAAAAATTATTTTCCCTTAATATGTTTCTATTATTATAAATAAAAATAAAATTTACTGATTTACTATTTAAATTAATAGTAGCATATATAATTTACTGATTTTACTTTTAGATAACTATAATTAAGATGCACTAGGTAGCAAACTCGATCAAAACAGTATATTTATATAAGTTATATTCTGTATATGGCTTTAAAAACTGTAGGTTTAAGTTTTACTATCTCTTTAATTGGATTTTATAGTCATCTAATCCTTTAAAAATTCCCTTTAAAAATTTCATTCTTTCAAAAACTAGTCGTATATTCTATATATGAATTGGATTTTCTCTCTTTTATTTTCATATGCTGCCGAGAAAAAAAAAAAAAAGAAAAGAAAAATTGAAACTTACTTTCAACAATAATAAATTAATTAATTGTAGCGGCTCTTGGATGTATTATTTTATTCTTTATTATTATTATTTTCTGTGTTTACTGGGTCGGGGTTTGTGATGCTTTCTTTCGGCCTATTATCGCAAGGTGGGGTTTCTTTCTACGTTTTATTATATATATACTTTTTTCCACGCAATCTATATATGTTTTTTGAAAAATTCATATATATATATATATATATATAAATATCCATTATGAAGTTTGATGGCATCTTGCTGATGTTTAGCTTCAGCTGTCAGTTGTTGATGGCAAAGATGATTCCTCTGTTCCTGACTCAAATAGGTCATCATGTACACAGAATACAAAGTTCGTACACATTTTTGCATATATGCTAATATATTATACCTTATACCCTGATAATGTAATTCATAGTAAAGTCACAAAATTATATTTTTCTTTTTTTTTTTTTTCTTTTTTTTTTTTTTTTTTTTCAAGTCTTTTGAATACTTCCAGAAATTTACAATCAGTTTCTTCTGTGATTACCGCTTCTCTGTTTTGTTCAAAACGAAAACTTACCAGTGCGTACAAGAGAATGTTGATGCAATATGAAGAACTAGAGAATCTGTACAGTGAAAACTCAAATATGTGCTTTTTCAGTTGTTATATGTTATTTAGCTGGCTATTCAGTTTCACTGTTGAGCAAATTTTCATTTTAAAAATTTTAGAAAAATAAATTTTGTCATAAAACCAAATTTGGGTTTTTGTTGTTTTGTTTTGATATGGCCGGCATTCCTAACTAAGTCCTTGTAATTATCCCCAGTTTAAAAATAGGCTGCACATAAGTTGGATTGGGCTTTTTTTATTATTTTGTTTTGGTGTTTAATGTCAATAGACCAGACAAAAAGAATGTGTGAGAAAAAAATTAAGGAAAGTAAGAAGGTACTTTGCCAATTCCCATTTAAACTATATATGTTTTAAAGGTTAATTGCACTTTAATATATTAAACTTTTAACAAATATTGATTTGAATTTTGAAATTGTGTCATATGAGTACTTTTAATGATATTGCATTTTTCACTGCAATGCCAAAAAATAATATAATTGTGTCTTATATGCTCTTCTATAGAACATTGCAAAAGATATCAATTTGACACAGAAAATACAATTCACTTTTTCTTTATTAGTGGACCCTCACCCCAGTAAATAATATTGTTAATATCCATAATAACCCATAAACCATAGCTGCCACGTGTAAGGAAATAAAGGTAAAAAGGAAAAATTGCAAGATAGAAGAAAGGGACAACAGACCATGCAATGAAGGTGTGTTGGCAGCATTGAATATTGAAGTTGCACTTAGCTGGCCATCTTTCAATAAATCTATACATGCAACCTTAAAACATAGAAATTTAAGTTTATGAAATGCCAGTGTAAATCAAGGTGTAAAAAAAAAAATAGTTTTCAATTGTTAAAAGGGAAAGGATCAAAAGAAAGGGGAGAATAATTTCGAGTATCAACAAATATAGTTTTCAATTGTTAATTTTTTTTTTTTTTTGGGTTAAAGATAAAAGAAGTAGGATCTAATCCAATATAATAATATAATTAATAAAATATATATTTATCAATGTTATATTTTGTCATATGTTACTGAAGAGTCAATATTAAAATTTGATATTAACATTCAAATTTACTATTGAAGAAGATACTTTAATCAAAATTTGAAAATGTCAATGATAAAATATAATTTGCCATTAGAGATGTTTTTAGGTTTCAAATTTTATGCGAATTAATCTAATTACAAATAGACCATCCATATGTATTGTATGTAATATTTTTTTATTACACTTTGATATTTAATTTTCAGATTTGTATGATTTAAGCCCTCAACTTTTAAATTTATCATTTATGCAATTTATAACTCAACTTCATTAACATGCAATTAGGTCTTCAATATCTCAAATTGTATAATTGAGGCCTTTGAATTTTTAGATAATATGATTTATTAAATAAAATAATACTTAATAATCAATAATACAAAATGTTTAAATAAGAACAATATTTGGTTTACAAAATGATTATTCCTATTAAAATAAGAATAGCTATTTATGGAAATAAAAATAAGAAAAAAGAATAATTATTCCTATTAATATATTTGGTAAGAATATTGAATTGATTCAAAACTTACCTTTTTATAAAGAAAATTCAAATTTAGTCATAAAAAGTCAACTTATATATATATATATATATATATGTATATCTACTACATGATAAACTATCTAAATTTAGTTTTTTAATGAATATGGTAAAGATATACCAAATATAGGAATAGACAATATTGTACAATAACTAATATATTTCTATATTTATTTTACATACCAAACTTGTTCAAGTTTACATTTTTTTTAAAAAAAAATTTGGTAAAAAAAAATATATTTTTCCAAAAAAATTAATAATTAATATTAATAATAATAACAACAAGGACAACAACAACAATAATAGTAATAACCCGAAATGTTGGCGGGAAAAGTAGGCAAGTTTCCGAAATACTTGGTTTATTAATGTTTTGTAAAAAAGTGTATATTATATTGTGTATTTGTAAATTGAATTCATTCCATTAACAAACAGGACAGCTATGTTTAGAGGATTACGCTAATTTAATTTGAAATGTGCTTATTAACTCAATTTAAAGACGCAAGATATTGTTACCTTAGATGCTTTATTTACTTCCTTTCCCCTTCTGTTGTATTTAAACACCAAAGCTATCGCAATGTTAAAACCCAAAAAGCATCAATTTTTACTTTTCTTGTTGGAAAACCTAAAACCACCAATTCGCAAACCAAAAAGACACAAACACACAAATAATGGATGGTACTGCTCTGAAAGTTTTTTTCATCCTCGCAACAGCTCAAATAGTGTTTTTTTCATCACCTGCTATTGCTAAGTACGATGTAGTGATAGTCAACTTTTTAGGAGAGAACATGACTTTGAATCTTCATTGCCAATCGAAAGATGATGATCTTGGTGTTCATGATCTGCCATATACTGATGTTTTCGAATGGAGATTCGATGTGAATATATGGAGGACCACCCTTTTCTACTGTGATATGGGTTCGGGTGATTTGAAAGGTCGTTTTGACATATTTGTTGCTAAAAGAGATTTGAATAGGTGCGGTAATGATAAGTGTATTTGGCATGTGATGCGTGATGGATTGTATCTTTACCTCAAGTCTGCTGATAATTATGTTCACCAATTTGATTGGCCTAAGTGAAAAATACTTTATTATAATGTATCTCTCTCTCTATATATATATATATATATATTGTGTATACATATATATATATATATATTATATGAAATAAAAAACAGAGGGGCTGTTTGCTTTCATGGAAAGCAAAATTTTTCTGAAGTCTCTGCCTTTGTCCACTTTATTTTCAAAAGCATATTGATGAACTGAGAAATCAATGCTATGCAATTAAGATTTTTCTGAGTGAGAAATGCTAATATAATTAAGTTCACATTGTTTTTTTTTTTTTTCACTAAATTATGTTTGGAAGAGGTTGGGTTCTGAATATTTTCTTCCACTTTTAGCACGGCCTAGTCATTCCTAAATGTCAAATGGGCTGCTACAAATTGGAGTTGTCCAAGTTAGAAAACCCACTCCAAGTTCAGGCCTTGATCCAGTTTGAATCTATTTAGGCCTTTAATTTAAATCTTCAATAAAGAAGTCCAATTGCTCGAAAGCCCATATCTCATTGAGAATGCAAATGGAAAAAAATATTATTATTATTATTTTTTTGTGAATAAAATTGAAATAATTTTACTTGGATAGGAAGGCAATAAGAAAAAATTAATTAAAAAATGAAGATAAAATATTGCCAAACAATTGGTATCAAACTAAGCATTCAATATAAGGCTCAAGAATTCCTACCTAGGACCATCACTGAGGTTCTTCTAATGAGATTTACTCGATGTGATAGAAGGAGAGATAAATGGATACATCTAAAGATTGCAAGAAATAAAAAAAAAAATTATATAAAATTGTTGTACAAGATATGCAGTGGAATAAAATCTTTATTTCTTTTTTTATTTTTGTATGTTTCATATATTTCGTTTTCTTTTCTATTTGTTTTTTCTTTCTTGGCTTTGTTTGGCAGGGAGTTGCTGTATGTATAAAAGGAAAAGTGGGATAAGGTAGGTTGGCTTATATACAAATTGAAATGAATTAGTTGATTATCAAGGAAAAAGAAAAGGGATTCTCCCCAATCATATAATTTTATTATGTTCAATCGTGGGCCTTATAGTTATCTTTATCTTGATTTTTATTGCCAACATGGGGGGCTTTTTAACAAATCAAAGCAGGGCTAAGTGCTTTATCCTTTGGAAATTATTGGGCTGGATTTGTATAGTGCCCATCCACTTTTAGGAACTACTTTATCTAAATCAATTATTAGATCAATGATAATTCTTTATTTCATAGTTGTCGACTTGTCATGGAATTAACATTGTTATGCCTATACTCACAAGAGAAAACGAAACTCGATCCCGTTTATAAGCTACTACTTTCAATTCCTTTATTTGTTTACTTGTTTATTTTGAAGAAACTTTCAATTCCTTTATAACTTATGTTTTGATATAGTAAAATATGTATAAAAAAAAAAAATTGTAAGGACAATTATTTTACAATCATTAAATTACAAAATATATCCAAATCTAATACTGTAGATGTTGTTTTACAGTACTTTTCCATAAATCTGTCACCATATCATTTATATTAACATATTTATATAATTCAACAAAAACATATAACATGGTAAATTGTTTTGATTTATTTCCATCCTCAACCTATTAATATTTTTATGCTATTAGCACATCAATTTATTTTCAAAATTTATGAAAAAGAAAAAATAAAGCCTAGATATCACCCCATTGATTAATTATTTTTCAAATTGATTAAATTTTGGACATTGAAATTCAAATTTGTTAATAGATTTAAAAAGAAGAAAAATAGTTCTGAGAATTTTTTTTTTTTTTAAACAAAGTATAGTTTGTCAAGTAATATTAATTCAGTTGATTCGAGATACTAAAATATAAGATTTTTTTTTTTATAAATTATAATAATAATAAAAAATAAGTATAACTTGGAATTAAAAAAAAAAAAAAAGAAGAAGACATAAGTTGGAGTTAAAACAAGTTGCGTTGATCATATAGGTATAATTTACCTAAATTTTTTAAAATATTAAAAAAGTACGGCACAATTAGGTATAGGTACATATAAAATTCTATCTGTATCGATCCGGTGTTAAATTCCCCTCGCATGCACAATCAATCATTTTTTTAAAATTATTGCTAAAAAGATATTGTCTACCTATTTTGTTGGATTTTTAGTTAATTACCAATTGCTTTGAATCTACAAAGAAAAACAACCAAAAACAAAAAAAAAAAAAGAAGGAGAAATTATACCATTTGTCGGGAAAATCCTACCAAATATTGTGGAAATATTTCAATATTCTCAACTTGTATAAGCATATATTTCAAATACGATATGATGTTGAGGACATAGAAAGTAGCTTGACATTGACATTAGTAGTAGTGTTTGCCCACGTGACAATTTTTTATTATTGACCTTGCATGAGCCTCAATTTTTTTTTTTTTTTTAAAGCTATTAATTGGCTCAGGGTTTAAAAGAAGAAGGGGAAAAAAAAAGAAGGGTAAATACTAGAAACGACAAAGGTAGCTTTTTTTGGAAAAATAAAATAATTGTTAATAAATGAGAGCAAAACGGAGCAAAGGAGGGAGAGATAAAGATAGATGAGGTGAAATTTTAAATGATATATGAATTTGTTGATGGGACAAGATTGGAGATAAGAAAGAGAGGATGGCAAATGTAGGTTTCATATAAATTATAAAAAAATATTATTTATCATTATTATTGATTATTGATTAATAAAATCTATTCAATAATAATTTAGATAATTATTATAAAGGAATTTAAATTTTAAAATAAAAATAATAAAATTAAATATTTAATTAAAATTTATTACGTAGAACGATAATTGTTTATTAATGATGACATATACTAAAACCCTATATTATATATTTTTCTCAGTACTTCATTAAATAACTTGTTTAAAAAAATATTGTTTGTTACCTTTAGGCAATAATTGATATGACAATTAGTTGAAATGATATGGGTGTTTGTTTCTTCCTATATAAACATCTGCATGTGAGCTACAACAAGGGTATATATATAAAGGTGTTAATAGTACTTTTTTGCCGTGATATAATGTTTTATTTAATTTTGATGTATATGTAGTTTAGGAATTATAATAACAAGGAATTTATCTTTTTTTCTCTCTTTTGATCTTGGAGGTAAGAGGATCATTATATGAAGAAAGAATAGCTTTTATCATAAAAATGCTCTTTATTATCACCGATGAAGTGATGAACGATTATCAGTAGGATTTAATATTAGATGACAATTTATTTGATTATTATCAAATCGTTTATTTTTAGAGTGAGTATATTTGGCATATCGAATAAACATAGAAATAGAATAATTATTTTATAGGATTAATTAATACTATATTTGATAGATTTTAAATTTTAAAAATATATATTCTATGGGAATACTTATTCTCTTATTTCAAAAAATAGTTATTTCTTTCAAAAATCTAAGAATTGCTAGTTATTCTATCATTTCAAGGATAAATATTTTTACTATATTTAAAATATATTCAAATCAATATTGGTTATCATAAATTAAAAATGCATAAATAATTAGAAATTTTGATTTTTAATTAATTTTTACCAAATTTGATAAGTTTGGAGAGAAAAAAATATTTATAAAGACTAAATATTGAACCTAATTTAAGATCATAATCAAACATATCAATAGGAATATTTATTTATTTTTTTCTAATTCCTATAAATAGGTATTTCTATTTTATCAGAAATAGCCATTTTATATACTGTACACAACATTAAAAATTTAAAATAAAAAATAATAAAATTAAATGTTCAAATTAAAATCTATCATATAGGTTGATTATAGTTATTAGTTGATAAATAATAAGACCTTTTTACTACAGGGATGTCCTTTCAAAGACAGAATTTATCTTTCTAAATATATATATATATTTTTAATGCAAGATATGGGTATTTCTTTATTTAATTAATGTAATTAGTATGTTTGATATTAAGAATAAATGACCATCAAATTACCAGATCTGTAATTCCAAAAGTTGGCATGCCATTATGACCCTTACCATATGTATTTCTCAAATACACTTTTTTTATCCTTTTTATATGTCCCCTCAACTTTGTTAAGACAATTCTCTACCGACCCCTTTTTTCCATTTCCCCAAACAGTACTACCATGAAATTTTTCTTCGCCTTCATGCTTATTTTCTCTCTTGCTTTCTTTCTCATTTTCATTTCCATCTTACAACCCCAGCATCTGTATGGAACCGAGTACGATGTCCGAGTAATCAATGGCTTTTCGGACAATTCCTCTCTTCCTCTTGTAATCTGGTGTACTTCTGACGAAAGTGATCTTGGTGGACGAGCTCTGCAAGAACGGGACGATTTCAGCTGGAGACTGAGGACAAATTTCTGGGGCACAACACATTTCATATGCACCATGAAATGGGATCGAAGAAGGAAGAGCTTTGAAGCATTCAAAGTGCCGAGAGATATCCATCGTTGTAGTCCTTTAAGAAAGTGTTCTTGGTTGGTCACAGAGGAGGGGTTTTATTTTAGCAACGATGAAGTAAATTGGAAAAAGGACTTCTCTTGGTCATAGCTTTTTGCAAATTAAAACAAAAATTTTATATATATATATATATATATATATATATATGTAATATATGTATGTGCATGGAGTTCATGTTCATACATATTATAGGAGGGTGTCAAAAAAGGGCAAGAATTTGTATTTTTGTTTCAATTTCCTCTTCCTGTTATGTTTTTTAAACTATGTGAAATTTTGGTGTAAGAAAAAAAAATTGGGTTAAAATGTCCTGGCAGAATATATATATATATATATATAGACGAGTGAAGTTGATTGGTGATGAGCTACACTCATACTATGGGCTTTGGGGTCTCGGAATCATATGCCATTTTCTCTTTAGTCTAGAAAACATTAGCTACCATTAAATGATGTGCCACACTGGTACAGGAAAATGACCAATAAATAAAAAAATGAAAAAAGAACTACTCCTTTTATTGGCAAATTCAAACTAATTGGGAACCTCTGGTCTCTAAGAAGAAAGTGGATATGCGAAAACAATAAGATGTCTTCCATTATCTTTTAGCTTGGAATGAAATTTCCTCTTTGACCCTTTGTTCCAGTTTCTTCATAAATTGACCAAAATATCACGTTAATGTCATATCCTTCAAAATTAATGTAGGTGATATATATGGATGATCCGTAAATATTAATCACATAGAATTTGACCATGTTTAGTCAAAAAAGAATTTTATCATGGTACATAACTATGTTTATGCAAATATGAGTAAATTTCTTCTATTTCCAAATTATTACCTCCTACATTTAATATATCTGGAATCTATCGTCTAAATAGGTCTCACCCATATATTAAAGGTACGAGTTGATATTCCGTGACCACTGTATTTTTTTCTTGCAAATATATATTTATGAGGGCCCCCCAAAAAAAAAAAAAAAATATATATATATATAGTCGTAGTATCACTGCCATATCCAAGGGAATAAAATATTACATGCATGTAATTGTTAGGCTTTGCTATCTCTGAGTAATTTTTTTAAAATAAAGTTTTATAATCTTATACAATATCAAAATAAAAATAATAAAAATATATGTGCAGCGTTAAATAATTATAAATATTGACGTTCAATATCTCAATCATAATGAAATATTCTTTGAGCCAAAAAAAAAAAAAAAAAAAAGAAATATTTTTTTTTAAAGTAGTAAATCGTAACGAAAGATTCCGAAGACAAGGGCAATATTGGCAATCTCTGCAATGGCATTTGATTTGTTTACTTCGAATAATGTATTATTTAAAAGATTAACAAAAATATTTCTGATGGAAAGTACAGCCAGCACGATAACCTTGGGAAAGATGATAAAAACATATCTGTGGACAAGACCAACTAAATGATTAATATGCGTCAAACGCTATCAGAAAGCCACCAATAAAGCCAGGTTTATCCCGTAGGTATGTATATATTGGAGGATATTCCTTCCCAAGTACAATAATTTTACGTTCCACGGGTACCGCAGCATAATATAGATTTAATACGTGGTATTGACCAAAAAAAAAAAAAAAAAAAAAAAAAAAAGAACAAAGGAATAAAATACACACACACGCACACGCGGAGAATCTAAAACTTATATCTTTTCTAATTGTGTTAAAGCATAAGCTTTAAGCAACTATCCTATCACGTTGCATCAACACATAATCCAATCTTTTATTGGAAGTATTACCGTATACGACAAACCTTTCATTCCTTTCGGGTAAAATCAAAACAAGAGCTGAAGTTAATCTTCAACTTTTGAAAGTTCTGGTTACACCTGTCATTCAAATTTGACCCAATTCCAGTCCAATATTAGACTTGGTTCCACAATTTTAGAAAATTATTCAAGAGTCGACAGTAATAGTATCTCGTTAAACTTAGAATATTTGGCACTTCACTTATCAGTTATACCAATAGGTCATTTCCAATTCAATACTGCTTCATTTTTTCAAAAATATATATAAATACTGTCATCAAAAACCATATTACAAAACAATCCCACTTGATCCAACCAAATTCATTGCTTTATTCTTAAAGTATACCAAAATACCATCTACGCAGACAATAACAAATCAGGTTAAAAAATATACATAAAACTCAGTTTATTAAATACATAAAAGCTATAGAGTATTGTTCAGTTCAAAAAACATTATTAGAAATTCAAAATGCTCATACCAGGTTTTGAATGTTATCTTGAGAATATTTGATTTTTTGATCCTTAATTGATGGTATCGTAACATTAAATAAATCTTGGAGAACATTTTAGCATTTTGAAGTTGATCAAACAGGTCATTACTTTAGGGTACGGGGAATTTATTACAGGTAGTAACTTTGTTTGATTATCTATAATCTATACTTAACCTTCAAGTGTTATCTTTCTTTTTCATAAACACTGGTGTTCCCTAAGTTGAGACACTAGGTGGGTAAATTCCTATTCTGCCAACACTTTTAATTGATTAATTAATTATTCAACTCATTTGAGTCCATTCTATAACGTGGTAAGGAAATATGAGCTGTACCGAATCAATCAAATGGTATTGTTCTCTTTCTTAAGGTATAGCTAGAAGCATACTAGAAAATACATTTGGAAAGTCCTTCATAATTGACACATCCTCTAACTTTTCTTCACTGACTTATGTGTGAACCACATGATTTAAACATTTGGTACACCCTTTTTAAAGTAAGTGTCTTGTAGTTATGATAGAAATTAAACCTAAGGGTGGTTGCTTTTGTGCTCTATAAAATACTACTACTAGTAAACTAATCATCGGAATATCACTTCCATGTGAAAACAGACCATTAAAATATAGTTTGAAGCTAGTCAAGCATAGTTTGAAACAAGTCAATCTATCCTAAAAGTCACATTGATACGAACCTAGGACGACTTGCGCTTAAAGTCATATTTTATTAGCCCGGATCTAATTATATTAAAGTTCTAATGGTCACCTTAACCCCTAATCAGTCTGTGATTAAAAACTTTAGTATATAATGAGGATGCCATAATAGATGATGGAAATACTATTGATAAGTCAAAACTAAAACACTTATTCACTAATGGTATTTTAGGTGTTCAAAGAGAACAAAGAGAATTTAATCTCACAAATAAATTTCTGTATAAAATTCAAGCTTGAGTAACATTGAAAATAAGCCTTTGAATAGGCTAAGATTACAAAGCAAAAGCCCTAAAAAATTAATTCAAAACTGGACACAAAGTATTGAGAAAAAGAAAGTAGAGAAAAAGAAACTAGAAAAAAGGAAAGTGCCTAATTTTTCTTAGTTTCCTAAACTAATTTGGATTAATTAATTTTTTTATTTTGAATTAGGAATTAATTAATTTACAATTGAAATACTAAAATAATAATTTTCCTAAACTTATTTGTCCAGTAAATAAATAAATAAAAATCAAAATAAAAGACCAATTTTCTAAAACGAAAAATCAAAATCAAATTAGGAAACTAGTTGACTAGTTTGACTACTAAAGTATTTTTGACAAATTTTTAGCTTGTTTGGGCTCCAAATCAGCTTTCATATGCCATTTAGGATGCCAAATATGATTAATACTGATTCCCACATGTTGCCCCTTGATTGGAATAAGTCAAATAAGAAGAAAAGTCAAAGCTAGCAGCAAAACAGCACATTTTTGGCCAAATTGAGAGGCTATCCGTACAAGTCCTTTTTAGATGCTTTTGATTCTGCTTTGCTTGGATTCCATGTCCTCTTAATGATATTCATTGAATTCATGAATTGTTAGAACCATTCTTTGCTGCCCGGAGTCCAAATTTGCACGAAAATAGCTACCCGGATCCATATCGGTCTCCACCACTTGGAGGCTGGGTCTTGTATCTTTAGGTATTGTCATGTCCTCTTGAGATTGAATCACTCCATAAATAAAGCTAGCCAAGTTGTCCTTAAATTTCTTAACTTGTGCCCTAGTGATTGGCTCCATATTTATTTGTATAAGACCCGTACCCTAGCAAGTAGTCGGTTAAACTGGCACGGGCGGAATCACATCACACATTCAACCTTTGGAGTGTCTAAAAGAATCAAGTATACCTTTATCTATTGACCTTGAATATAGAAAAAAAAAAAACTACCATAGAACATCTGACTAAGCCATAAATATTATACTGTGGTAGTGGAAATATCTAAGTAACTCTCCAAAGGAACTGAATCATCTAAACTCGTGCAACATATTCACATAAAACAAAAGAGTGAGTGGTCTTTAGGTTAATAAGAGCATGTCAATCACTGCCAAACATAGATAAACTAGCTATCACGACATCAAGGGTGGTCTAATCATCTTGCTGGGTTATAGCAAACACCTTGCCTCTACCTGTTGCTCGTCCACTTTGGCCTCTAGCCGTAGTCACACGTATAGACTATTACCTACTATCTATAGAACCATTTGTGGTTTAGCCAGTTTGTACACTCTGTCCCCTGTGACAAAGTAGTTTACTAAATTTGAGCACTAAATCGAGAGGCTTCAATCTCTCTATGCATCAAATAAAGGCAAACCCTCCTAAAATGGTCATTTGCCCATGATGAAACAACTACCTATCTACTGGCATCGATCAGTGTGATATTTACCATGCGTAATACAAAAAGCCCAAACACCAGGATATACTAATCTTTGACAACAATTATTGCTTTGATCTCTAGCTAACTCTATATGTGACATGTCCTTGAGGTACACTAATTACTTGATGACCTTATGTTGAAACTATTCCTCTAAGATGATCTTTAACAAGGGGCCTTTACAGACATATTATCAAACTGTTGGTGCTTAAACCTATGCATTAAAGTTTGTCTCTCCACCTCTAGAGCAATATCTCTTAACTACTCATATGAAGGGTGGGTTGCTCTCAAGATACTTAAAGCTATGTGCTCATTCAAGCCATCCAAAAACCTCCTCTTTTTGCTAATATCATTAGGAATCATATAGAGGTAAAACTTTTGATAGCTCCTATGCCCTTAGTTAGCCTATTCAAGTCTTGTTTCTTCATCTAATTGTATGTAGAAGGACAATACTAGGTATGAAAATTAGTCTTGAACTATGTGTATGTTGCCTCTAGTCTTCTCAATCATCCACGGCTCCTTGTATCCCCTTCAAGCATAAAGTTAGTTGTTATTTTGATCTTGTCCTTATTTTGGCACTCCATACTCTCGTCAAAGAACTTTTCCATATCAGTTAGCCAAAATAAGTTGCAATAGGTTCTTTAGAGCCATTGTAACATACTACACCAAGTCTTCAAGCCTGTTCAACAAAAGGCCTAAAAACACACACTTTTTCAAGCGACTGAGCCAAGTGCCCAACGAGATTTTCTTCATAAGTGAGCTTTTTTGAACTTCCAGCTAAGGTGTGTTGGGAACTAGATCTATTTTGTCCTTGAATATGAGTGCCTAAAATATAACAAAAATATTTCTTAGCTTTCAAAATTTAACTGAAGACATTGGTATATGTCTAAGGTCCTAAAATTAATTTCACAACTTTAAAATTACAGAAATTGATCATAAAGGATCCAGTTACATTATGGACCCATTAGACCTAGCATTAAAATTTTGAGTTTTTAAACATATGGTCAATTTTAAGAAATAGAACTTTTATTATAAGTAATAGTCACTAAGAATCTATTAACATCAAGAATTTAGTCCTAGATTGTTCAATTTCATAGGATATTTACATAAATTGATCCAAATTAAATCATTACTCAATATTCACTTACAATTGACAAACCATATATCAATGGAAAACCTATGAAATGGGTATGAATGATGCTATACTAACCTAGATCCAACAATGTCGACATTGATTAAAAAATGAAATCAAAGTTCAGACTAATCTTTTTGTTGATAGATCTCCTAAATTGGCAAGAACAGGGCAGAGCCTTAAAATAGACCTAAGATGTTCGAATTGGGGGGTAGAGACCTATCCACAGCCTGAAATCGGTCAAATTTTGATGATCGAAGAGATTTGATCCTCGATGGAAAATCAGCCGATATAATGCATAGTTTGGTTTCCAATGTGATTTTCTAGCAAAATGGCAGCTCAAGGGTGTGTTCTCTCATGGTGGGTATGATGAGGCAAGATATTGGTTGATTTGGAAGCAATTAGTCGGGTTGCACAATAAATGTGTGCTGCCGACGACTCTACAAGAGAGGAAGCGCAAATTGGGTTTGGGGTGACTTTGGGTATTCTATTTGTTATTTCTCTCAAACAAGCTTGTACCCATGTATGTATACACACACATTTCCTTTTTAAACAATACTAATAATGGTATCCATATTCTTAATTAAAGCATATCATTCACATATCCAAATCTTTCTAGTTGTAAATTAGAATGAAGAGTCTCGTCAATCTATGAACTCATATCAAGAATTTCTACGTAACTATATAATAGTCAAAATCAAAACTTAATCATATAAAAGTCAACTTTTGGATCCACACATGATCTATTTGGTCAAACCTGATAAAATTTGAAAATTTTGGATAATTCACCATACAACTTGTTATATTCAAATTCTAACATTCCTATTACTACCAAACATTACTGAAGGAAAGCTAAGGCCCCATTTGGGATTGCTTCTAGGGCCTCAAAACTCATTATAAAATAATCTAAAGCTTACTTACGTATTTTGTAAAATTAAAAAAAAAAATTAATTCTATGAGAATTTAAATGATCTAAAAACTAATTTTGAGAAGCATCAAAAAAGTCTTTTAGACTTTGAATTTAGCTTCTCCGGTTGAATATCACTAAATTACCAATTTTAATCCTAATAAATAAAACTAAATTTCCCCCTAATTTCTAGTTTTATAATAAATGAGCTTTGATACACTAAACACGTTTGGCATAACTTTGGTCTCTATTTTTGTTTCTTTTTCTAATTCTACAAAAATGCTTCTGAAGGGAGGTATTCTTTGTTGGCATTGGTTAAATGCTTTTTTTGGAGACTTAAAAAAAAATTGTCTAACACTCCTAAAAGTAGTTTTTGAGCCGTGAAAGCTGTTTCCTGCTTCTCAAAAACTATATCAAATAAGGCCCATATACATTTATTTATTTATTTATATATATTCTGTGAGATCCTACATCAGTTGGAAAGGGGAACGAAGCATGGCTTATAAGCGTATGGATACCTTTCCCTTGCAAACGTGTTTTGACAAAACCGTGCGGGCTGGACCCAAAACGGACAATATCTGCATGAGGGTGGTCTGGGCTGGGCTGTTTGTTATAGATGGTATCAGAGCCAGTACCCGGATCGGTGTGCTAGCGAGGACGCTGGGCCCCAAGGGGGAAGGATTGTGAGATCCCACATCGGTTGGAAAGGGGAACGAAGCATGGTTTATAAGCATGTGGATACCTTTCCCTTGCAGACGCGTTTTGACAAAATCGTACGGACTAGGCCCAAAACGGACAATATCTGCATGCGGGTGGTCTGGGCTGGGCTGTTACATATTCCATTTCATATAGTTATGGTGAACAAAAAATTATTATTTTATATGATTGTTTAGCCATATTACATGTAGTAACAAAAATAAGAAATTTTTTTACAATCTTGATAATATTACTACCAAGGATATACAATGTCCATAATTAAACATTGTTATTTATTTTATGCTTAAATGTTGATTTTACCAAGGATATACAATGTCTATAATTGAATATTATTATTTATTATATGCTTAAATGTTGATTTTAAAACTAACATTAATTTTGAAAAACCGGTTTACCAAATACTGTACTGATTCTTTTTTCAACACAACTAAAGTTAATATCTTTTAGAAGCTATAATAATACCAAATCAAACCTAATTTCCAAAAAATAATTCGCAAAAAAATTATTAATAAGAATCAGTTTTTTTTTTTTCAAAAGTTTGATATTTTCCAAATAGGACCTCAAGGGTTAGAGTTCGGATAGTCTGCCACATTCATGTCCATTGATGATATCATATCATCTTATTTTAAAAACATTAACCACAAAATAAAATAAACTGAAAAGAAACTACTTTTAAAATGAGGTGTGATTATAGCAATGGTTGGATAGGAAAATAGAGACTAATAATCCTCATCCCTTGCCTCTCAATTTTTTCCAACTAAAAAATAATTAAACATAAAAGATAAAATGTTTACCATAATGATCAAAGTATATATGGTTTCGAATTTCACCATGCAGTTAATTTATAAGTACATCTTCCTTGACTTTTGTTTGTGATAGATGAAATTAACCTCAAAACACAAGATGCTTTCATCATGTGTATATATATATATATATATTTGTTGAATTACTCTCTTCAGGTATCCATATGTATATATATATATATATATATATTATGCATACACAATTTTAAACAAAAAAAGATATGCATACACACAATAATTAAGATGTTTGAATATTCTGAATAAACTTTAAATATACACTCTTTGACAGGAATGCATGAGGCAAATGACTATCTATGTACTGTCTTTAGAAGTGGATCACGCGTATAAATCAGAAGAAGCATGAAAAAGGACAAAATCTTTTTCATGTCTTATCAACTCAAATTGGATAAATTATATTCATCTAAAAAATAACAAAGCCACCAGACCAAAAAAAAAAAAAAAAAAAAAAAAAAAAAAAAAAAAAAAAAGAAAAAGGCAAACATTTTCACTCGAAATGTATGCATATAACATATATAGATATATATATATATACATGAAAATATTTTACTGGATAACATTAAACAATTTATGTTGCTAGATTGTTGCTTGATTATATGTAATTTAATCTAAAATGAAAATTTTTATATGTTATATTTAATTGAGCGTCAATCAAATAACAGAAGAAGCCATACTTCATTCAATCAAAAAGAACTCTATTATATATATATATATATATATCTTTCAAAGATGGAGACCCTTCATGCGGTGGACTCTAGTCTAAAGTCTTTTTCTGCTGTCAAAAATCAACAAAATCATCCCCATCACGATCAAAAAATTCCTTTCAGACTAATCTCTTTATCTCCAACTATTGTATAAATAGTTCTGCATGTTTCCACGCGTATCTTCCATCTTTCAAGCCTCTCATTATTCTCATCTCAATATCACAATCTCAATCTTTCTCCCTGTAGTCGAAGCTAAAGGTTTTCCTTACTCCTTCCCTGGACCCCCCAACAAAATTCCATCCGTCCATAATTCTCTTCTACTCTTGCTATTCCTATTTGGATATCATTTCCTCTCTCTCTTATCCCATAAAACTAATCTCCATCCACAACTGTTGAAGAAGAAGCTTCAACATATTTAAAGGCCTCTCGTCGAGAACTCTAGAAAAAAAATAAATAAATAAAATAAAAAGTCCTAGATTATCCCATTACCTATATTTATCGGCAATAGGATGATTTTAAACTTTAATTTTTATCTAAGATATATATAACACGACTTTCGTATCAGAATATTATAACTTTATCTAATGCGTATACTTAGGATATGAAATACAAATGACTAATTTACCTTATTGATTTGTACTATATTTGATATACATAGTCAATTTCGAAAGGTGGATATTGTTTTATTAAAATAAAGTTTATTATTAATAACCATTAAAATTTGTGTGAAAAAGTTATTAATTATTTTCATTAATATATATTTTATTATTGAAAGAATATTGTAATAATAATATTAATATTTGTCGCAAGCAACATAGATAATTTCTACTAAAACATTAACATAAGTTTTAAAAATATACATGTTTTATAATAAAAAAGTAAAAATCAGTATACTTACATTTAGATCTTCATAGTTATTGTCACTAATTTTTTAAACTCACTTGATAATATTTCTTTTCAGTACATGTAATCAACCAACTGTTAAGCCATTTATCTATTTGCAAGTATTATTAATATTCATGTCAACAATTAGTTTCTAATAACCAGAGCTTATCAATCGAATTAATAGTAAATAGTGGAGATATTAACTTAGCTGAATTATAATTCGTTTGCATTATTATTATTATTTTTTTAAGAATGAAATGATTTGAATTATTATAATTTTATTTTTTTGTGAGAATGAAGCAAACCAAAATTTTAAATCTAAAATCATTTTTTATAAGATGGATGATTTGGAAGAGCACGTTAAACGGATCCACAGGTGACACGTGCCCCCCCTCAATTTGTTTTTTAATATTTTTAGTTATCTCTTCCCTTGCTAGTCTTTTTGCATTTTTACCTTTTGGTTTTAATTTATTTCCCAATTATCTAAATATATTTTGTATTCATTTATCACTTATCACTTATTTATAATCAAATTTATTATAATTATAATATTCATCTGTAATATTTTAGCAATATAATATTTATTTAATTAATTTTTTTAATATAATATTTATCTACAAACAATAATTATTTAATACAATTAGCTATAGAAAAACTAAATGTAATTAAAATGAAAATTGCTTATTTATATTGGTTTTTGTTTTAATTAGGTAGAAGTGAAGCTGCAATTTTTTTTTTCATGATTTTAATTGCACATATTTATGATGAAATTAAAAAAAAATCACAAAATCAAATTTTATTCCTTTCCTTTTGCCTCAACGACTATATTTATCTTTTAATAAAAATTATCTTATAAAGGTTAGAGGAAACAAATTAATCAGTGAGTCTTCTAATTAGGTTGTAATATAGCAAAAAATAAAAAATTGTATATATACTTTTATATGTTCGTTTTTCTTTAGACCATAAATTAAAAAATAATTAAGTTTTATTATATAGTGATGACCCCTCTGAAAAAAAAAATTGGGTCAGCCACATGCTAACCACATTTTACATCTTATTTTTATTTATTTGAAAAATATAATGTTGAAAAATTGTTGAGCTGTACATGTTTTGCATATTTTACCTTTTATTTTGGATATGAGTAATTTTTGTTTGCGTTCGATTGTCTTTTTATAAATTGTAATGAAGAAATAAATAAGGGAAGTAACAAAAAAAATGTTTTTCTTTTAATCAAACCAATTTTGTTTCCTATAATTTAAATATGGGGCAAAATTAGAAAATTCCATAAATTTTAACGCAGGGGATATATACTTGAGTAATTGTATTCACATTATAAATTTCAGTACCGATACTACGTTTTTAATTATTTTTTAATATTTCAAAAATATTATTTATTAAAAAGTCATAATTATGCTTACATACATTAACTGATTAAAAATAAATTGCTACGTACGTATAATAGAGTTTTATATATGAAAAAAAAATCTTTAAAATAAAGACAAATGAGTTTAGTGACCAAGAAAAAAACAAACAACAACAAAAATAATAGGTAAATCATTCCTTTTAATCCTAAAATTATAAGTATTTAATTTTCTTTTATTATTTATTTGCTTTCTCTGTAGTTTTTTATCTGATTTTTATTTTTATTTGATTTTTTTATTATTTGTTCTTCCAATCAAATTAGTTTCATCATATATGAAGTTGTTAGTTATATGTACCTCGAATGTTTGATCACGTCTAGATTCTATATACTACAGAAAATAAAAGTTTAAATGATCTATAAAGCTGCCTGGTATACATAACTCAGACAAATTAAATACATTGAGGTTATATATATTGGACGACTTCAATCATATCTAGGTTATATAATCCAGACGAAAACACAAAGATGTGTAAAGTCGTTCAGCATATATAACTCAGACGCATAATATCCATCCAGGTTACATATATGTAATCCAAACGAAAACACATTCAAAGTTATATCTGAGTTATATAATCTAAATGAAAACACATTCATCTGGATTATATATACCATACTAAAATAAAAAAGGGAAAAAATTAAACCAAAAAAAAAAAAGAAAATGAAAAGAAAGAAATACATTTTGTAGATGAACGAATCCGATAGGGATTGTTGAAGATGAATAACACTTTTAGTCAAACAACTTTCTTCCATTTCAATTAATTGATGTTTTTTTAGAAAAATGGAGAAAGAAGAACAAAAATAAATAAATAAGTATAAGGAAGAAGCAAGGAAATTGATTGGTGATGAATAAAGGAACAAATAAATGAGTGAATATGATTATAGGTTCATACGTTCTTGACTGCTGCATATAAGAAGAAATATCAATAGTGATTGTTAAAGATGAAGGGGATTTAGGGATTTAAGAATTAGGGTTATAATGTAATGTATGGATTTAATTTAAAAAGGAATTAGGAGCCATAAGATATGGTATATGTACTTAATTATATTTAAGGGTAAATTAGATATTAATGATCAGTGAAAATAGTAAAATAAAATAAAGATTAGTGTGTATAGAATGTTTGAATATCAAAATTTGTAATATGAATTGAACCATTCTATACACTTAAGGAGAATTTTTCACATTAAATTAATTTGATGGTTTTAGTATTAGCTTATGGATCACAATAATGGTGGCATTTAAAATTCAATTATTATCAAATATAGGTTTAGAGTTTAGTGACACATTAAATTCATATTTGATTAATAACTCAATTTTAGCATTGACAACTCTTAGTAGTTAGCGCGTCACCATATGTCCTAACATAAATTTGAAGATAATTCCCTAACGACCAAATGTGTATATATATATATATATATAAAGTTAATAAAACAATAAGTATTGATATTTTGGAGTTACAATTTGTAAAGTTATATATGCGTATAAAATACAAGATTGAATCATGAACAATTGGTCGACCTATTTGTTAATAACAAGATCAATATGACTTGGTAAGATCACGATAAGATAAAGAGTTTTGTTATTTTTCACATCTAATAATGATAATCAGCTTACGTGATAAATTTTAATTGAAATATTTAATTTTATTATTTTTTATAATGCTTTACCTACTTGTCACTAACTGACTCAATCTTATCTCTAAAGTATATTATATTGAAAAATTTGTGGAAATAGATTGGAGACTAGCAAATCAAACTTTAATTCTTCATTTTCCCATTATATATATATACATATAGAGAGAGAGAGAGAGTAAGACTATGGTGCGGACAGTTCATATGCGGATCATACATATTGACGATGGTTTTTGAAAAAACTGTTATCCATACTCATATACAGAGAGAGTATTGATGTCAGTTTTTTCAAAAATTGCCGTCAATACTTATGGTGCATATGCAGATCGTCCGCACCATGTCATATGCTTATATATATGTATATCATTCAACAAATAGGTAGTGTTAGGTTAGTAAATGGTAAATGATAGTTTACCAACTTATAATAGTGGCTATAGTGTCACATGATGAAAGATAGAAGTTTTTGTAAAATAATGCTTGATTTTTTATCTGGTAATAAAAAATTAAAGTAAAGTAAGATAAATTTAGTTGGTAAGTCATTCACATCTACATTTAAAACGTTGATGGTTTGAAACACTAAATAAGATGAAATTAATGTAAATGTGTGGGGGTATTATTGTAAATAAAATAATAATAATAATAATATTAATTAAGAGCTTCTCTCTCTTATCTGTTTCGAGCTCATTGATATTTATACACCTTTTCTAAATCTTATAGGTTCCACAAATTGGTATCAAGAAAATAAAAGGTTATTTTAATTTTTTTATTTTTATTTATTTTTTTTTGTGAATAGTTACTTTAATGATTTGGTTGATGAAAAAATATATTCTATCATAGAGGAAAAGATATTCAAATAATAATAGAACATATTATATATGGATGAAAAGGCTTTTCATTTTTCTTGTGACCAGTCAAAGGACAAAGTATTATTCAAAGATCAAATAATGCGCATATATTTACATAGGACGAAAATGATGTAACTATATCAATGGATGTAATGTGTTGGGGAAATGCCGTCCATTGGCTTAAAGGTCATGACCCCCATTATTACTCATACAAGTGGAAACATTTAGGATATTTGAGGCTGTCATACATATCAATAACTCTTTCTGTAATAATAGTAAATGTGGGATTTACGATATAAGGTATGCTATGGTACAGGCGATTTGCATGTAGATCGTGAATATTAACGATGATTTTTTAAAAAATCTTTATTAATAATTTTTCTATATATATATATGAGTATTGACAATAGTTTTTTTAAAAATTGTAATTAATATCTATAGTCCGCATGTGGATTGTCTGCACCATAGCTTTGCTCCTATGATATATATATATATATATATAGAATCATGCATCATATATTTCATATATAAAAATTATTCATTTACAAAAATATTTCTTAAGAATGATGCGATGTAATAATAAAAATATTTATCACCAAACATGTAATAATATTTTTATAAGATTAACATATTTTATTTTACTATTGTTCATAATTATATGTTATTAAATTTATATTAGATATGATGATTGAAAAAAATACTAAGGACATAACATACATATTGTATTTTCTCTCCACATATATATAGCTCAGTTAGTTCTCTTCCCCTTTGTTTTGAAAAATATACTAGCATATTTTTGATTCAAAGAGCTACGTATATGGTTTAGCCAAAAAACAAATAGCTACATATATGATCCGGCTCCTATCACGCCAATAAGCAAATATTGCTTTCAAAATCATTGAAGCTTTTTATTTATTTATTTATTTTAATTCATTTTTAAAAGATAATATCTAGCCTAAATTAATCCAAAAGAAAATAAAAAATAAAAAATAAAAAATAAAACATGAAGACCAGTTTTAATTGAGTAAACTCAAAACACTAAGAAAAAAGTGTGCTTTTTTATAGGATGAGGTTCCATCCAGTTGGACGAATTTAATGGCAAGTTCTTGTTTTAAAATTTCTAGATCATCCTCATCTAATTCCTACAAAATTTGTCCCCATATGATTATTTTAGTGACAAAACCACCAATTGTTTTTTGGCAAATATAAAGTTCCAACTTTTATTTATGTCCTCATAATTAAATTTTGAAATTTCTTAAATCTTGTAGCATCTACTGTGCTTGAGTTCTAGCCTTCTCCTGGCATTAGCATTTTCATTTTTCCACAGTGAATTAACGGACGGTTGATATATCCTTTCATAAGCATTTAACCTCCTCCTTATTGGGGCTTACTTGCAATCTACTGGAATACACAGCCAAGCAATAAGGCCTTGTGTTTGCTGGAAAACACATTGCAACGTAAATTCATTTTCAAATCCACGTTTTCTAATTTATAGCCTCAAATAAAAGATCAAATATGAAATACCCACACAATTTTATTTATTTCTTTTGAATGTGAATACTCGTTGTAGTTGTGGCTACTAGAAGCTCCGAAGTGAAGGAGCATGTAGTCTTATAGATACAATAATTGAGCACTGACTATTTCTTGAACCACATAATGTTTCGCTATAGTTTTGGAAGTGTGGAAAGCAATTAATTTATTTGATTATACTATAAGAACTTATTATTATTTGCTTACTTAGTGCTATTAAATGTATATATAAAATTGGTTTATGTCAAATCAATCTGATGATGCATATCACAAATTTACCTTTTAATAATTTAAGATTTAGAATTTATAATTTAATATGAAATGAAACGTATAAGTAGTATGTTTTATTATTATTTTTTTTTAGAAAGAAAAGTTTATATAAAATTATATTGTTGGAAAAGACTTAAAGCAATATGAACAAAAACTCTTTAACCAAAAAAAAAAAAAAAAAAAAAAAAAAACTCTGCGTTCTTTATGAATTAATAAAAGCAATTCGTCCAAGTGAGTGTTTTTTAGTGGAAGAAATGCAAATATGCATCCATTGGGTCTTTTTATATTTTTGGAGAATTATTTCCAACGAATTCTACCAACTTTCATTGAATTTTGGAGTGATTGAAAAATCCTTACGTGGACCGGACTTGAGGCCCAAAATAACCAAAATTTGGAGCCGACAAGAAGCCCAATCCCTCTGCCCCATTCTTGATCTGGGACGTTAACCCATAAACTCTTAAGAAAATCTTTATTTTTTTTTTTATTATTATTTTTTTTAAATAAACTCAGGCGGATTTTTTTCGGATAAGTCAAACTCATACGAAAATTTTGACCAAAATAATAATAATAGTGTTTTAGATACTGTTTACCTTATCAACTTTCTTTATTAAAAATATAAATGTAATTGGTTAATATATAAAAAATAAAAACAGATATGAAAATTAATTTATTTATCTACCATTTATTTTTTTGATAAGTTATTTATTCCATTTTTTTACTGAAATTTGACATGATCATGAATTTATCTTTCCTGTTGTATTATTCTCTTTATCCCAATGATAAGCTATCTTTTTTCTTTTGCTAGTTTTCCGTTCATAAAAAAGAAAAAAAAAAAGTAATTCAAAATATTTTCTATTTTATTTTGTAGCAAAAATATATATTGTATACACACTTTTCTCCTTTTTACTTTTACCTGATTTTGATTGTGGTTTTCTTGGTTTATTTTTTAAAATTTATACTGTTTATTTTTCATTTTTTATGGTAGTACAGATCAATATCTTAAATTGGCATAATTCTAACCAAACCCTATTGGTAAACTCGGATTAAGACAAAAATTCGACTGAAGATCTTGATCTCCCGGAAGATCAATTTTTGTTTTTTAATTTTTTTTCTCAATTTCCATACTAAATTAGGATCTTGATGCTGAATTTGATCAGGATAACTTGTATTTAATTTATATCTACCTAGAAAAAATTTTTTTTGCAAAGAATGCATGCTACCACATTACATTAGGTCCAAAAAGAGCTATCACAAAATATTTGTTCATTCATATGACAATCTTGATTGTTATATAGAGTGCTACCACTGTTAAAGAAAATTTTGCTTTTTTTAAATTTATTTATTTTTTAATTGATCCGTGAAGAAAACGTGGTGTTTCATCATGATTCTGGGTGGCAGGTTGCATCTACAGTGGGTTTGGGTCCAAAAGCAATAATTCAGGACAGTTTGTCTGATAATTAATTTGATTAAAAAATTAATTGCATGCCTAATTTGAGCAAGTTGGTGGGATTCTACATTGTTCACCTACCGACATTTTGAGGAATTTGTGTATGGGTGCAAATAATAATTATTAGAGCATCATTAATTATTTTTTTTGCAGGGAATCATTAATTATTTTTTTGCAATAATAATTATTAGGGAATCATTATTATTATTATTTTTAATTCCATACTTTATCTATTTTATCTCTTTTCTTGTTGTTTCCTAAACAACCAAGATTTTACAAATCTCCTACTTAATTTGGGCTCAATAATTTATTTCGTAAAATATAAAGAGAAAAACATACAAATTGTCGAAAAAATGCACAAGGCAAACGCACTTTTGAAATATTAAAATTATTATAAATTAATCACACAGGCAATGTCTATTATTAATTAGCAAAACATTATAGCTTCACGTTTTCTTTTCAGGCCAATTACATTTACCAAGGCATGTAATATAGATTTGTAAGGAATATCATCACGGCCGTTAATTAGTAAAATTTATCCACCTTTGAATGTTACCCGTTTAAAAGCTACACACATTTTTTTTTTTATATAGATTTACTAAAACAGAAATATGTTAACAAAATAAATCCCAAAATTAAATATTCGCCGAAAAGGATTCTATAATTAAGTGAATGATAGATTGGAAAAACAAAAATTATTTTTCAAAATCATTTCCCTTGATGAAATATTGTTTCCATATATATAATATAACCCTTCTCAATATGTTTTTTTTTTTTTCATCTATAATTAAGTGAATGATAGATTGGAAAAACAAAAATCATTTTTTAAAATCATTTCCCTTGATGAAATATTGTTTCCATCCCTTCTCAATATGCTTCTTTTTCATCTATAATTAAGTGAATGATAGATTGGAAAAACAAAAATCATTTTTCAAAATCATTTCCCTTGATGAAATATTTTTTCCATATGTGTAATATAACCCTTCTCAATATGCTTCTTTTTCATCTATAATTAAGTGAATGATAGATTGGAAAAACAAAAATCATTTTTCAAAATCATTTCCTTTGATGAAATATTGTTTCCATATATATAATATAACCCTTCTCAATATGCTTCTTTTTCATCTATAATTAAGTGAATAATAGATTGGAAAAACAAAAATCATTTTTCAAAATCATTTCCTTTGACGAAATATTGTTTCCATATATATATTATAACCCTTCTCAATATGCTTCTTTTTCATCTGTATATATACATATACCCACATTCAAATATATTATATTTTCAAGGGAAAGAAGGAAAGAAAGAAAAAGAAAACCATATTATATACAGCAGCCACCATGACCAAAATGAAGACTTGGAGTTTTTCATGGGTTCTTGTTCTAATTGCATCTTCTTTGTTCATCACAATTTCAGGTGCAACTACAGTCCATATTCTAAATTCCATGCCAAAGAACTCAGGGCAGGTGAACATCCATTGTGAGTCAAAGAATATCGATCTGGGTTTGCGTGTTCTCGAAGAAGGCAAAGATTATAATTGGCCTGTTGAAGAAAACGCTGTGTATTACTGTGAAGCTGTAAGACCTCCAAGGAATATTGCATCATGGCATGCATTTGAGCCTGAGAGAGATGTTGGTCATGATTCAGTCTTTTGGCTTGTTAAAGAAGATGGCTTTTTTCTTAGCTGGGATAATGCTACTTGGGTTAAGGAAGCTGATTGGGAAACTGAGTAATTGATATTAATGTTTTAAATAGAATCACAGAATGAATAGATAATTTTCACCATTTTCTTCAAATAAGTGAAGGTGGATTATGCATAATAAATCCAATTTCCTTTAATTTCGGGGCTAGAAATTTGGAATGTAGGATCGATATTGTCTACACTATCTTGAGTCTATTCAACCACATAAATGAATTTTTTTTTGTTTTTTGTTTTGTTTTTTTATTTTATTTATTTTTTGATTCACCCCTCGTTTGCTATTTTTATTTTAATAAATTGTAACAGAAATATTCTCCTAAAACTATCTCCTAGACTTTCTTTTTTTTTTTTTTTTTTTTGAGAGTTATGCAAATGCGTATGCTAAAAATAGCACCACATAATTTCTTATAAATTTAAACGTTTACTTATCTCCTATTAATTTTTAGTTTTAAAAAGTAATTTTTTTAAAATGATTAATATGTAAAACCAAATGATTAATCAATTTGAATTGCTTTTTTGTTGTGTACATTATGTCTTTCAAGATAAATTAATGATAACTTTAGAAGATCAGTTTTGTAACTTATAAATAATAATGTAATAAAAATTACTTGATATTTTACAATATACACATAACAATATAGTTTTTTTCTTAACCCAAAACAAAAAAATTGATTATATTGATAATTCAAAAACAAACTCTACATATGAGTCTCAAGGTCGCTATCTTCTCTGTTTGTTTTTTGAAGGAATTAATTACAAATTTCTTGGCCAATTTCACGTGGTCATAAATTGGAGAAAACTTTTTC